>NC_137463.1:260733211-261173859 GCF_964235325.1 Thermobia domestica
TGCAATAGCTATTTTACTGCGAGTCTACGATTTTCTTTATACTAGCAGGGTTAATGGGCCCCACGGAGTTGCTCCGTTGTCCATGGCACCTATTTTTTGTGCATGAAATCGAATGAACTAGGTTTGATTTTGATGTCCGGATAACACGTTCATGTCCGTTCCTTGATAGTAAAAC
This sequence comes from Thermobia domestica, assembly GCF_964235325.1. Lineage (NCBI taxonomy): Eukaryota > Metazoa > Arthropoda > Insecta > Zygentoma > Lepismatidae > Thermobia > Thermobia domestica. Next base: position 260,733,387 of record NC_137463.1, read on the forward strand.
AAAGAAATAAGATTCCTAAATGTATTTAGACGGCTAATAAACTCTGGTACAAACAGTAAAGAGGATCAAGCGAAATACAGAGTGGAGCAGAGGAAATACATATTTCTTAAACCGCTAGTACTCGACGATGAGTAAGGATTCTTGATTTTGAGCGACAGTTGGCAGACAGCTGAGACAATGCAATCTCAGTCACTATGGAGCATTGGAGCGTAGAGCGTCGTGTATTCGCGGTAGAGCGATTCTTTATAAACAATGAGTCTGCGGTCACGGTTCAATGTCGAGCGTCGGAAGTTTAATGTCGAGCGTCGAGTTACAGTACCAGATCGTAACACTATACTGAAATGGGTTGCAGCGTTCAGAAGTACTGGATCTGTGATGAAAAAGAAAATTTGAGATCATCATGTAAAATGCAATGAAACGAACGACGTGATATACCAGCGATACAGCTTGTCGCCTAGCGGATCGTTTCGGGCTAGCAAGAACTGCCCTTTTCACTCTGTCTACGTTTTCCAGAATTCAACCTGAATGGGGAAGACCAGGTGATTTCTTTTTCATAGATATGAGGTAGCCATAAGCTAGCTCGTTAATAGAGTCAATTCATTAACATTTTCATGGGTAACCGTGATTTTAACTATAGCTATGCATATCTCATATTGGACTATCGAATAAAAGTAGCTATATAATTGTAGAGTGTAACAAGTTAAATATTTTATCGTTAGATGGCACTAAAGATTCTACAGTAGTTGACATATAGGATTTAGGATTTAGATTTACGGGCTATCGGCATCTTATGGTCATTTATCCCGTCACGTTTGAGGGATAACGTCCCTCGGCGAGCACACTATCCGGGGAAAGGAAAGGAAGAAAGGATTGGGAAAGGAAGGAAGCGGCCTGGGACCTATAAGTTAGGTATCATACCGGCATTTGCCTGGTGTGAATGAGGAAAACCCAGGAAGACCTCGTTCAAGGTGGCTGGTCTGAAAAAACTGTTACACTTTTTCGACCGAGTGCCCCCACCGGGAATCGAACCCGGGATAATTGACATCTACCAGGCAAAAATAAAACTGCCTGAACCTTACTGTCTTTATCAGAGTTTAGTTTTAATTAAATTAACTTTCTGGCAGCAAAGCTCTAAAACGACTTGGTTGGTAATGTGACCATATTGCCAATTTGTAGTCAGCACATCCGTTCCCTATACTATTTCTGGATTTCTACATCAGATTTCGATTTCTCTTAATTCAAATACTAGCACTGTTTCCTCACCAGCATATCAACACCAAAAGTTCAATTTCGGAGTAGGAGAGCCGGGTTCGATTGCTGTCCGAATTCTATGTTAAGCTGTAAATCTACGTTTCATGCTATTTCGATGTTAAAAAGAGGTTTTAAACTCTAATCAGCCAACTCTACTAAAATTATTATTATTATTATTATTATTATTATTATTATTATTATTATTATTATTATTATTATTATTATTATTATTATTATTATTATTATTATTATTATTATTAAGTATTCTGCCTTTTGGCCGGTACTAGGACTAATGAGGTTTCTTTTTTCTTTCTTTTTACTTTTCAGTTTAGGCCTGGAAATATTTCTCAATATTCAGTTTCTTCTTTTAAGTCCCAATATTTTCTATTTTTCAAATCGTCGATCAGTTCTGTTCTTCTTCTTCCTATTCCTCGCTTTCCTTCCACCTTTTCCTCTATGGTGGTATGAAAAAGGCAATTTCTTCGTAAGATATGTCCAATTCAATTGGCCTTTGTAGGAAAGGTGCTGGCTAGAAATATCCTCTTCTCTCCTGTCTGTTTTAAAGCATGTTCGTTTGTTGCTTTCTCTGTCCATTTTACGTTTTCCATTTTCCTCCAACACCATATTTCGAAGCCCTTTAAATATTTCTTCTCTAATTTCTGTAATGTTCAAGTTTCTGAAGCGTACAGTAAACGTATATAGCACTTGACCAACTTCTTCGAGAGTCCAATATTGAGCCTGATAGTTAAGAGTGATCTTTTCATGTTCAATACTTCTTTGGCTACGACAATTATTTGGTGCAGTAAGCGTCTCTTGTCAAGATAGTTCCCAGATACTTGGAATTATCGACCTCTTCAAGTTCTCTTTGTTCTACTCTGACCCTTAAGGGCGCATTTTCACGAGATATTCTCATGACTTTCGACTTTTCGATGTTGATTTCCATTCCATATAGTTTCACAATGTCAACTATTTTGCCAATTATCTTTTGTAGCCCTTCTTCAGTTCTAGCTGTAATAACCGCATCATTGGCGTGCTGAATCTTGTTAATGATCTGTCCTCCAATCTTGAAATATCCAATTCCCAAAATTCTGTATCCTCAGGAAATTAACTAAAACGAAAAAAAAAACCTAAGAAATACAGCTTATGTACTAAGAAAATGAAATACCAAGGAACTTAATTATAATATTAATTCCCAATTATGTATTATGATATGACTTCTGAATGATTCTACTGAATTTAACTAGTCACTTGAATCAAAACTAACATGAGAAATTAGGACGAATTGGCAACAATGTTCGTGGCTGTCTAACCAACCGGTAGTCCTTATTCATCTTTTCTCAGGTGTTAGGTTCCCCGCTGAGTTATAGCAGGTTTACACTGTAGCTCTACTAAAACACATTTATTTCTTCATTTCTTTCTCTTTTTTTTCCAATGGGCGTTCATCTTATTTCTAGGTTGAAAAGAAAGAGAAAAAGATTTTGACTTATGTAAAGTTGAAGCATTTGAGACTCAAATATCAGAAATAAATTCTTTCGGATAACGCAATCTTATACTTATGATGTGTATGTGTCTTAAAATTTAATCTGACCTTGTAAGCTGTATTTCTTTGTCTTTTTTTTCTTTTTAGAAATGAGGGAATAACTTTTCATCACATTTTTTGAATAATCTTAATAATAGATGGCTACCTGGTAATTATGCACAATATTATCTTTTAATTAGATAGAAGTGAGTGCAATTTAAACTTAGTGATATTAGTAATATATGTACATAATTATTGCTATGCTGTATGGTGTTTATGAATACTTTACGAAATAGTGTGAAACTGGGATACCTTCCCCAATATGTAAACCGAAGAAACCCATCTTGAAGTTTTTTTTATAAATGTTTTAATTTCTTCAAATTACTGAAAGTGAACCTTAAGCAGTGAAGCCATATCTAGCATCTTGGTGCTAGATCTAGCATAATTCACATGTATTTAGCATCTAGCATCTTGACTTTAGCATCTTGGCCAAATCTAGCATAATTTCATTCTTCCCTCTGGTGATCAGAAAAAGAACGTTTAGATGGTTCAAGAACTGTCTGGAATTATTCTTAGTTGAAGCGATGGTTGGACCAATGAAACTAGTCAGTATTTCCGTGATTGTAACTTGTTGTTGAATTCAGAGAAATGTTCAAATATAGCAAAACGTGACTCTACAAAACATATTTACTTACCCATAGTTTTATTACTGCCAACTGAGACCTGAATGTGTGATTATCTGAGATGTTTCTGTCCCTTTCAATTTACAACTTGAGAGGGGAGGGATATGAGCATCAGGGGGACAGCTATTAATACACTAAAAGAAATGCTTCAGGGCTGTGTCGGAAGCGGCATGTTGTGTATATGTTTCCTAAAATGTTATTCATTCATAAAATATAAATTCGACCTTCTTCCCCTATCATGTACCATTTACCAATTTATTTCATTTTCATTCCTGACAGCGTCATATTAGCTTTGGACATGAATACAGTTGAAACACTTCATTAAAATAATGAAGATAAGTAGGGGCGGGTCTTTAAAATTAGTTAGGAAGGATAATTTCAAAATCTGGCATAATTTACAAAAATCTAGCATAATTAAGACCTGTGTTTGGCTTCATCGCGAGTCTGGAGTGTGGCAACCCTGACCTTAAGTGACCACAAGAGTTTTTTTTTTAAGTGAACCTAAATTTAAGAGCTATACTAGGTTAGCCAAACATACGATACTAATTGTGATATACGATACAATTAAATGTGATATATCATAAAAAGATTCGTAACATCAAGAAATGTGTCGTTCGACGTTCGAAAACGATTTATTAAGGTGGATCACCACCGGAAGTCAGTACGTATTTTAGCTTATTCCCTTAACTACTGCGCAATGAAACGTTACATATTATAAACTGTGTTTCTTTCAGACATGCTTTTGGGGGGCACTGCCCCCACGGAGAAGACAAAAATAATACGTCTATAATATAATAATAAATAGAATGGTTCCAGCAGTGCCCCCCAGAATAGTAAGAGTGCCCCCCCGGAACATTTTTTCTGATTCATATGATTGTGTGTTCTGATATCGAAAAAGGTAACTAATAAAAGAATAAAACTTGATTCGTTTTACAATGAGCACACAAGATGGCACTTGCTATTAGATCTTATTAGAAGTGCTCAGTTTTATGAAATTTTTGTTTGTATTTTAAAGTAACGATCTTATTACAAAATAGATATATTGTTTGAGCATTTTTCATGTTATGTTTCATATTTTATTTAAATATTAATTTACATTTAAGAAAATAGATTTTCAGGAGAAACTTGCGCAGTAGGCCATAATGCGTTGTTGCCAAATTTGTACGTTTAGTGTGGTAATCACAATAAGAAAATATCTGGATTCTAGCGTTGCAGTTCAAGGAGCGTAACTTAGCTGTGAATTGCGGTAAGAGTCGAAAACTAATTTCTCCAGTAAGTATCTAAGCAGAATTCAATGATTACTTCCTTCTTTATCTGGTATCAGTAAACACTTGACACTATCTGGCAACGCTGCACTATTCAAGCAACGTTTAGTATAACATCGAGAAGAACTAGTGATCCACCTTAAGAGTCTTCATCCCGGCGAAATTAAAATACCGCTAATTTTACAGTAATTATGTGATATCTTCAAATAGATAAAAGATAATCTAAATATGGAACAAGAGCGCCCTACACAATATTATTTTACATGAGAAACCGTTATCACGACTCACTTATCTGCTTTCGATTTCGATCCATTTTGAAAATCGGCATTTATTTTCGCGTTTCTAAACAGCTGAAAACGGAAAGCCGCTAGGTGACTTGTGATAACGGTACCTCACGCAAAATAATATTGTCTAGGGCGCTCTTGTTCCATATTTCAATTATCTTTTATCTATTTGAAAATGTCTCATAATTACTGTAAAATTAACGGTATTTTAATTTCGCCGGGATGAAGACTCTTAAGACCCTGGTATGGAGCGTGCCGCTTTACGTATCAGAGACGGACATTGAGAAAAGCTGAAATATCCAAGCTGGAAGTACGAGTATTTGAAATGTAGTGTTGGCGCAGAATGCTGCGTATATCATGGACCGAAAGGAAAAGGAATGAAGATGTACTAAAGGAAGCTAATGAAGGACGATAGATCATGAAGATAATAGGAAAAAGAAGAAACCGCATGCTTTGCCATCTTATTCGGCACTCCGATTGGATCACTGTGTCGATAAAGAGAAAGGCAGAAGGAAAACTAGGAAGAGCAAGACCAAGGATAGAATATGTGGATGCAGTTACGAAGAAGAGACCTTATCAAAGTATAAAACAGATTTCCCAAAGGAGAGAAAAGTTTTAAAACTTTCATCTTGCCCACCAACCTATGCTTAAAGAGAGAAAGAAGAATAAGATACGTGATAATGCTCTTTCGATAGTACGTTCATATACTATAAGTTTACAACGTAATACTTTTTTTTTTTTTTGTAGTTTCTGAATGTGCAAATAAATTGTAGATCTGCATTATATATATATATACAATGAGGTTTTTATTAAAATAAATCAATAACAATTTGAGAATTGGCAAATAACAACTCTGCATCATTCTTTAAATTCAACTAAGTTTACGAGGGGTAGAAATATGGTTGTTGATCAGAGTATTGTTAATAATGATATATCTACTACTTTGGAGACAATTCAAAATCTTTTTCTTGCTTGGTTACGTTGGAAATTTAAGTCTTATGAAGGTATGTTGTTGTAAGAATTATTCTGGATCTTAAAATGCTACATTCAATTCTTCACGGTAATTTGAATCCGTTATCAATAATAACCCTGTATGCAACCAGTTATCATATAAGAAATCCGAAAATATTTAAAACTATTCACTTTCTCAATGATGTTCCTTTATATAAAATCTTATCAGTGGCCAATGATTTTGCCAGTGTTATTGACATGTTTGATTATAATTTTAGAAATATACAGAGACACTTATATAATCATTTCGTAATCAGCTGAGAGTATTATTTTCTTTTATATAAGAGCATGTTTGTTTTATGCATGATTTTTTTCTCTTCTGTGCATGTATTATTTCTATTTTATAATGTATTATGTTTATTTTTGTAATTTGCATGTTTTATGTATGGAAATTGTAAGTGGGCAGTTTTGTCTGTAATTTCCAGTACGCAATAAAATAAAATAAAATAACATAATAATAATAATAATAATAATAATAATAATAATAATAATAATTATTATTATTATTATTATTATTATTATTATTATTATTATTATTATTATTATTATTATTATTATTATTTTCTAACCATGAGTAAACAAAGTAATAAAAAAGGATTCGCCTCTCTGGCCTAATTACTGGCCCCTGCCTCTGATGGGTGGGGTCCCAAGATCAATACTCAACGCAGAGCATCAAAAGCACTAAAGTTATCCCGATTCCACATTGAACTCTAATGAAAATGAAACGAAATTGTTTAACTTAACGTCCCACGTTATGCTCTTTAAGCTCAAGAATAATGATTAAAGCATAAGGAATAATGATTAAAGCATTGATTAAACATTATTAAGAAATACTGATTAAAAATGATTAAAGCATTGATTAAACATTATTAAGGAATAATGATTAAACAATGATTAAAGCAAATAAATGATTATGGAAAAAATGTGGAATGAGAATGTGGGAGGAAACAGGAGCACGCCGAGAAAATTCACAGAATACGATGCTGTCCACTACAAACTTACTTATCCGGAATCGAACCAAAGACTCCACGCGCTAGAGGTAGGACCCTACCACTGAGCTATTGTCCCCCTCTTGCACTATAAACTTTAGGCCTCTTTATATCTAGCTGTGTTGCTGGAAAAGGGTATAAAATCAAATCAATCGACAAACTAAACATCTAAAAATAACAATTTTATTAGTTGTCTACTAATTATATTTATTTTGTCTGTAACGTTCACGAATGTATATAAGGTGTTTTTTTTTTCTTTAATGCTAAGAGCTTGAGTATAGGCTAATATTCAGTACCAATAATCAATGATTTTATGGGCAATCTTATGTGACAGTGAACTCTATAATATAAACTGGTCACCGAGCGTTTCGAGGGTAATGAAAATAGATTGTTATGTGAAAAGTCTTTGGAAAAGCACCTTTGGGTAGGCAGACAGGAAGATTAGAGAATAATATAAACTAAAATTTGAAGAAACTATGTAATAGTAATTTGACTTGATTGACACATGATAGGCCAACAGACAAGCTTTTGTTTTTGCAGTGACCAGCATAAATATTTTTTTCTATTACAGTAGCATAATATCAAATAACTAGCTAAAATATCCTTTTTCTGTAGTGGAAGAATAAGTTTATTGGAAGTATTTGATCTCTTCCCCCTTTAGGATATGCATGGGAGATGAATTTGGATTTAATAGCATCGACAGTGTCACTATTCATCTCAGCGACCCTCAAAACTACGAACTGGTAGTTTTCCATTATTTTTACGTGTCCCCTCCCCTCACCCCTTTACCTCACTGCTTGCCAAAAATATGGTTAAAAAACTTAAGATAGGTCAAGGTTCAGTCATTTACCATAAACTAAATCGGTGCAGCGGTCAAGGAGTTAGCTGATTAGGATTAGCCTCACCATGTTAGCCTATCACACATAAGAGAGATGACGTCCCTCGGTGATCACACTTATCCGAGGAAAGGGAAAAGAGAAATGTTTGGGAAAGGAAGGAAGTGTCCTGGGACCTAAATGTTAGGTACCATTCTGGCATTTGCCTGGTGTGAATGAGGAAAACTCAGGAAAATCTTCATTCAAGATGGCTGACCTAAAAAAGTTGTTACAGCTTTTAGACCGAGAGTCCCCACCGGGAATCGAACATGGCATCGCTCGCACCAAAGGCGAGAGCGTTAGCGACTACGTTACACGGGGCCACCAAGCAGTTAGCGAATCTTTACACTCAATTTTATTTATATTGATTATAAAGCATACTGTTTTCATTGAAGCTACATTCACATGGTAGCAATAGCGAGAAGCCACTGAAAACCTAGAACCGTATGATATACATATTTCTGTAGAACAAAATATTCGCATAAAACAGTTATGTTTAACTGGGTGCCAGGTGACGTCAAAGCTTGCTACTCTTGTTCTCAGGATGTCACACAGAGAGAACAAAGATAGACAGGAACAAAGATGTCCACTTTGGACTAATCTAATTCAGACTCACACTCACGACATCATTTCAACCTCAAGCTGACAGCATCGTATCGACATCACGTACACTCGAACTCATGCTCACAACATCCTATCGACATCATGCTCACTCGACCTCACACTCACAACATCATTTCGACATCATATTCACTCGACCACACACTCACATCATTTCGACATCCCTCTCACTCGATTTCACGCTCACATCGTCAACCCAACATCATACTCACTAGACCTCACACACACATAATCATTTCAACATCACATTCACTCTACCTCATACTCACAACATCATTTCGATACCACGCCCACTCGACCTCATGCTCGCACCGTCAACCAAACATCACGTTCACTCGACCTCACACTCAGAACATCATTTCGACATCACGCTCACACGACCTTACACTGACTTCATCAACCCAACATCATGCTCACTCAACCTCACACTCTTCAACGTCACGCTTACTCGGTCTTACACTCACATGATTTAGAACTCGCGCTCACTCAACCTCACCCTAACTTTGTGAGGAAGAGGTCGAGTGAGCGTGAGTTTCAACCTCATGAGTTTGGGCATCTTTGGACAGGAACGTTGATAAAAGACAGTACTGACATGTAAACAAGGCGTAGTTAATAGTGTTGCAGATGTATTGTCGTGTATTCATGACTAATCGTATACTGGCAACACTTTTATTATTCCATTTCTTATCTCGCATCCTCTCGTTCTTTGCTTTACAATTTCCTTTCCTTTCCTTTTCTTTTCTTTTCTTTCTTTCTTTCTTTTTCTATTTCTTTTTTTTTTCTTTTTTTCTTTTTTTTTTTTTTGCTTTGCCTTAGATTGTAAACGCGTGCTCCTACGTCAAGGAACGGCCAGTTAGAACTGCCTCGTCTACGTACTAAAACAAAATAAAGTCGAGGAAAGAGCAACATCTTTTTGAGGATTAGCGAACAAGGTTGAGTGTATACATATACCGTTCTTTAGTGCTTCTGAATCCGTTGTCCTGCACGCGCGACAGGTAGTAAACGTAAAAGAAAGATTGATTTATTTGGACTCAACAGCTGCGCAGATTCGAATCCCTGACTCCAAAACAACTCCACTGACATTCAAAAGCTCAAGGCTTGTAAACAATGTGAAAAGTACAGAAAGGATGGCTCTCGACGGAATTAATTTTGTTGCTATATTAGTTGCGTGGTTTCATGTGTTTATTTAGCAAATTAAGAACATTTATCCTACTCTCCTGGAACCAAGACAAAATCAAATTCTAAGATATTATTATTTTCTTCCTCACAGCCGCTGTTTGCGAGTTGTATCATTTGTGTGTTTCCCACTATGCTGCCCTCAACTTTTTAGACTTCTAAAATTACGCTGCTGGTACACATATGTATAGGAATTCTTATAGAATGACTAAGTCAGTTCGTCTATCTGTGCGTCGACAGTCGCCAAAAAACAAAATGAAATGAAATATTTCAGCTTCACGTCCCACGATTATAACCTTTAGGCTAAGGGAAACTAATGATTTAGGCGAGTAAATGATGGTAGAATTGGTGGAACGCGAAAGTGGGAGGAAATGGGAACACCCCGAGAATACTCACGCATATGATGTTGCCCATCACAAACTTACTTAGATTGGGATCGAACCAAGGACCTCACACACCAGAGGAAAGCGCGCTATCACTGAGCCACATTGCCCCTATCAGAAAACAAAAACACGGAGAAATATCAAACGTTTTTATAGTGTCCCAACAGTACGTTTGTCTCGTTCATTATCCCTTTGTTGCAGCCGGAAGTGGTAAACAGGTACTAATTGTGGTTTCAAGTTGTTTGCCATAGATCAAATGCAGTCATAGATAGCGAGAAATGATTTTAGACTTCAAAATATTCAATGCATAAGTATCGGAAGACGTATATAACAGTTATGTCCGTCTGTCGGCAGAGCAAAAACAATAAGTGATAGGGAGAAATGGTATGTTGCAATTTAGTCATCGTCACAATAATAGGATCCATTTCATTTCTGAAGCTTTTATTCAAACCGGAAGTGGCAGAAATCTACAACCACTTCCGATTTCAATGTTAGTATTCAAGGAGCAAAAACATTAAAAGTATCAGCTATAAATAGCTTTTGGTATGGCTTCAATGTTCCCAGAATTAATTTTATCTCGACCTTTTTATCCCTTTATTCAAAATGGAAGTGTCAATAATTATAATCTATGATTTTCGCTTTTAATTCGGATCGCCCATAGTGGAAAAACGGCAATAAATAATAGGTAATAGATAGCGGAAACCACTTTTTTAGTGTGGATTCGATACCACAAGAATATTTTTCACCTCAGATTTTATTTCTCTATTGCAAACGAAAGTTCTAAAAATCTATCCTTTTCTGTTTTAATATTAGTATTCGTAGAGCAAAAAAATAATAATAATAAAAATAAAAATAAAAAATTAAAAAAATAAAAAAAATAAAAGACAGAGAAATGAAATCTTTCAGTTCAACGTCCTACGATTATGCCCTTTAGGGTAAGGAAGAAGATGATTAAGGCAAATGAATGATGATGAAAGAATTGGTGGAATGAGAAAGTGGGAGGAAACCTGATTACCCTGAGAAAACCCACAGACACGATGTTGTCCACCACAAACTTACTTGGTCGGGGATCAATCCAGGGACCCCACGCACCAAAGGTAAACGCTCTACCACTGAGCCACCGTGCCAGTGTACTTAGAATCTATTGCAGTTGGCGGAGTTAGAATCTAGTGCAGTTCACTGGGGTTAGAATCCAATGTAATTGACAGAGTTAATCTGCAGTGCAGATGGCGGAGTTAGAATCCATTGCATTTCGTGGAGTTAGAATCCAGTGCAGTTTGTGGAGTTAGAATCCAATGCAGTTGTCGGAATTAGAATCCAGTGCAGTTTTTGGAGTTAGTATCCAGTGCAGTTGGCGGAGTTAGAATCCAGTACAGTTGGTGGAATTAGAAACCACTGCAGTTGCCTGAGTTAGAATCCAGTAAAGTTGATGGAGTTAGAAAGCAGTGCATTTGGCGGAGATAGAATCCAGTGCGATTGGAAGGGTTAGGGTCCAGTGCAGTAGAATCCATTGCATTTCGTGGAGTTAGAATCTAGTGCAATTAGCGGAGTTAGAATCCAGTGCAGTTTGTGGAGTTAGAATCCAATGCAGTTGTCGGAATTAGAATCCAGTGCAGTTTTGAGAGTTAGAATCCAGTGCAGTTGGCGGAGTTAGAATCCAGTACAGTTGGTGGATTTAGAGACCATTGCAGTTGTCCGAGTTAGAATCCAGTAAAGTTGATGGAGTTAGAAAGCAGTGCATTTGGCGGAGATAGAATCCAGTGCGATTGGAAGGGTTAGGGTCCAGTGCAGTAGAATCCATTGCATTTTGTGGAGTTAGAATCTAGTGCAATTAGCGGAGTTAGAATCCAGTGCAGTTGGTGGAGGTAGAATCCAAAGCAGTTGTCGGAATTAGAATCCAGTGCAATTTTGAGAGTTCGAATCCAGTGCAGTTGGCGGAGATAGAATCCAGTACAGTTGGTGGATTTAGAGACCACTGCAGTTGCCCGAGTTAGAATCCAGTAAAGTTGATGGAGTTAGAAACCAGCGCATTTGGCGGAGATAGAATCCAGTGCGATTGGAAGGGTTAGGGTCCAGTGCAGTAGAATCCATTGCATTTCGTGGAGTTAGAATCTAGTGCAATTAGCGGAGTTAGAATCCAGTGCAGTTGGTGGAGTTAGAATCCAATGCAGTTGTCGGAATTAGAATCCAGTGCAGTTTTGAGAGTTAGAATCCAGTGCAGTTCGCGGAGTTAGAATCCAGTACAGTTGGTGGATTTAGAGACCATTGCAGTTGCCCGAGTTAGAATCCAGTAAAGTTGATGGAGTTAGAAAGCAGTGCATTTGGCGGAGATAGAATCCAGTGCAATTGGAAGGGTTAGGGTCCAGTGCAGAGATTGACCATCAATTCTCACAGTAAAAGCTGTTACTCACCACACCACATCCCCTCCAAGAGAGTTGTATCAAAGAATTAAGACATTGACTCCGGCTAAATGTGTATCCACCGCTGTAAGTTGATTATAAGCTTAGAAGCTTTATTAAAACTTTGCCTTATTCTTTTACCCATTATTAACATAGACACTTTGTTTACTAATAGACTACCTTAATTATCTCACTTCTGAGCTAATAGACTGTGGTATTTTGTTTGGTAGTCTGTCAGGAGAAGTGTTTTTCCACTTCAGTTGGTCCATTGCCAAAAAGGTTAATTGGGATAATAGCTTCTTTCTACTTTGTCTCTCTTGTAAAGAGACATTGATATGGCTCTTTGACAACTAACAGAACAGCATTCCTTTGCATTGAACCACGTTTCTGCATTTACTCACAGAAGGTTCTGCACAAACAGTTGAAAGTAGACCGCAAAGTGGCTTTTGGACGCAAGCCTTGACCACAATGCACAGTATTCACTGCAATAGACTTAGCGACTTTGACCAGTTTCGGTAAGTTCTAAGTATGTTAATGTTACTTAGAAGTTCATTAAAGCAATTGAATTAATCAAGGTTTCCTGACGCCATCATACAAAGATTGCTGAAGAGATGTTTATTATTTCTGGCTTTATAACACAATTGTTGTACTTTAGTTACTGAATTATCTTCTGCTGAGGTAATTGACTTCCATTGAATTATCACCTCCTAAGATAATTGACCATCCCATTGACTTATCATCTCTTAAGATAACTGATCATAGGACAATCGTCTCCTGAGATAATTAAGCCATTGAAGTCTCATTTCTAGTGATAATTCACCACCACTGAATTATCATCACTTGAGATAATTGACCATCATTGAATTATCATCTCCTGAGATAATTGAATGCCATTAGATTATTATATCCTGAAATAATTGGACATCATTGAATTACCATCATCCGAGATATTCGACCACCATTGACTTATATCTTAAGATAGTTAACTATTGAATAATCATTTCCTGAGATAATTAAGCCATTAAATTCTCATTTCTCATGATACTTGACCACCATTGAATTATTATCTCCTGAGATAATTGACTATTGAATAATCATTACCTGAGATAATTCACCATTGGATTATCATCTTTTGAGATAATTGACCACCATTGAATTATCATCTCCTGAGATAATTGGACACCATTGAGTTATCATTACCTGAAATAAATGACTGTCATTCAATTATTACTTTTGAAGATAACCGACCACCATTGGCTTATCATCTGAGATAACTGACCATTGAATAAACATCTCCTGAGATAATTAAGCACAATTGAATTCTCTCGTGATAATTACTATCCATTTAATTGACCTGCGCGGTGGCTCATTGGTAGAGCGTTCACTTCTGGTATTTCGGATTCCTAGTTCGATCCCACCTCGCGTCAAGAGGACTTTTTGGTAGACAAACACTGTGTGCGTGGGTTTTCTAGTGACTCTCCCGTTTCCTCAAACTTTCTTGATTCAGTCATTTCATTCATTTCTCATCATCACCTTCTTCTTTATCCTACACGGCATAACCGTGGGACGTAAACCTCAAAGATTTAATTTCTTTTCTCTTATTTTCCACAAGGCAAATTGACTTCTTCTTGCGATAACTGAACTTTGGGCGAATACCAGAACGATAATGAAGACAAGCTGTGGGGTCCTCCTCCGTTTGGTTAAAACGTTTTCTTAACTAATACGTAAGTTTCATCACACAAATATCGGGAAAGCACGTCTTTAAAGGGCACTGTATGTTAAAATAAAAAAAGTTAAAAAAAAAAAACTATTTGTAGAGGTTCGGTGCTTCTTTTGTGCTATTCTAGAAACAGCTACAATCCCAGTATAAAAGGTTTCTATCTCAAGGCAATGGCTTATGAAATCGTTAGAAGCTGTGGTTGGATAGAAAGGAGAGATGCACACTTATATATATATAATAGAAAGGTAGTGAATTCCCAACCACAAACATTTAAAGAAATAAACCTGTCATCTCCTCCAATTTCCACCTAATTCCGACTCGATCAACTGGCGTAACCTTTTCTGTCGGGGCTTTTCATTTCCGGCCGAGAAGAAAAACAAGTACAGCGGAAGGAATTTTTCACGACGTCCTCCTCCCCAAAGAGTCCCTGAGGATCTCTTTTAGGACGAAACACATTCCAAGGAATCGAAGGGGAAGAAATGAAGGAAGACGGGAAAGGGGTCTCTGATGTAACATTCCGGGAATCAAGGTCACAGGATCACGGATACCAATTAGAGGCAAAACGCTCGCAGAATTTAGAACGAAAAGCCAATTTGCTTCTTTCTTTTTCTATAGAAATTCTTTCTCTGAGATTTTCTATCATTTTTCTCTTCTTTCTTAGATTTTCGCGAAAATCCAATTTCCCGCAAACGCTTTATTGTGTTAACGATATAGGTATGCATGATTATTGAGATAGTATAAAAGCAGAAACTGAATTCATTTGGCTAAGAACAAAGTTATATGGTTAGCTTTTATGAATATACATTGAACCACCAGGTTCCTATACCATAAAGTTAATTTTAGACTAATTCGTCACTATTAGACCACTGGTGTGTTTCAATATCACCCAAAGGTGGTCTAAAGGGGTTGGAAATGTCGTGAATAAACTATTTGTGTATTCTTATCTATCTATGTAAACAATCTGTCAATCCACTACCGGAAGGTCTTTTCAACTCTTTTTTTTTTCACAGTAATCTATTTTGGGATATTCCCGTCCATCTTATTTCACAGTGCTTCCTCATTTTGGCAATAATTTTCTATGAGGATCTCATAGTTATTTGATCTCAATCCCATGAACTTTGCCTTATAGGAAATATCGAAAGTTGTGATCTATTCTGTGATGTAATTCGGATTTTGTCCGTCTGATTAAAAATTACCGTCATTCCTTTGGATCATAAGAAATTGAACAGAATTCAAACCAAAATAAAGGATCTTCTAGGAAACTATTGAGCATATGGGGAAAAAATGAAAGCTTTAAGTTTTACGTCCCACGATTATGCCGGTGAGGCTAAAGGAGACGGTGATGATGAGAGATGAGTGAAATGGTGGAATGAAGAAAGTGGGAGGAAACGGGAGAACTCCGAGAAAACCTACGAGCACGGTGTTTGTCCACCACAAAGTTGAGCATATGGAGTAATGTTGAAAGGTAATAATAACTTGTTCATTTAAGAAAGTATTGTATATTGTTTATCTTGTCACTTTTATTTGTGCTAATGCAATGTCTGCTTCGACAACTTTCAATTCAAACATTTTGAGCGTGACCCCGGATTCGATCCCCTGTGGTAAATGCTTGCCTTTCATAAAAAACCCAGGTAGGAATTCGTACCTGAGTTGAAACAGTATTCCATCGTAGATGACGTCATCGCTGAAAAGGAGCATTAAGGTTCAATCAATTATCAATCGAGAATTTCCTGGGAGGGTTTGACTCCTCCTCCGTACGTTCGTGTGGCCGTAAAATCAAAGAACATCCAATAACGAGTAAAACTCTGTTCTAATACTGTTCAGTATTTGGAAGGGAGACACTATTCTTCGGTGGAATAGTGTTCACTCCTTGTGCGAGAGTTCGCTGGTTCGATCACAGGGGCTTAGTGGATAACATCGTGTCCCTGAGTATTCCCAGGGTTCCCTCACATTCTCCCACATTCTCATTCCACAGGATTTTCATTATCATTTAATTCCATTAATCATGAGTCTTCTTTATTGCAAAGGGTATGGTTACCCACGGGACAAGCGTTGAGGTTCGTATGTCTCGTCTCGAAAAATGTATCCGTTTCTAAAGAGATCACTGTTTCAAATGTCTCGTCTCGAAAAACGTATCCATTTCTACCGGAGGAACATTGTGTCCTATGTCGCGTCTCCAAAAATATATCCGTTTCTATTAGAATATCACCGACTCGAATGTCACACCTCGAAAAATGTATCCGTTTTTATTAGAAGCGGATCTGTTCCTTTCTGTGGCTGTATCTGTTCCAAATGTATCGGCTCGAAAGAAATGTATAAGTTCGGTTGGAAAAGCACTGTCTTGTACGTCTCGTCTAGAAAACACGTATCCGTTTCTATTGCAAGAACATTCTCTCGTATGTCACATCTCGAAAAAATGTTTCCGTTTCCATTGGAAAAATACTATCTCGTAGGTCACATTTCGAAAAAGGTATCCGTTTCTATTGGAAGAGCACTGTCTCATTTGTCCCGTTTGGAAATACATATCCATTTTTATTGGAAGAACATTGTCCCGTATATTACATCTTGAAAAAAATATATTCTTTTCTATCGGAAGAGCACTGTTTCGTATGTCACGTCTCGAAACAATTTATTCCTTTATATTGAAGAGCACTATCTCTTATGTCGCGTCTCGAAAAATGTATCCGTTTCTTTTAAAAGAGCACTTTCTCGTATGGCACGTCTCGAAAAATGTATTCGTTTCTATTAGAAGATCACTGTTCCATATTTATCGTCTCGAAAAACTGGAAAAGTTTCGGATAGAAGAGCACTGTCTCGTATGTCTCGTCTAGAAAAATGTATTCGTTTCTATTGGGAAAGCATTGTGTCATATGTTGCATCTCGAAAAAGGTATCTACTTGTATTGGAAGATTATTGTCTCGTATGTTGTGTGTCAAAAAAAATGTATCTGCTTCTATTGGAAGATCATTATCTCCTATGTTGAGTCTCGAAAACATGTATCCATTTTTAAAGGAAGAACATTGTCTCGTAGGTCGCGTCTCGAAAAATGTATCCGTTTTTATTAGACAATCATTGTCTCGTCTGGAAAGACGTATCCATTTCTATTGGAAGAATATTCTCTCCTATGCCGCACCTCCAAAAATGTATCTGTTTCTCTGGAAGAGCACTGTCTCATATGTCAGATCTCGAAAAATGTACACGATTCAGGTGGAAGAGTAATGTCTCGTTTCAATAAACGTATCCATTTCTATCATAAAACATTATCTCCTATGTGACGTCTCGAAAACTGTATCTGTTTCTATTAGAAGATCACTGTTTCGTGTGTCGCGTATCGAAAAATGTATCCGTTTCTATTCGAAGAGCACTGAATCGTATGTCACGTCGTGTCTACAAAAAATATATGCGTTTCTATTGGAAGAACATTGTCTTGTATGTCTGGTCTAGAAAAATGTATCCGTTTCTATTGGGAGAGCACTGTCTCGTATATCTCGTCCCGAAAAATGTATCCGTTTCTATTGGAAGAGCACTGTCTCGTATGTCTCGTCTCGAAAAGTGTATCCGCTTGTATTGGAAGAGCACTGTCTCATGTATTGCCTCTCGAAAAATGTATCCGTTTCTATTGGAAGAGCATTATCTCGTATGTCACATCTCGAAAAATGTATCCGTTTCTGTTAGAAGATAACTGCTCTATATGTATCGTCTCGAAAAAAATGTATAAGTGTTGGTTGGAAGAGCACTATCTCCTATGTCTCGTTTTAAAAAAACCGTATACATTTCTATTGGTAAAACATTGTCTCGTTCGTATGTTGAGTCCTGATAAAATGTATCCGTTTCTATTGGAAGAGCATTGTCTTCTATGTCGCGTCTCAAAAAAAAAATGTATCCGTTTCTATTGTCTCGTATGTTGCCTCTCGAGAAATGTATCTGTTTCTATTGGAAGTACACTGTCTCGTATGTCGCGTCTCGGAAAAAAAATCTGTTTGTATTGGAGGAGCACTGTCTTGTATGTTGCGTGTGAAAAAAGTGTCCATTTCTCTTGGAAGATCATTGTCTCGTATGTTGCGTCTCGAAAAATGTATCGAACAAAAATTCTGTCTCGCCTTGTCTTGTGAATAACTCTACTAAAGGGGAAAAAGTGGGAAGTAAAATTACAGATTTCATTCATGTTTCACGAATATTTTCAATTAATAGACAATTTAATTAAATACAACTTCTTCTTTCTTATACTTACTGCGAACACTGCGTGAAAAATTTCGTACTATGTTTATGTTTAAGATACGTCGAGTTCTTAAAGTAAAAATCTGCTCCAATAAAAATCAGACCATATTGCTTTTCTATCTTGACCTTCACAAAGACCTACGCAACACTTTTATTTTTTACGTTTTTTTAAATGCTGGCATCTTTGTGGCACAGCCTGGTCTCGTCACAAGACCAGACAGTTTTGCTATTTTTTTTTTCATTCCATCTTGTCGTCTTCCTCAATGACGCTATGAACAACCTTTTCTTAAGTGACTTGTGAAGCGGATCGAGTTTCTGATTCATTGTAACATCTTTAGTTTGGAAGGCTCTTAAGATAAGAAGGTCGTAGAGAAAAACAAGTTCTTTTTCAACAAGAATAAAAAAAATAAAATAAAGCGAGAAGAACATGAGAAAAGGATCCATCTGCGAAATATGTTAGTTTATGGAGGACGAGGCGGTAAAACATGCATTGCAATTTGGTGGAGCTTCAAAAGGTTGTAATTTGCTATATTTTTATTTATTTTTTCCAAGAAATGCATTTCCTTCAATCTGGTACAGATCGATATGTATATGTACTTTTAACATCCCACTATTGTGCTCTGAGGTGAAGAAAGGCGGAGATGATAATAAATGAAGAAAGTGGGATGAAACGGTAGTACCTTGAAAAAAATCCGCACAAACGGTATTTGTCTACCACACAACCCATTTCGCGCTATTGGGGATCCACCCAAAGACCTCACGCAGCAAAGATGAGCGTTCTACCACAGAGCCACCGGGGTTTCCCACATCAATATTTGAGTCTTGCACACAGTCGAGCTCTGGCGGCGTGGTCCTTTAAAGGAGAACGGAGTAAGGTATGAGGGTCTGTTAACTCAGTGAATATTTCAGATGACCTGGGTACAAACTCGTCTGCGGAGCTATCAATCCCCTTTGTGTAGCGTCCGATCGTGCTTAACGTGAGTCAACAGTGTTTTCTCACAATGTCAGTACTACGTTCACCCCAGTAGTGGATCCTGAAAAGTAGTTTAGAGGGATCACCTTCTGAAAGATGAATGTAGGGTGGAAATACGGAATTTTACGTCAAAACAGAATACAGTAGGGAATATTAATAAGTTTAAGGTACTGCAACGACATGAACGTTTGTACCATTTGCAGGGAACTCACTTTAACTAGTAGTACGCACTTGAATAGGGGCATGTGACTCTGGTATCACAAAACCAAAAAGAAGAAATGGGGTAGTCCTTTGGTGGGATGCCATTACCCTCCCCGTGGATCCGCCATTGAATCATGACCGTGTATTGAAAATTTCTCCGGCGAAAAACTTCTGAAGTCACCACTGTGTGCATCAACTGCATCGGATTAAAACTTCGATCGTGGTAATAGCTGCTATCCTTCATTTTGTCTAGGTGTTGGATAAGTACGGAAGAACTTGACTCTTGAACAATTGCTACTAAAGTACATATTCATTGGGTTCCCATGGGGTCCGAGCCCTTATGAGTTCTCACGTATTAAAATACTGCTCCTATGATACTTTACATAACTTGTACACACAGAGCAGGCTTGCTAGTCAATGAGCGCGCAAAAACTATATTTTCTACGCCAGCTATAAAGTGAATCGTATTTTAGCTTTAACTTTAAGGTAAGGATAAAGGGATCCTCCCCGTCTCCACAATTCTAGACAGGCCAAAGTAGCCCACAAGCGAAATGGACATACGCAGAATTATATAGCAGCATCGATGTGAAGCCATCCTTATTCTCCAGACAGTGGCGTACGCATAATTTTATCCAGGGTAGTTCAAGCATTCAATCACATATTTTTACAGAACACACGTGATTTTTGTGTATACAAAGCCTTTATAAAAGAATTATGGGATTTTAGGCACTTCCCATTTCTGTATTAATCTAATGTAATTTTTCTTTTCCAGGCTGTGAAGAAACTCAAGAAATTTGTTCTCTGGAATGGTGAGGATTTTGACATCAGTTTCCACCTCTACTTGACATTAACTAAAACTCTTGGTGTAACGTTGTCGGTGGGACACTACAAATCCAGTCCAGAAAGCACAATGCATTATTTGGTTAACTGAAACTAAATCTGTGATAGGTGCATGAACTTGCCCCTCCCCCCCCAGCTTGGAGCACAAACGATGGTATTAGTGCCATAGGTTAGTGCATCGTTTGTGCACGAAACCCCATCATTTGTGCTTTATTAGTTACGGAAATATATGCAAAAAACTGATTGCGGGCCAAATTCACGCCAAATGTAAGTAGGGGACCAACTGTCCGGTTACCAGTTAGGCCCCTCATCAACTATGGTACTACCGTTCAGTGTTGGGCATATTTTATTTGTGTCGTGAAGAAACAATAATTAAAGATTTCAAGATCCAGATGCCGTATCAGCGCCTTCTCTTCGTAACATCGGGCCAAGAATTATAAATACGAGGGCGCCTCAGAAAGTAATACCTCCAAGGTGGAAACTTTATTTGCGTTTGACAGGTAGCACCGAGTTAGGTACACTTGGGAAGCTTGCAATGTCAGCTAGAAATGGTGGCACTATTTTTCAACATAGTCCCCATTACGGGCAAACACAATTGCTCAAGACGAAACAAGGTTTTTTTAATGCCATCGGCGAAGAATTGTGGTAGCTGCTGACGACACGATTGCCGAGGGAGAAAGTCAGACACAATTTTCTAGCAGATAGGGAAACTTTGAATCTTTGGGTGGCGGAGAGGACGTGTGGCGGTACTCCATCGACTGACGGTTCGTTTCCGGGCCGCAATGGCGTATCCACGACTTGTCGCCGGCGATGAATGTTCCTGGGCACATAACCTTCCGCAGTCAGGAATGCATTGACAACCCACTTTTTCAATTGGACGTTACCACTCGATGCTATGGATTGCTCCATTACTATAAAACGAGAAAGCTTAAATATGACTGCATTAATGATAAACATTTCGGAACGTTTGCAGTACTATTGGTCAAGTGGTGGGCTTGGAAGTACTACTTTCTGAATCACCCTCGTATACCCTTAAAATGTTGATCCAAATTTCAGGCCAATTCTGTATAAGAATTGCGCGCTTTTAATAGCGTCATTATTCAATGAGCACTGTACAAAATACAAAGCGAAATGTAGTGTTAATGAAGAGCTATCTGTACATATCCCATTCTCTATTACTTGGTTACTGCTTATTCCTTAGTTAAGTGAGTATGTATTTTGTTGGCTTTTTCCAGGATTTTCCAACTAACATTTTCTCTTTCTCCAGTAGACTGGAAAGGAATAAATCAAGCGCAAAGAGCATTTCCAAGTATTATGCCATAGTTTGTCTTAAAATGGCTTCTTGTCTCCCTCCCCCCCCAACCAACCCTTCTCCTTCAGTCTAATGTACACTGTCAGAAGACATACACACTCTTCTCATTTATTGCTTTCGTTACTTATACCAAGAAATGGTCATTTAAGCCTCTGGATCAGAAGCAATTCTCTTCTCGAAAAATGAGTGTACAAACTATATTTTAAAGGATGACTCTGGAAAATATATCTCATTTTTATGGCTTCGTATTTCTTTTATTTTTTAAAAAAAAGTTTGCAATTAATACTGTTAAGTAACCAGTTTCAAAGGATCTAAAAAAGCTTCGATAGCCATAATTGATTAACTCGTAAACCAGAAGTTCTCGAACCTTCTACCCAATTGACCCTATTGTATTAAGGGAAAAAAATCGTGATTGATTAAGAAACTTCATTTTTAAAAAATCGAAGTCTCTAATGGTATTGCTAGTGTTTAAATGGCATACTAGGGAGTTACCTTGTGCTCCTTCTTGACCAAACGGTTAGCGTAGGCGGCGTTGAGCGTTTGGCGTAGGAGAACCGAGTTCAATTCCCGGCACGAGCTCATGTGGCTCGGAATCCACTTTAATCAGTACGTCCACGTCTCATCTAGCCTTGCTGCTAAACGAGACCGTTAAACTCAAAATCAACTCAACTCAACGGGAGCTTCCTAGTGGCTACGTGGATAGTTAACGCGCCTTGGCGTTGGAGATCCGGATTCAATTCCCGGCGGAGACTCATGTGATTCTGATCCCACGTTAATCTGTAGGTCTACGTCTCATATAGCCTAGCTGCTGAAAGAAACACTGAACTTAATTCAATCCAATCCATTGGAATGCTGCTGATTTACAGTATTTCTTATATGATATACAATCAATGTATTTGGAATAGGGATGCGCACGAGACGAGTCGAGACAGGATTTTCCTGACAAAATCCGAGTCGAGACATGGCTCTTCCAATAGAGAAATATACATTTTTCGAGTCGAGACATCACTTTTACAGCACATTTTCGAGACGAGACAGCCATAAACCTTGTCTCGTGCGCATCCCTACTTTGGAACTTGACATGTTCTCCGCGTTCCTTATTAATTGAGGTATGAGATTTGACTCTATAAGAATACCGGGGGGCTCGGTGGCTCAGTGATACGGGGTCCCGTGTTCGATTCCCGATGAGAGAACCTTCGGAATTTTAAATGTCCTCGATGAGTCTGTGTTCGTGTCCCTGTCGTTCAAGATTAGAGTAGGTCAGGTTAACATGGGGTACTCTAAATAAAATTGTTCGTGGGGATTATAGCTTTAAAATTAAAGCCAAATTAGATAAGAGAAATATTCGAAACTTTTCCTTGAGATACGCTTCTTGAATTTGAGCTAATATGGACGGCTTTTATGCTTAAATAAATTAATTAGGGCAATAAACGTTGGTGTCTGATGGTGAAATGGTAAAGACTTTGTGTTCGTGACATTACAATTTATTAGAATTAGATTTTAACATGATTGAAATGATTTTTAAAGAGTGTTAGATTGACTGTGTTTAAATTTTCTGGAATTTGCAGGAATAATAATAACAATAATAATAAAAGGAAATTAGGCCAATAGAATGTCATACCTGTGTGTTACTGACTCCTCGTTGTCAGAAAGATCCAAATTCACACTTCAGCTCTCGGTCAATACAAAATATACCCTTCAGAATTTATAATTTTCGTTATCGAATGCACATAATATTATATGTACTTCTTTTGAATCTCTAAAGAGCTGTTCAAGTTCGAAAATTCTAACCCATTCGTAATGTTATCTGATAGTTGTGTATAATGATTCGTTTGACTCCTCACTTCTAACTAGTTCAACTTTCAATCATCTCTCATTATTTCTCTCTAAGATTCTACTCCAAGTATCTACTTCAAAATTCTACTCTAAGGATCTACTACCACGATTTTGAAAGAAATCGTCTTATATGGCCGAAAAACGTGAGATTGCAGATTTCAAAAAAAGTCTCCGGACAACGACTGCGTCAGCAAGCACGTGGGAACTCAATTGAGAAAGACTTTCTGCTGACCAAAAATCTTTAAAGATTCCAGGAAACGAAATTCCAGATATTCTAAATTCTGCCAATCTAAGAAAATACTGGAAAGGATGAGTACAATGATTTTACAATATTTTAGACATTTGCTGCGATACATTTTGGAAAATAGAACCTGATGAGGTGACAGTTATTTAGGGCCTAACAAAGTCATATTATGTAAATTCTTTTGATGCAATGCATTAGCTTGCAGTTGTTTGTTTCATAACAGTAAACAGATATCATAATTAAAATGAATAAATTTTATTACTAACTTTGAATGTTTATTTAAAGTGGTTATACAACACCGACAGTTGGTGAGTGCATAGAGCATAATGTTTCATGAACGCTCGCGTATTGCACGTTCCCCACCATATCAGCTCGCCTTCAAGACGTCTGATTACAGGACCACAACACTGGTTCCTGCTACCAAGTTGAAGTTGTAATGTACAAATGCTTGTTTGGCTGCCTTCTCCTGCCTATAGGAAAATCGTCAGTCAAAAACAAATTATATGTTATTTCTGTGTGGGAGGAGAGTAAACAAGGATATTTGCTTGTTACCCGCCCATTTTCAGTATTGAGGCTATATCGAAACTGAAGGGGAGTAGTGGCGTAACTCGAAAACGTGATTTTGATTTTCATTTAGGATTTAGGAATTAGGTTTCAGAACTTTCGGCTTCTATGTTCGTCACGTATGAGGAATAACATCTCTCGACGATCACACTATCCAAGGAAAGGGAAGGAAAAAAGGATTCGGAAAGGAAGGAGGCGACCTGGGACCCAGATGTTAGGGACCATTCCAACATTTGCTTGGTGTGAATGAGAAAAACTCAGGAAAACCTCACTCAGAATGGTTGATCTGAAAAAGCTTTTCACTTTCTCAACCGAGTGCCTCAACTGGGAATCGAACCGGGACCATTCCCACCAAAGACGAGAACGCGTGATTTTGAGTTTTAACTACTATTCACCCTTATTTAACCTGCTATATCAAATATAAAATGTTCATAACTGAATTTCTTCTATTAACGGAGATATGAACAGTTTGCAAATGGCATATCTTGAAATGAGAGGATGGTAATAATATTCAACTTTAAATTGTTCTTCTGTAAACTTCAGATACGTTACTACGCCTCTTCACCGATAATATGAAATGTATACTTGCAGTTCGAGGTTGAATTCAAATTACTATAAAACGATCAAATTTCAATGCTTTCCCATAGGGATTCGAATACAAGACCCTGTGCACCAAAGGCGCACGCACTAGCTTCTACACCACGGACGATGTCTCGAGAGAAAACTAGAATAAACCTTTGATAACTAGGATACTCCTAACAGTGACCCACATGATCCTAACCCTGACACTGACACACATACAACATACAGGACGTTTCAAAACAACATCGACAACGTTTGGGAGGTGATTCCTGACATCAAGGTAATACAAAAAGTGTAGACCAACCTGTATGCACAAATGCTTACTTTTGGAGTTATAGGCTGCCGAAAACATTAAGAAAAATGAACTTTAAAGGTCCATAGCTCCAAAACTATGGGACCTACCGTAGTCGGGTCAAGACTTCGTTTAGGAACTATGTGCGCTACCCAAAAATACATATTTCAGAAACCAAAGGTACTCACAAGTAAACCTTACGTTTGGGTGAATCGAGTTGCTGACTGGGACACATATGAGAAAGTAGTACTAAATGTGGTCAGTATTTCAGTGAAGTTGTAGGTGCGAAGCTCCAGGGGTTTAGGAGATACAGCTACCAGAACATCACATGGAAGTACAGAATAGTCTTCATACAGTTGGAGGTAAAATCTCTGTAAGACCTCTTGTAACGACAAAAGGTGAATAACGAATATATGGGTAAATATTAGGACTAGGGGGAAGTCATATAATAAGGTTATACCTGACGTCGGCCATCTTGAAATCCGCCATTTTGAATTAAGGTTAAGTTTTTAAAATAGGAATAGGGTCATATGATACATGATTTATGGCGCAAATTTAATCAGAAGAACAATGGTGACGTTAATTTTGATTTACGCGCAATAGGTAAAAAGTTACAGGGAAATTAAATATTGTTGCAGCATATGTATTAGTCCGTTACCCCACCTTGTAAATTTTGTGTTAATGATAATAATTAAATAAAAAGCAGGTGGATAAATATTATTTCTATGGTAAGAGTTGCCTTGATGGCGGCCATGTTCAAATCCGCCATTTTGAATCAGACAAAAGTTTTAAATAAAACGCATTACAGGGACACCTTATTAATAGCAAATTTTACCATAAATCCAACGGTATAACCATTTTCGCTTTATCATTAACCAGCATTTGTTATCGCATAAACAAGTTGCTAATTTAAGGAAGAATGACCAAAGTGGAATTGAATCATAATTGAACTTGGGCCTTTCTTCCAGAAAAGTCCTCAATTAGTACAATCAATATGTAGTTCAGAAAAGAGTGCATGACTTGCACAAATGACTTGCACAATAACTAACATTGTAACGCCACCATTGTATTTCTGATTAACTTCTAGCCCGAAGGCATATCTATTGCACTACTCTATTCCCATTTAATTTTATGCTGGTTAATGATAAAGCAAAAATGATTATACCGTTGGATTTATGGTAAAATTTGCTATTAATAAGGTGTCCCTGTAATGCGTTTTGTTTAAAACTTTTGTCTGATTCAAAATGGCGGATTTGAACATGGCCGCCATCAAGGCAACTCTTACCATAGAAATAATATTTATCCACCTGCTTTTTATTTAATTATTATCATTAACACAAAATTTACAAGGTGGGGTAACGGACTAATACATATGCTGCAACAATATTTAATTTCCCTGTAACTTTTTACCTATTGCGCGTAAATCAAAATTAACGTCACCATTGTTCTTCTGATTAAATTTGCGCCATAAATCATGTATCATATGACCCTATTCCTATTTTAAAAACTTAACCTTAATTCAAAATGGCGGGTTTCAAGATGGCCGCCGTCGGGTATACTCTTACTATATGACTTCCCCTTAGTCCTAAAATGGACCCATATATTCGTTATTCACCTTTTGTCGTTACAAGAGGTCTTACAGAGATTTTACCTCCAACTGTATGAAGACTATTCTGTACTTCCATGTGATGTTCTGGTAGCTGTATCTACTAAACCCCTGGTGCTTCGCACCTACAACTTCACTGAAATACTGACCATATTTAGTACTACTTTCTCATATGTGTCTCAATCAGCAACTCGATTCACCCAAACGTAAGGTTTACTTGTCAGGAAACAATTTTCATAGAGGGAGTTTGGCTATGGGCATATAATTTGAAGTACTCACCAACTACCTCCATAAAGATTGTTGAGGAAGTACCGCAGGATTCTGAAACTTGAACATTAAGATAGGGCTGAAGTCTTGACCTGACTAGGATAGATCCCTCAGTTTTGAGCTATGGACCTTTAAAGTTCATTTTTGCATGTTTTCAGCAGCCTATAACTCCGAAAGGAAGCATTTGTACCCCCAGGATGGTCTATACTTTTTGTCTTATCTTGGTGTCAGGAATCACATCTCAAACGTCTTCGGTGTTGTTTTGAAACGCCGTGTATAATGTTTTGATATGGGAGATTCGGGTTCGATTCCCAGTGGTGTGGATCCCAGTGATTTGGATCCACATCAAGCTGTAGGTCCACGTTTAATATAGCCTCGCTGTTGAAAGGGACGCTAAACCCCAATCCAACGAAAACTAACTCACTCTAGGCCTTGTTATACCGGGTACCATGTTTGAGGTTTAAGTCTAATCACGTATGCTGTTATAAATAACTCAGTCTTCTATGTATGAATACATTTATTGTTTTAACACAAACCGCTCACCAATCTGTATTATCGCTTCGATACACGACGAGCTGAAGGGCTACTTGAAAACTCAAATATAAATTCATTTGTGAATTGCTACATATTTCATATACCGTGTTTACGATTCAACTGAACACTTCACACTCTCAATAAAACTGATTGGTCCATCACTGATCTTAGCACATACCAATTACTTAAGCACATAATACCCGCTGACATGATGTATATAACCCAAAGGCTCCTGACTGGCTCCTGTCCTTAGCTAACTGGATCAAGTTTCTGCATTGTATTCCTATTTCTGCGAAAGGCTGGAGTGATTCACTGTTAGAGCATTTACTTCTGGTGTATAGGATCCGTGGTGCGATCCACCAGTGAATTTTGTGACGGACAAACATCGTGAGCGTGGGTTTTCTCGGGGTTCTCCCGTTCCTCCCACTTTCTTCATTCTACCATTTCATTCATTTCTCATCATCAGTTTCCTTTAGCCTAGCCGGCATAATCGTGGGACGTAAAACTTAAAGATTTCATTTCATTTGTTTTTTTCCTATTTCTGCGAGATCCACCTTAATATTACTCTTCCATCTGCATCTAGGTCTTCCTAAAGGCCCTTTTCAGTTTGAAAGGATTCCTATTTTCCTCCATTCTGACTTCATGATCTACCCACATGAGCTTCCCAGACTTAATCACTCTGAAAATGTTAGGTAAACCACATTGTCACGAGTAAATTATGCAGTTCCTAGTTATGAAGTTTCCACCATTCCCTATTCCCATTCATCTTTTGTCCGAATATTTGCCTCAAGATTATGTTTTCAGGTTTTGAGACACTTTTAGTCTGTGTTCTTCCCTCAGAGTAAGGACTTCAGAGTAACAAAGAAAACTAATATGCTATCTCACCTTCCATACTTTTGTTTCTAGAATGCAATATCTATTTTAAGAACTGTAATTACTCATAGCATCTGTAGTTTCTCGCAGATCTCAATCCAACTATCGCCAAATTTTATGTTGTAAATAGGAGTTACTTCTGACACACGGCAGCAAAGTTCTCGTGCCAAAATAGATAATAGGTTCTCAGTAAATGCTCACTCAAATTCAAGATGACCAAAACCTACTGACTGGAACTGTATGCAAACAATATTCCGTTTCTTAGTAAATGCTAGCGTGCGTAAAAATATCGTGATTCTCTTGAGAATCACAAAAACATTTTTTTTTTTTTTTTTTTTACATTTCTCAATGAAAGAATACATTTTGACAAAAGTTCTGACATTAATTAACTTTCAAGTCAACAGATGTCAGTGCAGTCACTTTTCCCAGTATGCTCTATACACAAAAGACAAGGGGGCGGATATCAACAAACACACGCAACACGCGACTTAATTCTAAATTTTTAACGAGACACACCATATTGCGAAAATAAATCTGTCAGGTGGCAAAGTTTTACTTGTCACTCATGAACATGCAAACTGACCAGTATTCAAAACCAAATACTGCGAGTGAAAGTCAGGCGTCCACCCCCAGAAATGTTGGTTGGGAGAGGTCCATGTTGTGGGGGGATCCAACACTACAAGCCGCTGTTTCTATGTAGTAATTGAAAGGGTATTGTTCTGCACCCGAAAACACGATAAGTAATTGTAAAATACTTCTACTTCTACTTTCAAAAAGAAAAAGAAAGAAAAAAAGAAAAAGAAAAAGAAAGAAAGATAGATAGAACTAGGTTGTTTCAATATTTATTTATTTATTTCACAATCACCACATACAGCTCAGAGGCCACTTTATACTGGAAATCTCTAACAAGAACAACAATGGAAAGAATTTGGGAAGGTATCGGCCAGGGCCTGTTTTAGTAGGTACCATCCAGGCATTTGCCTGGTATGATTGGGGGAAACCCTGGAAAACCCCAATCAGGATGGTCGGCAGCGGGAATCGAAACTGCGACCTCCCGAGTGCGAAGCAAACGCCCTACCACTTGAGCCACTTTGCTCGGTGCTCAATAAGAAAAAGAGTACAAATGAAGTGTATGCTAAAATTTGCATGCTACATCAATCATTTCCATGTTAAACAAATAAGTTTCATTGAAAAAGTGTGCAAATGTGTGTTGGGTAAGGTTGTTTTAGTGGTGGGGTCCCGACCTATGGGCTTCCCCGTGGTCAAAGTACGAAATAAGAAACTTAGTTTCTGTTGGTATATACAATATAATGTAAATTTGTAGGACTTACCATGTTTTGAGTGAGCTCGCTTTTCAAAGCAATAAAGGGATTATGACCTTTGTTTCTGGACCTACGGTAGCCACGACATTAATAATCATTATTGACACGCCACTTGCCGCAGTTGAGAAGTTTCCATGCTTCATGGTCTTCTGCTAACCTCTTCGTCTTCACTTACGATTTTTCTGTTTTCATATCCTCTATTAATTGTAGTCTCCTTCGCCCTCTCCCTCTCTTTCCTGCCACCATGGCATGTAGCACGTCCCTCCTTCTTACCCAATGTCCCAACCAGTTACTATTGCTCTTCTTAATAATATCTAAAATTGTTCTTTTCTCTCCTATCTTTTCTAACATTCTCTCATTCGTTTTCCGCACAACTCAGCTAACTCTCCCCATTCTTCTCCATACCTACATTTCGAGAGCCTTCAGTCATTTTTCATCATTTTTGCATAATGACGCTGTTTTGCCCAATACAGTAATTCCACACGAAAGATTTTATGAGTCTTTTTCAGGGGCAACGTATAGCGTGATTGTAATAGCCTATATATATGAAAGATACTTGTATTCCATTACACTAAAAAAAAATTCTTTGGATCATGGAAACAGATGAATGTCTGAAGCTCTAGATGGCAGCACCAATACTTTTGATACAATATGTTAGGTTTTCCTAGTATGGATACCATTCGAGATAGGGACATATTAATACAATCGTAACCCCTTATTTCACCTAACTATTCTTCCTTAGTGGTACCTGACGTCATAGAAACTATTTATGGTCCAAATTTCAAGTTTCTAGCTTAAGAAGTTTGATCTAAGGTGATGAATCAATTAGTGACAGGCAAGGGCGCCCATCAGGGGGGCAAGGTGGGACGCTTGCCCCCCCCTAAGAGAAAATCGTACTTGGGAATATCGAAAGCCGAATATAATTTTTACATTAGTTATAGCAAAATTTGAAACTATATTTAAAACCTCGCTTATATTTGTCCCCATTGGAAACCACAACATGGGCGCACTTGGTGACAGGTACACACCCAGAAATTTTTGTTTAGAGGAGTCCAAGTTTTGAAGGGGGTGGGTCCAATAAATTAAATTAAATCTTTGAGTTTTACGTACCACGATTATGCCGTGTAGGCTAAAGAGGACGGTGATAATGAGAAATGAATGAAATGGTGAAATAAAGAAATATTAAGGAAACGGGAAAATCTCGAGAAAACCCACGCACACGGTGTTTGTGCACCACAAAGTTCGCTTAGCGTGAGCGGGGTTCTCAGGCACCAGAGGTGAACGCTCTACCATTGAGAAACCGCGATCCAGGGAAGAGTCTAATAACAGAAGACACTATATTTATGTAGTATCGAACAGGTGATATTATACAGCCGGAGAAAAGCCGATTTAAGGGGGCAGACTACTAAATATTTTTCAAAAGCTAACATTTTTTCTCTTTTGCCAGTTCTTCTTAAATGAAAAGAGATAATGAAGTGTAACTTACGTCAATAATAGATAATGTTATTCTATATTCGAAAATACGAATCGGAAGAATTTTCAGTGTTGCCACCCATAGTAATTACAGTGTGACCAGAATTTGAGTTACCCAAAAATCTAGGTTAAGGCAACGACTAGAAATATGAACTCAACGGTATTTGATGACTTATCATGCATGTTGTCTGTGTTCCTTGTTAACTACTTTTTAAATAATGCTTATGTTTATTTTGTAATAACTTATTTATTTTGTAATAACGAATGTAAGTTATTACAGAATAAATACAAACATTATTTAAAAAGTAGTTAACAAGGAACACGGACAGCATGCATGATAAGTCATCAATTACCGTTGAGCTCACATTTCTAGTCGTTGCCTTAACCTAGATTTTTGGGTAATTCAAATTCTAGTCACACCGTGATTTCTATGGATGACAACACTGAAAATTCTTCCGAGTCGTATTTTCGGGTGTAGAATAACATTATCTACTACTGAGGTAAGTTACATTTCATTATCTCTTTTCGTTTACGAAAAAGTGGCAAAAGAAAAATTGTTAGTTTTTAAAAAATATTTAGTAGTCTGTCCCCTTTAGTACTGACGCCTATTTCTCAGAAAAAAATATAAAATTAGATCGTTTCATCAAAAGAAACAGACCAGATGATGAGAAAAGTCAAATCAAGTATTTCTCAGAGAAACAGGAATCGTTTTATTAAGAAGGTGTACAAATGTTGGTCGAATAAGGAAGTTTTGGGGGTCTGGACCGTCCCTGGTCAGTGATGACTTCTTTTATATAGAAATATGATCCAGCAGAAATAAACAATCATAATGAAGTAAAAGCTAACTGGAAAGTGACAGCAAAAGACTTTTAAGAACTGCCTTCAGAGCTATTGAGAAGAGGAAAACAAAGCGAAAATAAATGGACTGGCAATTTGTCAACTTCACTTCAAAAGTTTCTTGACAAAGAAGAATTATACAACGATTTATTACCATTGCCTCTTGCCACAGCAGTAAATGCACTTACACTGTCTTTTACACATAAAAGCATAAGAATTGTAGCAATTTTCCTTTCCTTCTGTTGGCTTTTAAGAGACAACATTTGAAGAGAATTACATTAGAAAAAGGCCAACTTCTAACATAGAACTTAAATATCTTTTAACTAGCTGAAATACCAATTCATCGCACGGAGAAATGAATACGTTTATGGGAAACATTTAAACCCTTTCCCTCCTTTTTCATATACATTTCAATGAAAGTTTTAATGTTAAAAGTCCTCCCTTTTTCATATACATTTCAATGAAACTTTTAATGATAAAAGTCCTCTCTTTTTCATATACATTTCAATGAAACTTTTAATGATAAAAGTCTTCCCTTTTTCATATACATTTCAATGAAAGTTTTAATGTTAAAAGTCCTCCCTTTTTCATATTCATTTCAATGAAAGTTTTAATGATAAAAGTAACCCCTTTTTCATATACATTTCAATGAAAGTTTTAATGATAAAACTCCTCCCTTTTTCATATACATTTCAATGAAAGTTTTAATGATAAAAGTCCTCCCTTTTTCATATACATTTTAATGAAAGTTTTAATGATAAAAGTCCTCCCTTTTTCATATACATTTCGGTGAAAGTTTTAATGATAAAAGTCCTCCCTTTTTCATATAAATTACAATGAAAGTTTTAATGATAAAAGCCCATTGAAATAAATTTTAAATCCCTCTTTTCCCTTAGAATTATCATTTTGATCAAAATAACATGATGAAACTTAATTTGAGGTAAGTACAAAGTACGAGGTGTGCTCAGAAAGTAAGGTTACAAAACCCTGCAGTGAAACGTGTATATATTATTTCATACAACCAATACAGCCAACAGATAGTACCTACATTAGGTTATTTTTCGACACAGTCTCCATATCAGTTGAGGCACTTGTCGCATCGTAGGATGAATTTGAAGATACCATCTTTTATAAAAGTCCTGTTCTTGTATATTCAGCCACGTTATCACGAAGCGTTTCACTTCATCGTCTGAAGCAAGGCTACGGCATCCTAGGTGCTACTGCGGGTACAGGTGAAAGTCGCTTGGAGCGAGGTCCGGGCCGTATTGAGGATAGTCGAAGATGTTCCAGAGAAACTGCTTCAGCAGCTGGGTGGTCTTGTGAACTGTATGCCGCTGCACTCCTCTTAGGTGACGGGTTTTCTACCAGTCACAACTTTTCCGGCACCATTTTATGACGTACTGGTGAGACATTAGAGTCTCTCCGTAAACTTCTACCAGCTACCGGTGAATTTCAGCCACAGTTACATGTTTCACTTCACAGAAATTGAATAATTGAGCGAACTTCTGCTCGAGGTCAGTCAAACGAGTTGCCATTTGTGTTTACCTAAAACTAGCTCCGTAGTTGGCGGGTCACTTAAACTCTACACAGTTGCCAACTCCATGTATTAAAATTACCACACACTCCTCATTCTTCTATAACAGAAGAAACCACAGAAATATCGGCCTTGTAACCTTATTTTCTGATAATCCCTCGTATAATTCAGAATTTATTTTAGATGATTCAGCCATTTTTTCTGAAATGCGATCGAAAAAACAGACAACTTGGATTTCGATATTGGGAAAAACATAGATATTTTTCCCGTTCCTAAAAGGGAAATTTTCAAATTGCTGAGCCATGTGTTCCCTTACCTTTAATCAGGAGTTTAGGCTATATATAAATTAGTGTTTTTTAAAATTAAAGAGTAGTGGAGCAAGTTGTTGGGAAAACTTAATTTGAAACTGGTATTGTTATTTGTTAATGGTTATGCATGATAAATAAGGGGGAATTTACGGACTTTCTTTCTCTTTTCTAATTTCGATGGTGATTGGCCACAGAGGGCCAATCAGCGTTCAGGGCCAGGAGATGATAAGAAGAAAGTGAGAAAGCAACCGTAAGCAAAAATGTTTTATATGGAAAAATTAAACTCCACAAGTGCAGTTCTGTTCCTCGCTTTTTTAAACAATCTAGAAACAAATACTTTTCTTTAAGAAAAAAAAAAGAGTTCGAAAAACAGTATATCCTCAAGTCATAAGGAAACTGTAACTTTTCGAATCTGTTTCAGCGCCTAGTGATCCTTGTCCCGTAACCCTGGAAGACACAGAGGAAGTCAGATTCATGACCCACCAGACCTTTTGACTTGGACAGATCGATGACCTGAAGTTACAGATACTGACTTGGACAAACATATGACCCGGAGTGACACGTGCTGATTTGGACAGTTTCATGACCTGGAGTGACCGAGACTGATTCGGACAAACTCATGACCTGGAGTGACCCAGTGTGACCCGGATAGACCTATGATCTTGAGTGACCCGGGCTCACTCGGACAGACCCATGACCCGGATAAACTCATGACCTAGTGACCCGAACTGACTCGGGCAGACTCATGACACGGAGAGAATCAGTCTGACCCGGAAAGACCCATGACCTGCAGTACTTCTGGATTTTCTTAGTTTGTTGGATTGAATGATATCTTACGATTGTGTTGGTCACATCTTGGAATATCTTTTCCTGTTATGCATAAATAGTATTACAGAAATATGTTTTGGATATCTTTCCCTGTTATGCATAAATAGTATTACAGAAATATGTTTTGGATATCTTTTCCTGTTATGCATAAATAGTATTACAGAAATATGTTTTGGATATCTTTTCCTGTTATGCACAAATAGTATTACAGAAATATGTTTTGGATATCTTTTCGTGTTTAATAGTATTACAGAAATGTGTTTTAGTATTTTCTCTTTACGGGATTTTGCTGATATGAACGCTGCTCCAATGAAATGTCATTATGAAATCAGAAGTAAGAAATCTTCAATGTGACAGTTTTTGCATTTGAGAAAAGTGTGATTGATGGAACGCTTTTGTGAGAAAAGAAACACTACTTCACCTTTATAAAGTTTTATACTATCAAAAACTAAGTGAATAAATATTCAAACAAGTAAGGAACACATCTTTTAAAAAAGGTCGTGAACTTGAGAAAAGAAGGGAAACAGGCATTTGATATGGGAAGTGATTGATGAAGGAGTATCGTTTACACATACTCACTCATGCATTGACATTTTCCTAAAGCATTTCTTTTTTCTTTCTTTCTTTCTTTTTTTTTAAGTAAGAAAGTGGCTTTCCGTACCAACAGATCGAAACGGTGTCTGCTTCTATATGACGTACGAACTTCTTTCATTAGTCTTAGAGAACATCTTTAGCTCAGATGCTCATCTGTGTTATTCAAACACCACTTGAATCAAAGAAGCATATGTCTTCTCTCTAATTGATTTGGAAAAAAGAAGAATACGTATCTCTGAATATAATTAAATACGTTAATAAGAGGGGTGTTTTGATTATCTCAATACATTTATTGGCCCAACGTTAATGGAAATGTCACAAAATTGTTAAGAACACTACACGAAATGTTTTCCATTGTTAGGGGGCCGCGGTGGCTCAGTGGTAGAGCGTTCACCTCTGGTGCTTGGGGTCCCGGGTTCAAACCCTGCTCCCGCCATGTGAACTTTGTGGTGGACAAACACCGTGTGCGTGGGTTTTCTCGGGGTTCTCCCGTTTCCTCCCACTTTCTTCATTCCACCATTTCATTCATTTCTCATCATCACCGTCTCCTTTAGCCTAACCGGCATGACCGTGGGACGTAAAACTCAAAGATTTCATTTCTTTTTTTTCATTGTTAAACTGTCGTTCTACTTGTCTTCTTCTTCTTCTTTTTTTGTATTTTCTCATTTCTGTATGTATTAGGAAACAGAAAATGCTTTGATTAACTAGTTGGATAAATACTACAGAATGAGGCAAAAGTCCAGCACCACCCATATATTTTTGAAACGACTTGAGGAAAGATGACGGAATTTGGGATGTGGGTAATTGAAATGAGAGAGCAATAGACGACGTTTTTTGGCATGATGGCGGCCATCTTGAAATCCGCCACTTTGAATTTAGGTCCAGTATTTCAAATAGGAAGGAGGTATGTGATACATGGTTTTAGGCTAACATTTTTCTAGAAATACGAAATACAATCTATATATATAAAAGAGAACGCACAAAATCCTTTGTCCGCTCATCACGCTAATACGGCTGAACCGATTTCTTTCATTTTTGGGGGGTTGTTAGGATTTGGACCCTAGATGGTTTTTATCATATCACTTTAATTTTCAATTACCAGTGTCTTGAGATAATTGACCAATCAGGTGTAAATACGTAGAAAAAATCCTTTGTCCGCTCATCACGCTAATACGGCTGAACCGATTTCTTTCATTTTTGGGGGGTTGTTAGGATGTGGACCCTAGATGGTTTTTATCATATCACTTTAATTTTCAATTACCAGTGTCTTGAGATAATTGACCATTCAGGTGTCCATACGTAGAAATCCTTTGTTATTAGTTCATCATAGGTATAAAAATAAACGTATTTATATGCAACCCGCATGACCCTGTGACTCGGCGGGTTAACATAACTAACAGGCGCTATAAATCACTTGAAAGCGAAAAAGTAAAAATTATCTAAGTAACAAAGTTTATTGCGTTCCGGGGTGACCGCAGCGAAGCGGGGTGAACGCTGCTAGTATTATATATAAAACAAGTTTTACAGGTTCATTCTATTAAATTTTGTCTATTGTGTTTGTTTGAATAACATTATTAGTCTCACACATACTCCCTATATGTACTTTGTGACGATGTTTCGTGATGTTCGGGTCATCACAAATTTCACGATCGATCCTACATTAAATAGTGACAGTGCATCTTGGTTACAAGAAAATGTGTGCCCAAATCTTTGGCAGCAAATGAGTATAACATCGGCATTTGAAAAGTAGACCACGTTATAACAATGTCTTGACAAATATGGCTATTACATAGAAAAGTAGAGTAAGGACCTGTGGCTTTGTAAATAAAGTTTTGAGTGCTGATATCTTCTGTTTTTATTTAAATATGCTAAAACGCTCATTATTTTCTGGATGACTCTTGTAGTTTGTCAGAGCTTGTGATACAAATACTGTTGTTTTGTCCTCTTCCACGTTAAATTCTACGTTTGATATACCTCACTGCTGGAAAGCAAGTTAAAATTCCAATTGAAACAATCGAATCTACCATACACATGACCAGTGTTTCTTCCAAACCTGTTTTTTTTTGGGGGCATTGCCCCCTGGAGCTCTGAGAGTGCCCCCGGAGAAGGCCAAAATAATACTAATATTATATAATAATAAATAGAATAGTATCAGAAGTGCCTCCCGGAATACCAAATGTGCCCCCCCGCGGAACATTGTTTCTGAAAGTGGGGGCGAGGTGCCTCAGTGGTAGAGAGTTCACCTCCGGTGCTTGGGGTCCCTGGTTCGATCTCAGCTCGCGCCGTGTGGACTTTGTGGTGGACAAACACCGTGCTCGTGGGTTTTCTCGGGGTTCACCCGTTTCCTCCCACTTTCTTCATTCTTCCACCATTTCATTCATTTCTCATAATCACCGTCTCATTTAGCCTAACCGGCATAACCGTGGGACGTAAAACTTAAAGATTTCATTTCATTTTTTTTGTTTCTGAGAGAAACACTGCACATGACCACAACTATCATGTTGAGAACAATTAACACGGAATTTGCGTCGGTTAACATTTCATTACTCTTAGCACTGTTCTTTTCGCTTCGCTGCTACCTTTTACAATAGGCGAGAAGAACATTTCAAAAGAAACAGCAAGGGGCGTGTGTGTACACCAGTATAGGTTGTCCTTAGCACCACATGTGTTTATAGTAAAAGTGGTTTTGGACGCATGCCAGAGGCGTGTGGGAGGATCTGTATGTCCGTTCAGTTTAATTTCTCATTTGTTTCTGTTTTTTTTTTTTTTTTTAAGTTTATTCACCAAAGAAAATGAGTCTTATTTCATTGAACTTTCGTTTTTTTTTAAATAAAGAATCTTTTTTTTTTTTTGTTGTTGTTGTTCAGCGGATAAACAGCTTTGAACTTAAATGAATACTAAATTTAATTCGATAGAATATTAATTATTTTTTTTCTTCTAAATGATTTACATCCAGCAGAGAGCAAAGCTTAATGAAAGAGAAACAAGTTCTGTAAATCATTACCCGTCATGCATTGGAAAGATAAACTAGTAATTAACGCTTTCAGAGTCCTTATTACTTTGCATAATTGTCTGCAGACTAGAAAGAAATTTCAACAGTAATAAAGATGCATACAAGTTTACAGCTGTTTCGCGGTTTCTTTTGAGACATAAAGATTGTATATGCAATAAGTTTTGAGGTATTTTTATTGACAGTTTCACAGTACAGATCGTAGCATATATATTTTAAAAATCATTTCATCAAGGTCTCTTGACTTTAAATTCAGATCACATAAACAGAATAATTAGTTTGGTTTATTTGTCTCTACAGAAACGTAAAAAATGTGTTTTCGTGCGTAATTCTCGTACTACGTTGTGAAATCTTTCTTGCATAGCTGGGTTACGATCAAACGGTTCTCAGTGATGGTGCTACAAGGTGAACCCTACTAATGACTAATACACGCGGTCCCGCCAGGATCGAATTATTAGAGTAAGCTACTACAGCTAGGGCAACAAATTTTAACATTTTGTTGAAGCGTGAAATTCAGTGGTGGATCCAGAAGGTAAAAACGGGGGTGGGGGAGCCAGAACCCAGACTATGATACTATTAGCTTTCAAAAATATATAGATAATAGCTCCAATTATTTTTGTCACTCAAAATAGTGGAAGGTTCTTGGGCCCCACGGCCCTGGGATAGATCCGCTACTGGGCAATTTTCGTAAAACAAAATTAATGTACATAATTATTCACTTAAGACTGAAACATATTAAGTAAACAAATATTTTCAGCTGAAAAAATGACAAATTCTCTGCATATTTATTTTATTGAATATGAAAATATTACTAAACAAAAGAAATGGTCATTCATTGGATAGACCATTATGCGGTTTGATTTTCAATATCTTGTGCCTCGGATAAAATACGGTTCAAGTGCAGCGATAATACTCACTGGATATTTGATATAGAAAATGTAACCGATGACAGGAAAGACGACAAAATAGATCAGCTGGTTTATAGTTTCTCTGTTGTTTAAATAGAAACAATAAACCAGGTGAGTGTTTTGTCGTCTGCTCCATGGCCATGAGCAGCCTATAGAAAATCTCTCTATTAGGGTGTCTATAAATTTAAACTTAAGTAGTTATCTTTAAAAAGAAACGCTTGCAGAATATTAAGTTTTGAAACACTTTTCAGAATTTAAATGATACCATTCCAAAGTAGTATATTTTCAAAATATTTCAAGATGGGGCAAACCACCGGTAGGGCAGGCAAATCGACCCTAGCCTACGAGCTGCAATATAAATTCGGTCGGCCTTCGGTTTCGCCCAGAAGAAAATGTAATGAGTTTTCAAATGAAAGTACTTCACTTTATCAATTTTAAAATATATATGTAATATCATGTTCTTTTGTGTGTACGTTGCATCTTTTATGATTTCCTCGCTTTCTTAACATTCTATTCAAGATAAAAGTAGTTAGACTAATTTCGATTAAGCTATCAATATCATAGAGCAAAACCATTAATAGATTGCGAGACATTAGTTTCCATAGTCGATGGAACGTCCTAAGAATAGATTTTCTCTTTACAGTAATATGTCTACTAAAGTTAAAACCAGTAGAAATCCACTACGGTCCCAATGCTTCTCTCCAAAGAGCAATCAGCAAATCCCAAGAATATGTGTTATCTTTCTGTTCAAATCCCAAAAGTACGATTTTCAGTTTCAACATCGATCGCCCTAATGAAAAAACGTTTATAGATATGGGAGAGTTAAATATGGGTTCAGTGCTGCAAGAATAGATGATACCTGCTACTTTAGTTTTCTATTCAAACTCTAAATAGTGAAAAACTACCATTTCCAGTTTCAACACTGATCGCCCTAATGAAAAAAACGGTTATAGATATGGGAGAGTTAAATATAGGTTCAGTGCTGCAAGAATAGATGATACCTGCTACTTTAGTTTTCTATTCAAACTCTAAATGGTGAAAATCTACGATTTCCACTTTCAACACTGATCGCCCTAATGAAAAAAACGGTTATAGATATGGGAGAGTTAAATATAGGTTCAGTGCTGCAAGAATAGATGATACCTGCTACTTTAGTTTTCTATTCAAACTCTAAATGGTGAGAATCTACCATTTCCAGTTTCAACACTGATCGCCCTAATGAAAAAACGGTTATAGATATGGGAGAGTTAAATATGAGTTCAATGCTGCAACAATAGATGATACCTGCTACTTTAATTTTCTATTCAAACTCTAAATGGTGAAAAACTACCATTTCCAGTTTCAACACTGATCGCCCTAATGAAAAAGACGGTTATAGATATGGGAGAGTTAAATATGAGTTCAATGCTGCAAGAATAGATGATACCTGCTACTTTAATTTTCTATTCAAACTCTAAATGGTGAAAAACTACCATTTCCAGTTTCAACACTGATCGCCCTAATGAAAAAACGGTTATAGATATGTGAGAGTTAAATATGAGTTCAATGCTGCAAGAATAGATGATACCTGCTACTTTAATTTTCTATTCAAACTCTAAATGGTGAAAAACTACCATTTCCAGTTTCAACATTGATCGCACTAATGAAAAAACTGTTATAGATATGGGAGAGTTAAATATAGGTTCAGTGCTGTAAGGATAGATGATACCTGCTACTTTAATTTTCTATTCAAACTCTAAATGGTGGAAATATACGGTTTCCAGTTTCAACACTGATCGCCCTAATGAAAAAACGGTTATAGATATGTGAGAGTTAAATATGAGTTCAATGCTGCAAGAATAGATGATACCTGCTACTTTAATTTTCTATTCAAACTCTAAATGGTGAAAATCTACGATTTCCAGTTTCAACACTGATCGCCCTAATGAGAAAACGGTTATAGATATGGGAGAGTTAAATATAGGTTCAGTGCTGTAAGGATAGATGACACCTGCTACTTTAATTTTCTATTCAAACTCTAAATGGTGGAAATATACGGTTTCCAGTTTCAACACTGATCGCCCTAATGAAAAAACGGTTATAGATATGTGAGAGTTAAATATGAGTTCAATGCTGCAAGAATAGATGATACCTGCTACTTTAATTTTCTATTCAAACTCTAAATGTTGAAAAACTACCATTTCCAGTTTCAACACTGATCGCCCTAATGAAAAAACGGTTATAGATATGTGAGAGTTAAATATGAGTTCAATGCTGCAAGAATAGATGATACCTGCTACTTTAATTTTCTATTCAAACTCTAAATGGTGAAAAACTACCATTTCCAGTTTCAACACTGATCGCTCTAATGAAAAAAACGGTTATTGATATGGGAGAGTTAAATATGGGTTCAGTGCTGCAACAATAGACGATACCTGCTACTTTAATTTTCTATTCAAACTCTAAATAGTGGAAATCTACGATTTCCAGTTTCAACACTGATCACCCTAATGAAAAACGGTTATAGATATGGGAGAGTTAAATATAGGTTCAGTGCTGCAAGAATAGATGATACCTGCTACTTTAATTTTCTATTCAAACTCTAAATGGTGGAAATATACGGTTTCCAGTTTCAACACTGATCGCCCTAATGAAAAAACGGTTATAGATATGTGAGAGTTAAATATGAGTTCAATGCTGCAAGAATAGATGATACCTGCTACTTTAATTTTCTATTCAAACTCTAAATGTTGAAAAACTACCATTTCCAGTTTCAACACTGATCGCCCTAATGAAAAAACGGTTATAGATATGTGAGAGTTAAATATGAGTTCAATGCTGCAAGAATAGATGATACCTGCTACTTTAATTTTCTATTCAAACTCTAAATGTTGAAAAACTACCATTTCCAGTTTCAACACTGATCGCCCTAATGAAAAAACGGTTATAGATATGTGAGAGTTAAATATGAGTTCAATGCTGCAAGAATAGATGATACCTGCTACTTTAATTTTCTATTCAAACTCTAAATGGTGAAAATCTACGATTTCCAGTTTCAACACTGATCGCCCTAATGAGAAAACGGTTATAGATATGGGAGAGTTAAATATAGGTTCAGTGCTGTAAGGATAGATGATACCTGCTACTTTAATTTTCTATTCAAACTCTAAATGGTGGAAATATACGGTTTCCAGTTTCAACACTGATCGCCCTAATGAAAAAACGGTTATAGATATGTGAGAGTTAAATATGAGTTCAATGCTGCAAGAATAGATGATACCTGCTACTTTAATTTTCTATTCAAACTCTAAATGTTGAAAAACTACCATTTCCAGTTTCAACACTGATCGCCCTAATGAAAAAACGGTTATAGATATGTGAGAGTTAAATATGAGTTCAATGCTGCAAGAATAGATGATACCTGCTACTTTAATTTTCTATTCAAACTCTAAACGGTGAAAAACTACCATTTCCAGTTTCAACACTGATCGCTCTAATGAAAAAAACGGTTATTGATATGGGAGAGTTAAATATGGGTTCAGTGCTGCAACAATAGACGATACCTGCTACTTTAATTTTCTATTCAAACTCTAAATAGTGGAAATCTACGATTTCCAGTTTCAACACTGATCACCCTAATGAAAAACGGTTATAGATATGGGAGAGTTAAATATAGGTTCAGTGCTGCAAGAATAGATGATACCTGCTACTTTAATTTTCTATTCAAACTCTAAATAGTGGAAATCTACGATTTCCAGTTTCAACACTGATCGCCCTAACGAAAAAACAGTTATAGATATGGGAGAGTTAAATATGGGTTCAGTGCTGCAAGAATAGATGATACCTGCTACTTTAATTTTCTATTCAAACTCTAAATGGTGAAAATCTACGATTTCCAGTTTCAACACTGATCGCCGTAACGAAAAAACAGTTATAGATATGGGAGAGTTAAATATGGGTTCAGTGCTGCAAGAATAGACGATACCTGCTACTTTAATTTTCTATTCAAACTCTAAATGGTGGAAATCTACGATTTCCAGTTTCAAC
This sequence comes from Thermobia domestica, assembly GCF_964235325.1. Taxonomy (NCBI): domain Eukaryota; kingdom Metazoa; phylum Arthropoda; class Insecta; order Zygentoma; family Lepismatidae; genus Thermobia; species Thermobia domestica. Next base: position 260,776,745 of record NC_137463.1, read on the forward strand.
ACTGATCGCCCTAACGAGAAAACAGTTATAGATATGGAAGAGTTAAATATGGGTTCAGTGCTGCAAGAATAGATGATACCTGCTACTTTAATTTTCTATTCAAACTCTAAATGGTGAAAATCTACGATTTCCAGTTTCAACACTGATCGCCCTAACGAAAAAACAGTTATAGATATGGGAGAGTTAAATATGGGTTCAGTGCTGCAAGAATAGATGATAGCTGCTACTTTAGTTTTCTATTCAAACTCTAAATGGTGGAAATCTACGGTTTTCGGGTTTTAACGCTGATCGCGATAGTGATAAAACTATAATGGCGAGAAAGCAGGGTTTTTTTCTTTTTTCTTTCTTTTTCCTTCTTTTTTGTAATATGGGTACAGTTTCAGTCTGCTGCAGTTTCACGTGAGGCGAAACTCACACCACTTTATCCAATCGGGTGTTTATCTAACTAAATTTGTTGTAAGTGATTAAAAACAATTTAAAGTGATTGATTATTCTGAAATTTATGATAAACACGTTATAATGCAATTATTTACAATGTATATTTTACTAGTAAAATAATGTATCTCGTTCTTCAAAATGATTCAGATAATTGAAGTTCCCATTACACTTTCTTGCAGGTCTCCTTTAACTTCCTGTTTATTTCCCCAAGTTTTTTCTTCAGGTAAATTTAACTTCTTAATCTCCTAAATCTCTATATCTGGAGAAGTGTCATTTCTCCTGTTTCCAATAGAGTATTGCAAGTTGGAGCTAGATTGTAGAAAGAAGCAAACATAATGAAATGTGCTTCCTGAAAAGTAAATTAATGCAATAACCTTGAAATTCTCTTAAAAGTACCTTTTCTAGTGCACAATTATTAAATTGATAAGTCGTGTACATTTCTTAGTTCCTCAGGGGTGGATCTAGAAGTAAATACTGGGAAGGGGTTTAGCCAGAACCCAGATTATGATAGGTATATCATGAGTTTATTATAAACTTCCAAAATATACAGGGTGTTTCAAAACAACGCCGACAACCTTTGGGAGGTGATTCTTGACATCAAGATAAGACAAAAAGTATAAACCAACCTCGGTGTACAAATGCTTCATTTCGGAGCTATAGGCTGCCGAAAACATGAAGAAATGAATTTTGAAGGTTCATAACTAGAAAACTATGAGATCTATTGTAGTTGGGTCAAGACTTCACTTAGGAACTAATATGTGCGCTATCCAAAAATGCATGTTTCAGAATCCTAAGGCACTCACGCAAAAATTTTTATAAAGGCAGTTTTTCTACAGGCATATCATTTGAAGTACTCACCAACTATCTCTATAAAAATTGCTGCGAAAATACCGCAGGTTTTTGAAACGTGGATGTTTGGATAGCGCACATACTAGTTCCTAAATAAATTCTTGGCCCGACTACGGTAGGTCCCATAGTATTGGAGCTATGGATTTTTAAAGTTCATTTTTCCATGTTTTCGGCAGCCTATAACACCGAAAGGAAGCATTTGTGTACCCGGGTTGGTCTATACCTTTTGTCTTATCTTGGTGTCAGGAATAACCTCCCAAACGTTGTCAGTGTTGTTTTAAAAATCTTGTATATAAATAATAGCTTAAATTACTTTTGTCACTCAAAACACTGGGGGCCTAGGTCCGTCCAGCCCTGGGCTAGATCTGCCTCTGTATTTCTTCTAGTAAAATGTCAATCATACACTTTTAATCATAACTTACCCTTATGTGTACTCTTTTCTTAACCGAAACATATTAAATAAATTGCTAAATCAAACATTTCTAGGTTGTTTAAGACCATTATTTTCTACGCCTGGCTTCTCAAAGATTCCAGCAACCTTGATGTTCGCCTAGAAGTTTGATTTTAAAGATATTAAATAAGCGCACACATACGTGGCTGACATTTTTATCACACGCATTTACAACATGTGTGACCATATGTAAAACCTTTTGGACGGTTTACTATGTTTGTTTCACTTTTCTTCCACACACACACTCATACGTATACGATTCTCGAACTCTTGTGTTGACTATTTGAAAATGCAAATGCAAGCAAAATATGAGATCGTGTGACCTTGCCTATTAATATGTGAATAACGTACTATGCGATCAAATGCGGAAACCTATTTATAAAAATCATAAAGAAAAATTAGGTCACTAGGTAGTAACAGCGTTGACAAATAGCGACCCCTTTTAATTTTTAAGTGGATCGCTTAACACTAGATTCGTTTTCCATCATGCTTGCTGAATCTTCCAAAATATATCAAAGCCATTATTTATAAAAATATAATTAAACTTTATTTTGAACGGTAAGTTACCAAAATTCTTATAGCTTGATCCATCGGTTTCCAAACTGTGCTCGTAACACCAAGTGATCCCCAAAGCAAATTTAAATTGTCCGCGAAAGAGAATAGAAACATAAAATATCATATAGAGCAGTGGTCACCAAACTTTTGAAGATTGTGAGCTATCGTACCGTTTTTAAATCCTTCTATGAGCTACCAACCAAAAGAACTACCAACGTGTTTAAAATCTTATATTTGTTTATTGCCTATTGTAATGTCCGTTAGAGACAATAACAGTTCGGGATTTTGGAGTTTCACCTATTTATTTTATAAAATAGTACAAAAACAGTCGGGGACTCGGGAGCTCAGTGGTAGAGCGTTCACCTCCGGTGCTTGGGGTCCCTGGTTCGATCCCAGCTCGAGCCGTGTGGACTCTGTGGTGGACAAACACCGTGCTCGTGGGTTTTCTCGGGGTTCTCCCGTTTCCTCCCACTTTCTTCATTCCACCATTTCACTCATCTCTCATCATTACCGTCTCCTTTAGCCTAACCGGTACACATGTAGGACGTAAAGGTTTTGTTTTTTTTAATACAAAAACAGTCTTTATATTTACAAAGAATATATCAGAATCTTCCTTCTAACAAGTGAGATGAAGGAAGGAAATGTTTTATACTGGAACCCTTTAGCTCATAGCAGCATTCAGGGCATCTTGCAGCGAATTCAAGATATGGAACTTGGTAACCTCCTTAGCTCATAACAGAGGTCCAAAGTTGACAAACTAGGTCAAAATAGATAAAATAAATTCCATGTTAATGGTAGCCAGAGTGCATAGAACAGAGGGAAACTGACCATTCCTGAATATAAAACTAAATGCAAACATTTAGTATAAGCTAATTTTTGATGCCAGTGATCCTTCTAAGGAGACATAGTCCAAAACTTACCAATTTCAAATAATCAGATATACTTCGGTAGTCTTCAAATAATTCTACATCCAAGAGTTCCCATGTTGTGGTTTTCAGGGAGGCAAGTATAAGCGACATTTTAAGTGTAGTCTCAAACGTTGTGGTAATCATTCTAAAAAATCTGTTGGGTGTTCGATCTTCGAAAGTACAATTTCCTGTAGACGGGGGGGGAGGGGGGAAGTGCCCCACCTTACCCCTGATGGGCGCTCTTGTCTACATTCCATACTAACTTATGCGAAAATTGATAGAATAGGTAGATAAGTTCAAAATAAATAAGGAACAACATACATGTACTCACTCGGGTGTAAGCAGAAACCTATGATAGAACTTGATTGAATTAATCCAGACTTACCTAAAAGAAAAACAAAATATTCTCATTAAAAACACAAAAACAATGACAATTTTACTATAATTGATACTAATAAATATCATACAGATATTACATATGCTAGCTGAATAACAAATTTATTAAATAAATAATGTAAATGATGATAATACGCTAATGAAATCGTAAAATAGAACTTAAACAGTATTCAAAAATCCAATACTCATGCAGATCTAAATAAACAACAAAGCTTACTATAAACAGATAAAGTAGCAAAAAATGCTTATATAATTCTTGTATTATATATATTTCATTAAGAAAATAAAGTCGACAGAAAATGTTCGGAACGTAGTGAAGTTTTGAGCTAACTAACTAACTCTATGGCCTATGCAACCCGAAAGTTCAATACGGAGTTCACAAAATCTCTCCACTGACTTCTATCCTTAGCGAACTGGAGTCAGTTTCTACTTTGTATTCCGATTTCTGCAAGATCCATCTTAATATTGTCCTCCCATCTACGCCTAGGTCTTCCTAATAGTCGTTTACCGATTGAATTTTCAGTTAAAACTTTGAAAACATTCTTACTTTCTTCCATTCTGGCTATTTGACCTCTCACCTAAGCCTCCTAAATTTGATGACCCTAACAATGTCTGGTAAACAGTGTAAATTATGCAGTTACTCGTTACGAAGTTTCCGTCATTCTCATTTCCGTCCTTCTTGGGTCCGAATATTCGTTTCAGGATTTTATTCTCAAATACTTTGAGTCTCTGTTGTTCCCTCAGAGTAAGCAACCTTGTTTCGCAACCATACAGCAGAACAAGCAATATTATCGTTTTATATATTTTAAGCTTCAAATTTCTCGAGATAATTCGAGAAGGTTAGAGTGGGATAACCAAAGCACTGAGAAAAATATATTTTTCTTTACGAAGAATTTTTGGATAACATGCTTTCTGGTGGGAACACCATCTCAAGATTGTCGTTCAACGTTTTCGGGAGGTACTGCCAATTATACTAACGAGTGAAACAGCTGTGTTTAATATGATGACGCTTATCAGCAGAATGAAAGCAACAATTAACCAACCCGCTGACTGGAAAACAGAAAGCAGGTAAAACCCAAGAATTTCCCGAAAATTTGGACTTATTACTTTCAGTCAAGAAATGAGATTACGTAGGCAAGAGAAGATGATAAGGAAAATAGTGGTAGAAGGTACAAAAGGAAGATGAGAAAAAGCAAATGGTTAAATTGTGTGAATATGGATTTGAAAGAAAAGAACTTAAGCTAATATGTGGAACAGAGCAAGATCGAAACGAATTACCAGAAATGTTGTTGTAAGTAGGAAAAGACAATGTAATCAAAAAGATTTGAAACGTGGACCTGGTGTTTAAATATGGATTCCAAAACATTATGTTTTGAATCGAATATTAAACTGAGAACAAAGGATCAAGAAGTGTCTGTGCTAACCACTTTCAGATTTGATGGTTATTTGGACATACATTAGGGGCGTTAAGAGCACAGAGAATCAAGTCACATATAACAAAGTCGTGAGAAAAATATACATAAAGTTTGTACGGAATAGTTTAATTACAGGGAAAGTTTGTACTAAAGTCCGGCTCAAACCTCTTGACATCTGTCGGAAGCCACTGGTGTGCAGATGCGACGTTGTCAGATTTCATTTCCTTTCGTGTACAGGCATAACGTGAGACATTAACGCGAGAAATTAAGATATTGAAAATAACAAATTCGTTCTTTCAAATTTATTACCGCTATAGTGATATATATCATAAGGACGTACCTTTGAAATTGCTTTCTCCTAATCCAGGAACAAAGCCATTAGACAACGTCGCCCAACTTGCATTGGATACTGTGAAAAGGAGGACACGCCTTAAACGTCAAGAGGTTTGAGACGGACTGTAGTTAGTTGCAATATCTGGACATTAATCTTTCAACCCGCGAAATAAGTTTCAGGGGATAGGGTTCTTATAAAGATGAAATTTATCCAAAATGACCAGAAATTAACTTGATTCCCTTTTGTGCGTTTTGAAACATTTTAAAGTGTCCCATCTTAAAGTGGGATCAAACCATTATAATGAGTTCGAAGTTCTCTCACAGGGGATCAAACTAGGGATGGTCGCAAAGTTCCGGTTCCGGCGGAACCGGTTCCATGAAGAGCCGGTTCTCGGAGATCCAGTTTCCAGAACCGGTTCCGGACCTGGATCCGAAAACCCGGCTTCAGAACCGGATCTTAGGAACCGGTTACAGACCTGGATCCAAAAGCCTGGTTCCAGAACCGGATCTTAGGAACCGGTTCCAGATCTGGATCCGAGGAACCGGCTCTAGACCTGGATCCGAAAAACCGGTTCCGGAACCGGACCTGTTCAGACCCGAAAACCGGTTCCTAGTGGCCATCCCTAGTTCAAACCCGATACCCCGTGTACCAAAGGCACGCGCTCTAGACACTAGTCTAAGAAGAAGAACTGATTCCTTTGATGCGTTGAACATTTTAATCTAATATATTTTGTTATAAAAAATACGTGTAGATCCACATACAGATTCCGTGTCACACCACAACAGGCAGAGAAGAAAAATACGAATCTAATTATAAAGATATTTTTTTGTGATTAGACATTACACCACTCTTGATTAGGGCTCTCTAACGGAAGATATCAACAAACATTTATATCTTTGTGTTGAAAAATAGTCAGAACAAAGTTGCCTAATCTCTCAGATTAAGGGGAGTAAACATACCAATATTCGGCATCCGAAAGATTGAACAATTTATAGTTTTCTTTCCTCCCAAGCCATTTTGGAGGTTTCTGCATCTCTCGTGTTGTCATATGCAACTGTTGAGAACTATATTTTATAAACATATATATCTGAGTATTTATTGGGCTTCTAAAAATGAAATATGGTGTCGCCATTTATATGTATGAAAGCAAACAGCCACATGATGCATGTGAAGCAATGTGGCGCCCGAAAGGAAATGGCTTCCAGCCAATCACTGCAGACATTAGTGAAGCGTTAAGAAGAACCTCTTTAAAAACAGTATTTCTGCGAACAAATCTTCATTCTCATTATTTGAGACTCTAGAGCACAAAGAAATTCACAGTTATTGTGGTTACAAACAGAACTTGCTTTTCTGATATTGTGCATTCCTTATATCATCATCACCATAAAACCGTCAGCAAGTTGCAAGTATTCATGAATCACGGTCTAGAGCTTTTCATCTCGTTATTATATACAAATATCCCTCTCTGGTACCGATTATTAGAATACGTGTGGTTTGCCACAAGTGCGCTTTGACCCAAATCAATTTCGGTGCACAGCTTTGTTATTATCTTATCTCATTATTGTGAAGATTGATACATAACTGACATAGAACCTAAAAATTGTGAGATGGTTATACTAAACAGTCATTTCATAGACACGATGCCATTCACGGTGTCGGATCACTCTCCGCAATTAACGCCATAGTTATGTTCGTTCGAGTTGAGTTCATGCTTGTAGATAAGTATTTGTAACCATTTTTGTGCTTTGAAGCCCACCAACTATGTTCCCAAATGGTTATGACGTACATTTTGTGTGTGTTTGAATGTTCACCCAGCGTTGAATCTAGGTATGAGGACCAGTCTTGACAGAGCACCAATGGCTTTTCCCCATGATCATTGTTCTAGTGAGAAGTCAAGATTTGTTTACTTCGGCTACCAAGAACACTTACCACTTAGCTACAAAAGTAAATAATAATAATAATAATAATAATAATAATAATAATAATAATAATAATAATAATAATAATAATAATAATAATAATAAGGATGCCCGGTAACCCTTAGATACTACATGAAGTACGTATCAATCTTCATAATACCAAGATCTGATAACTCAACGATGAAAATACTGTGGCAAACTGTATCATTCCACCCTTCAGTTATAGTCATATTATTTACTGAGATCTGATAAGTCAGCAACGAAAATACTGTGGGAAATTGCACTTGTTCGTCCTTCAGTTACAGCCATAGTGTTTATTGAGATCTGACAAGTCAGCAACGAAAATACTGTGGCAAACTGCACCCTTCCGTCCTTCAGTTATAGCCATATTGTTTATTGAGATCTGATAAGTCAGCATTGTAAATACTGTAGCAAACTGCACCCTTCCGTCCTTCAGTTACAACCATATTGTTTACTGACATATAAGTCAGCAACGAAAATACTGTGAAAACTGCACCCTTCCGTCCTTCAGTTACAGCCATGTTGTTTGTTGAGATCTGATAAGTCAGCAATGAAAATACTATGGGAAACTGCACCCTTCTGTCCTTCAGTTACAGCCATATTGTTTATTGAGATCTGGTAAGTCAGCAACGAAAATACTGTGGAAAATTGCACTTGTTCGTCCTTCAGTTACAGCCATAGTGTTTATTGAGATCTGACAAGTTAGCAACGAAAATACTGTGGCAAACTGCACCCTTCCGTCCTTCAGTTATAGCCATATTGTTTATTGAGATCTGATAAGTCAGCATTGTAAATACTGTAGCAAACTGCACTCTTCCGTCCTTCAGTTACAACCATATTGTTTACTGACACATGATAAGTCAGCAACGAAAATACTGTGAAAACTGCACCCTTCCGTCCTTCAGTTACAGCCATGTTGTTTGTTGAGATCTGATAAGTCAGCAATGAAAATACTATGGGAAACCGCACCCTTCTGTCCTTCAGTTACAGCCATATTGTTTATTGAGATCTGGTAAGTCAGCAACGAAAATACTGTGGAAAATTGCACTTGTTCGTCCTTCATTTACAGCCATAGTGTTTATTGAGATCTGACAAGTCAGCAACGAAAATACTGTGGCAAACTGCACCCTTCCGTCCTTCAGTTATAGCCATATTGTTTATTGAGATCTGATAAGTCAGCATTGTAAATACTGTAGCAAACTGCACTCTTCCGTCCTTCAGTTACAACCATATTGTTTACTGACACATGATAAGTCAGCAACGAAAATACTGTGAAAACTGCACCCTTCCGTCCTTCAGTTACAGCCATGTTGTTTGTTGAGATCTGATAAGTCAGCAATGAAAATACTATGGGAAACCGCACCCTTCTGTCCTTCAGTTACAGCCATATTGTTTATTGAGATCTGGTAAGTCAGCAACGAAAATACTGTGGAAAATTGCACTTGTTCGTCCTTCAGTTACAGCCATAGTGTTTATTGAGATCTGACAAGTCAGCAACGAAAATACTGTGGCAAACTGCACCCTTCCGTCCTTCAGTTATAGCCATATTGTTTATTGAGATCTGATAAGTCAGCATTGTAAATACTGTAGCAAACTGCACTCTTCCATCCTTCAGTTACAACCATATTGTTTACTGACACATGATAAGTCAGCAACGAAAATACTGTGAAAACTGCACCCTTCCGTCCTTCAGTTACAGCCATGATGTTTGTTGAGATCTGATAAGTCAGCAATGAAAATGCTATGGGAAACCGCACCCTTCTGTCCTTCAGTTACAGCCATATTGTTTATTGAGATCTGGTAAGTCAGCAACGAAAATACTGTGGAAAATTGCACTTGTTCGTCCTTCAGTTACAGCCATAATGTTTATTGAGATCTGACAAGTCAGCAACGAAAATACTGTGGCAAACTGCACCCTTCCGTCCTTCAGTTATAGCCATATTGTTTATTGAGATCTGATAAGTCAGCAATGAAAATACCGTGGGAAACTGCACCTTTCTGTCCTTCAGTTACAGCTATATTGTTTTCTTCCTTTGCTTTCCTGTGATTATGCTTTACCACTACCATAAATAGAATCCTTCTCAACTGATCGTTAAAAAATGTTCTCATCCTTTCTTATAGTGGAACCGCTCTACCCTTGTCCTGACAGCATTAGGAAAAGATCAGTATGGAACCTTGGGTGCTGTGAAGCTAAGGCTCCAGATTTCTACCACCTTGGTACTTTATTGGATAAACCAATATATAGTAAGATATTACATTGATTGAATATCTACGTTTCTGTTAGAAACTGTTTAATGCGAGCAAGAAATCATGAAATGATGCTACGGACCAGAGTAAAATGGTCAAATCAAGCCAAGACTAATGGGTAAATCTAACACTGAACGAATTCGACCAAAATTGGCAAGTAGGATCACTGACAGAAATGTAAGACATTGATTAGATTGGAAATGGTCAAGTATAATTGCCAAATTGGATCAAGGTCATGAAAAAAACACAGTTTTTTGACTCTGCGTCAAAATTTTCATGTAGGGCTATTAGTGTTAAATATTATAGGAAGCTACTGAATTTAAAAATATTATAGGGTAATTGTCGAATTAGGCTACGGTCAAAACAGACTTTCACCGATTTGGTTCACAATGGGCCTGAAGATTATTCACGGTCTATTCTATTTTGGTGTCCTACTAAATTTTATTAAAGCTGTCCTCGAGATCTAACAGTAAGTCCAGTTTTGGTTGAGATCGTCGAAGGGCTGAACAACCAAACATCTCAAAAATGATTTGGAAAATGCAAAACATAATACGAAAGACCTTTGAGAGATCCTGCAAGACACATCGATGAGGGTTGGTGAAGTACGGGAGACACTGAGGACAGAACAGTAGCTAAGTCAAAAACAACAGATGATAAAAATTTGTTCATCACATTGCCTTGTCCAAAGGAAACTAAAAAAGCATGCACCAACATACAGCGACTAATTCTTGTCATTTTGAAGGAGATCCGTAGCTAATAGCAGCAAGGGGGCTCAGCACCTCTGTGATCACTTTTGGCCGCCTCTGAAATATTCAGTGCTGTTTTTTTTAATTATGCATATATTTAAAAAATAAGCCGTCTGGAATGTAAGTTGATATCAAGTTAGCCCCCTCAAAGTATCTCGGCCTCTCTGTTCTGATGTTCTGATACGAGTTTCTCTTCTGAATACAGTTTATATGTCGAAACTTGCCATCTTAAGTAGAGAGCTTTTAAATGTAGGTGACTGTTCAAATATCTTTTCGATCATGATTGCTGAATGAAAAGGCACAGAATCAAGTCATTGTTTAGCCGTTGGCATTCCTTTGGTTCATTGTTATAGAATAGCAAGAGAGGGAAGCTTCGTTCTCTTATTTTCTCTCTTTCAAAATATTAGTTTAACACTTCCGCCCGCTTTCATGTATTTTTAGAAACCCACTGTTTCTCTAGCAGGTTTTCTGCACGTGTAGCTGTCTAAAACAATTTGTTCTTTGTATTCCAGCTAGCTAGAAGTGTTCCTTATTCGTGATCAAAACAGAATATTTTTCAAAAGTAATATGAGTATTATAGAATGCATGTACTTTTACAAAGGAATGGCGACCTTTATTTTATTTTTTGGCATAATCAGGACCAGGTACTTTCCTCTTCCAACCTGGTTATAATCTCTTAATATTGTTTCAAATATTAACTATTTTGTGCAAGTTGGATGAATTGTACCTCAACTCCTTACTCTAAATTATGGAATATAAATCAAAAACCTATTCAAGAAGAATAAAAAATATCAACTGTATCAGATTGGCAAGGGACGATGTACCCCAATTTTTAATCCATAAAATTGAGCTTTTTTTTTTTTTTTTTTTTTTTTTTATTTGGTCGAAAAGCGTACATGAGAATTTACCCTCAAGTTGAGCCCGATGTAATCTATCGGGTTGATACATATGTTATTGCCGGATAACATTACAGTGAAACAAAAATTAAAGTTTGAATTAATCACAATATTGAGCTCACATCTCGTTCACTGTTCTGTGTACTATAATCTTGCTGCTATCAAAATGAAGCGCTTGCTTCGGGTACAGTATTTCAGTTTCATCTTAACAGGAGGCGCTGCTATCGTACAGCGTCAATGATTAGGTTTACAAAAATGTTTATTTGAATTTTCTCTAGAACTACCCATGAAGATTTACCCTCCTCCATACTATCTACGTATGAAGATTTAACCTTCACCCATACTATCTACGTATGAAGAGTTATCCTCACTCATACCATCTACATATATGCGCGCTATCTACGTAGGTGCTCCGGGGCTCCAGTACCCACACAAATAATCTTGTGGGTGCGGCGCATTCACAAGATTTTTAGGTTGGACCCGGATTTAAACCAGTTTCTTTTACGTTTAAATCGGCCGTGTTACCGACTGAGCTAGGACAGTCCAAACTTAATCTTATAGTACCGGCGTATTTTACTTTATCATAGCGCGACCCTTTATGACAGCGTTCATAAAAGATTTTAGCTACAAGGAAATCAATCAAAAAAATATGGAGACTCCCTTAAAAACATATAACACATCCCGCCATCGATATGCAATTACATAAATTTTGGAAAGTCGGCGCCGTTTTCTACATACAAATTTACTCTCACCATACTGGGCCGCGGTTGCAGAGTGGTAGAGCCTTCACCTCTGGTGCATGAGGTCCTTGGTTCGACTTCAGTTCGCGCTAAGTTAACGTTGTGGTGGACAAACACTGAGTGCATGGATTTCTTCGAGATTCTCCCTTTTCGTCTCACTTTCTTCATTTCACCATTTCATTTATTTCTCATCATCACCGCCCCTTTAGCCTAGCAGCATAATCGAGGGTCGTAAAACTTAAAGATTTCATTTTGCTCACCATACTCTCTACGTATGAAGATTTATCCTCACCCATGCTATCTATGCATGAAGATTGCCCTCACCCATACAATCTACTTATAAAGATTTACCCTCACTCATACTATCTACGTATGAAAATTTACCCTCACGCATACTATCCACAGTACGCATGAAGATTACCCTCACCCATACAATCTACGTATAAAGATTTACCCTCACTCGTACTATCTACGTATGAAAATTTACCCTCATCCATACTATCTACGTATGAAGATATACTTTCATGCATACTACCTATGCATGAAGATTTACACTCACGCATACTATCTACGCACGAAGATTTACCTTCAGCAGTACTATCTGTGCATGAAAATTTACCGTCACGCAAACTATCTGTGCATGAAGATTTACCCTCGCCCATACTATCTATGAGTGACGATTTATCTTCAGCCATATTACCTTCGTAGGGAAGATTTACCCTGTCTCGTATTATCTACAATATGCATGAAGATTACCTTCACCCATACGATCTACGTATAAAGATTTACCCTCACCTGCACTATCTACGCAGAAAGATTTACCGTCACTGATACTATATAAGCATGAAGATTTATCCTTACCCATGCTATCTATACACGAAGACTTATTCTCACTTATACCATCTTTTTCAGCTTAATGAGGTCTACTGTTTAGAGTGTTTTTTTTTTTTTTTGGTCAAGTTTTTGTTTTCTTAAACGCTAATAAAATGAGATAATATATTTTAGATTATCAAAAAATATGGATGTATCGTACCCTTTACCTCGTGAGGAAACAAAACTCTGAAACTTTCTCATATAATGAAACACATTGAAAAAAAAAAAAAAAAAAAAACTTTGAACAGAATCAGTCAGTTTGAATCACTAGAACTAGCACTGTGGGTTCCGGGCCGCTATTACGACCTTTTGTCACTGGAGAGAAGTTTGGAAAATCTCTGTCAATGGGTAATTTGAATAGCTCTGATTCATTGTAAAATCTTGTTTTGTTGACACGACCTGCAGTAAACAGACGGGATTTCTGATTTCTTTTTCTTTGCGCTTGTCTATATTTTACTGTAATGGCCAATTCCCATGAAATTTATTAACTGTTTATGTTATTATTTGGTTATTTACTCTAGGCTATATTTTCTTATCCAAGGTTGACAAAATATGTTCACTTTGCAAAATGGCAACTAATATTTTTCTTGGCCAATCTTACGAATTTCAAATGAGGAACCAGTGAAGACTTCTTAAAATACTACCTTTATGCAACAGGTTCGAACAGCGTAAATAATATTGCCAATATGCTAATGTGAGTTGCTTTTTCTTTCTTTCTTTCTTTCTTTCTTTCTTTCTCTCTCTCTCTCTCTCTCTCTCTTTTTTTTTTTTTTTTTTTTTTTTACAACTAGTCACACTTGCCATTGTTTAAGGGAGGATCCTCAAAGTATAGAAATGTATTAAATCTTCCACTTTAACGTCCCACGTTATGCTCTTTAGGCAGACAATGATTAATGCAAGTGAATGATTATGCTCTTTAGGCTAAGGCAGACAATGATTAAAGCAAGTGAATGATTATACTCTTTAGGCTAAGGCAGACAACCATTAATACAAGTGAATGATTATGCTCTTTAGGCTAAGGCAGACAATGATTAAAGCAAGTGAATGATTATACTCTTTAGGCTAAGGCAGACAACCATTAATACAAGTGAATGATTATGCTCTTTAGGCTAAGGCAGACAATGATTAATACAAGTGAATGATTATGCTCTTTAGGCTAAGGCAGACAATGATTAATACAAGTGAATGATTATGCTCTTTAGGCTAAGGCAGACAATGATTAATGCAAGTGAATGATGATGCATGAATTGGTGGGATCAGGAAGTGGGAGAAAACGGGAGAAAACTCACGAACATGATGTTGCCCATCACAAACTTACTTGGATTGGGGATTGAACCAGGGACCCCACGCACAAGTGGTAAGTGCTCTACCTCTGAGGCACCCTGTCTCTGCAGAAAACGGATAACTATTCAAGATCAGTGGTTTTGGAAAAAATGGATAAAGATGATAGGAGGGCCCTGATAATACCTTTGTATTGAGTACCTATTCTACTTTGTCTGGGATCGAATCAGCGATCCTTTACATAAGAAGTATGAACTTTCCACATTAAGTCACCGTACTCCGAGAATTTCATATAAAGCTAGGGCCGCGGTGGCTCAGGGGTAGAGCGTTCATCTCTGCTGCATGGGGTTCTTGGTTCAATCCCAGCTCTTCCCAAATGAACTTTCTGGTGAACAAATACCATTTGCGTGGGTTTCCTCGGGGTTCTCCCGTTTCCTCCCACTTTCTTCATTCCACCATTTCATTCATTTCTCATCATCACCGTCTCCTTTAGCCTAGCCGGCATAAGCGTGGAACGTAAAACTCAAAGATTTCATTTCAATTTCATGTAAATGTAGAAATATCTGTTAGGCCTCAATGTTTCAGAGCATTCTGGAAACAAACCAAAAAATAAACAAATAATAATAATAGTATAGAAACAATAATAATAATGATAATAAACTGTACTCATCTCTTGTAGCCAAAAAGCTTATTGCATGTAATGGGTGCCGACAAAATTATTTGAAGGATGTGGGCCACAACGCATTTTCGTCTCCGAGATCATTAGTTGCGGTCAATAGAAACGAATGTCCTCCAACGAGGCAATGCATTAAGTGCATCGAGTGTAGCGTTGACGTCCAGCAAACGGCCATTTGTATGTCCTCAGCTCCAAACGACCTGACCAAAGCCAAAAGTTCTGGCTCCTCTCTGTCCGAAGGACAATGTTACAACATAACGCTGGGTTAATGTGCATCTGGAGATATGTGTGGCGGAATAAAACATGACTCATGAATGCCTGCAACAGATAAGCTACAACTCTTTTAGTTCTCTCTCTATATATTTTTATCTCTTCCGGTATCCCCCAAAGCATACTTTTTGGACCTCTCCTTTCAAAGTACTAAAATATCCTTTTTATGCAGTATTTTTTTAAAAAAATATCTACAATTCCATCTTAATGGTAATATGCCCATTCTTCTAGTCTTCGCTGTCATAAATGCAAATCGTGGATATTTTAAAGCAGTCTCTGGTAGTATTAACTGTTATAAACTAACAGAAATGTTGTTCATTTCTTTTATTTCTATCTTGGAACACAGAAAAATATGTGTACTGTTATATGTCAATTAAAATTTTATAATTTATGAAATTTCACTTACAGTTAATACATAAAATAGACTAATTCAGATGCCAGCATAAGTAAAATTAATTTTTGGCCTATAGATTTATTTTTTCTTATCAGAATCAAAAGAAGAAGGATACTGCAATACAATCTGAAGGACACACATACTTTTTTTACGGTCCGATCCGGCCCGGTACGGTCTGTAAGTACAATCCTGAGTTTGATTTGTGGGGGTTTCATGCTGCTTAGCGCTGATGACGATGGGATTTAGGTCAATTTGTCAAGTAACTACGGTGCTAAGAACATATGTTAAAATTTCTCAAGGAACTACGGTGCTAAGAACGTATGTTAAAATTTCTCAAGGAACTACGGTGCTAAGAACATATGTTAAAATTTCTCAAGGAACTACGGTGCTAAGAACATATGTTAAAATTTCTCAAGGAACTACGGTGCTAAGAACATATGTTAAAATTTCTCAAGGAACTACGGTGCTAAGAACGCATGTTAAAATTTCTCAAGTAATTACAGTGCTAAGAACAAATTCTCAAGTAACTACGCTCCTAAGAACATGTTAAAATTTCTCTAGTAACTACAGTGCTAAGAACAAATTCTCAAGTAACTACGCTCCTAAGAACATGTTAAAATTTCTCAAGTAACTACCGTGCTAAGAACATTTTTTAAAAATTTTGAAGTAACTGCGATGCTAAGAACGTATATTAAAATCTCTCAAGTAATTATGGTTCTAAGAACATGTGCTAAAATTTCTCAGATGACTACGGTGCTAAGAACGTATGTTAAAATATTTCAAGTAACTACGGTGCTAAGAATATATGTTGAAATTTCTCAAGTAATTACGGTGTTAAGATCATATGTTAAACTTGAAACAAGTCTATACTATTAAAACTGCCACTTGGAAGGAAATGAAAGTTTAGTTTTACATCCTATACTATACCTTTAGGCTAAATAACACAGATGATTAGTGAAAGAAAACGTTGTTCACCACAAACACTCATGGATTGGGATCGATCAAGAACCACGAACCGAGATGCGCGCTTTATTACTGAGCCTTCTTCAAGCACTGCTCAAGGCACGCTACTCAGTGTGAGAGCGCTTACCTTTAATTTCTTTAAGTGCTCAGAGTTCAATGATATTCAAGACAGGGCGTTCTAAAACGTTATGTTTCGCATTCTTGGAGGTTTATTATGGAGGTTTCCGGCTGTGTTTATTATAACTTTTCCGCTTTCACTTGATTTTATAAGGAACCACTTCCTAAATTTATGACCAAAGTTCATTAACACCCTGTATTCTTCTTAATTTCAAGTTGATTCTGTCTGCCCTTTCGGTTTTGATAAACGAACTTAAGAGCGTGACATAACTAACTAACTCTATAGGCTATGGAACCCGGAGGTTCAATGTCGCGTTCACAAAAGCTCTGCACTGACTTCTATCCTTAGCTAACTGCATCCAGTTTCTACTTTGTATTCCTATCTCTGCGAGATCCATCTTAATATTGTCCTCCCATCTGCGCCTAGGTCTTCCTAATGGTCGTTTTCCGATTGGTCTTCCAGTCAAGACTTTGAAAGCGTTTCTACTTTCTTCCATTCTAGCTACATGACCCGACCACCTAAGCCTCCTAGACTTGACGACCATAACAATGTTGGGTAAACCATATAAATTATGTAGTTTCTCGTTATGAAGTTTCCGCCATTCCCCATTCTCGTTCTTCTTGGGTCCGAATATTCGTCTCAGGATCTTGTTCTCAAATACTTTCAGTCTATTGTCTTCCCTCAGAGTAAGTGATCATGTTTCGCAACCTTACAGAACAACAGGCATGATTATCGTTTTGTATATTTTAAGCTTTAAATTCCTTGACAGAATTCGCGACGACAAGAGATTTTGAACTAAATAGTAACACGAATTCCCTGACGTACTAAAAATAATGCAAAAGTTAATATTTTTCTTTTGTTTGTTTTTCATAAGTGAAAGGAGATAATGAAATTCAACTTACCACAATCACAGATAATGCTATTCTCCAACAGGAAATATGAACTTAAAGAATTTTCAATGTTGCCATTCATAGAAATAACAGTGTTGTCAGAATAACATTTCTCCAAAAATCTAACCTAAGGCAGCGACTAAAGAAACGAACTCAACTACATTTGATTACTTATCATGTTGTATTGGAATCCTGTGAACTACTTTTTAAATAATAATTGTATTTAATTTGTAATTAACAAAATAGTTTTAACATACAGTTATTAAAATTAAAAAAAAAATAATAATGTTATTTAAAAAGTAGTTTACGGGATACCAAAACAACAGGATACGTATAATCAATGTAGTTGAGTTCGTTCCTCTCTCGCTGCCTTAACTTAGATTTTGCGGGAATTGTTATTCTGGCAACACTGTAGTTTCTATGGATGACAACACTGAAAATTCTTCAAGTTCATATTTTCTATTCTAGAATAACCTTATCTGTGATTGTGGTAAATTGTATTTCATTATCTCCTTTCGTTTATGAATAACAAGTAAAAGAAATGTATTTTGTATTATTTTTAGCATTCAGGCTCTTGAATTAAAATGTTGAATTTCATACTGTATTCTTGGTATTTGAAATATACTACATATTATGAAACTGTCACAAGAATGAACTCTTTCTTACAAAGCCAAGGGGATAATAGCTTAAAACCACATAATTCCTCCCAATTAAGTTGGTAGCCGTGTGCACGAGATCAGAAGCTAAAACACGACGTTGGAGATTTAGAGGCGTTTATTTCTGAGTCAAGTATCAACGAAGAAGCTGGAAAGGGGGTTCAATGCCGAACGATTATAGTTTCTTGACCCAATCCTCTGAAATCCTCTTGGTGCTTTACGGATATCCTGTAATTTATGCAACCAGCGTTTGCTGTTTATAAATGGAATTAGCTGTGTACTTAATACTAATTAATCCTTATTCACGGCAGAAGGAAAGGACATCGACCTGGAACTGTGGATTTTTTTTTTTTTTTTAACGGAGGATTTGAAAAGAGTTCAGAAATATTCCGCCTTATGCAGAGTCGTTTTGACGAATGATTAGCGTCATCCTAAAGGCCTGACTACTGCACGAAACTTATGATAGTCGAACTCTTTAGTATGATACTAATCACGCGTCAGAATGACTCTGCACAAGGCCCATAATGTCTTAAGTGTGTTTAGGAAAAACATAAAAATATAAACTTCTTCATACCATTTATTTGCTTGCTTGATTTCCTTGGATTTAACATTTTTCTGCTCTGGTGCTATATGATAAACTACTTCTTGAATTGGGATCCAAACCATTTATTGGATTTGTATCCGATTTAAGTACTCCACCTAGGATCTTGCTGCTTTATTGGTATTGTGAATCCTTTGGTTCATGATGTTCTGGGTTCGTTTCCTGGTGAGAGAAAGTCGAACATACTATACTGGTTCAGATCACACTTTAGAAATGTATCTGTCGTCATATATATCCTCGGTACTAACAAATCAATACAAAACAATTCATCTACCGGAATGGAATCCAGGACCACGCACGAGTGTTAACTATTTGGCCATACGAAGAGGAACATATGTCATCTGCATTGGTCTTGGCAAAGTTTGCGACATTGTTAAACATTAGTAAAATTTGCAACACTGTATACAGTTATGTAATTACGAAACTTGTAATTATAGCTACCAGAAACGAACAATCATTTGCAGTGGCGTATTTACGATTTTCTTTCGGGGGGGGCTTTGCTAACTTTCGGGGAGGGCTTTGCCTGAAAATGTGACAATTCTGCAAGATATTTCATATACTTTACTATAGTAAGTAAGATTTCGGGGGGGGGGCTTAAGCCCGGAAGCCCCCCCTAAATACGCCACTGATCATTTGCAAAGGAAACTGACAATCATTTCCAGAGGAAACTGACAATCATTTGCAGAGGAAAATAACAATAATATGCAGAGGAAAATAACAAGCATTTTCAGAGTAAACTAAGAATCATTTGCAGAGGAAACTAAAAATTATTTGCAGAGAAAACTAACAGACATTTGAAAATAAAATTAACAATCATTTGCAGAGGAAAGTAACAATCATTTGCAGTGGAAACTAACAATCATTTGCAGATGAAACTACCAATCATTTGCAGAGGAAAATAACTCATATGCAAAGGAAAATAACAAGCATTTGCAGAGGAAACTAAAAATCATTTGCAGAGGGAACTGACAATCATTTGCACAGTAAACTAAAAATCATTTCCAGAGGAAACTAAAAATTATTTGCAAAGAAAACTAACAGTTATTTGAAAATAAAACTAACAATCATTTGTAGAGGAAAGTAACAATCATTTTTAAAATTGTCCGGAAATACGTCATTTTAAGCAGTATTGCAATCTCTACCCATGTTTCTCAGATCTTCGGAACGGTTTCATATAATAAATTGCTGTAACGGCAAGGTGATCTTCACGTGCATGTAACTGGATGTAATATTTATGAAAGCAGTTTATTTCGAATTAAGTCCTTTTAAAAATTGTCAATCCCATTGTTCCTAGATATTCAAAACATGTGATATCATTATCATATTATTCGACATTAAGGTACTTTAAATAGCGTTGTTCCATATGTCTGAATGGCGTTGTTGCTGTAATAGAGGCCTCCAAAATTTAGATGTGTGTGATACCGTAGCGGCTTTACTAGTTTGCATCATTGAATAATATACAGTGAAACCACCCTTAACGGACACCTCTCAATAACGGAAACCTCTATAATACGGACATTTTTTTATCCCGGCAAAAATATATGTTCCCTTATGGAACAAAACCCTCCCTTTTACGGACACTCTCAGATACGGACGCGGACAGTCTTCCCCCCCCCCCCAGACGTTTCAGTAACCTCTTCATAACGGGCAGGAATTATTCTCGCTTCTGCGATATATTATTCCTCAGAAGAGTATCTATCATGGGTCTAGACCTAGTGAACCATCAAACAGGACAGCTTCAAGCTGAACTTGAAATTATTCTGTTTTTCTGCCCGCAATCAACTGCTTTCTGGTAAAAATCCTAGAAAACCTTCAATACTCGATAACACTCATGGAGGGTCAGTCGTTTGGCCAAGAATTCTATGCGAAAGATCTTCCCTTCCCTAACAAATTTAGTCCTTTTCCCTTTGGGCTTTGCATCTTTCCCGACAATTTCATGTGAATTAATGGATATTTTTACAGGGTGATCACATGTACTTAAGAAAATTACCATATACGCATTATCTTTTGCAATATACGAATGGTATTAACACATCCCCCAACAATAATATTATTTAACAGAAATGAATTTCTCCTTCATCCTTCCCAGTAAGTCAAATACGTACTAAATAGAGTATTTTCATATTGAATTTTACGTATTTACGTTCATACACAATGTATTTACTGTATATTACAACACACAATTACCGATGTGAGAAATTAAATTTCTGTAACCTCTCTGTAACGGACACCTCTCAATGGCGGACAAAAATTCATGTCCCATTGATGTCCGTTATTGAGAGGTTTCACTGTACTGAGATACTGAGTGTATATATATATATATATATAATACTTTACATATAACATATATATTTAAAATAAGTAATAATATGACGTAGTGTCATTTGAATGAATAAAACTTCAGGTCAGGTTTGAACCTCGCTCGTGGCTATATGATTATCATATCCCTCTTCGATACAAGAAACCTGCGTTCGATTACCGACAGGAGCACATGTTAAGCTGTAGATTCACTTCACTGAGCTCCAATCCAGGCAACTAATTATGTTAGGTTGGTAACACTGTGAAGCTAATGGTAGTGCAGGGTAGTAAAAATCCTTTGTTGATATTTGCATCTCGTAAAATTTCAACGTCTTTTACAAATCAGTTCATAAGTAATACACTCAGAAAAATCTGTTATCCAGACAGTGGTATATTGCACAAATATACGGAATCCATATATTTTCTACGGAAATCTGTACGGAACGTACATTATCCATATGCTACATACGTACTGCTTTTCCCCCTTACATATTACATCATGCCGCTGCAGGATGTTTTACATCTAAGAGTCTTCAGTATTTTACATACGTACATGTATGCTACATACGTCAGCTATGTATTTTATGTGCTTCTCTATGTGAGATCTGACCATCTACGTATATACAGTTCTCTCTTTCATACGAAAAGTACGTATAGATGGAACACTTATACGGAAAGTACTATAAAACATAATTTTTCAGTTATACGTTTACTGCAGGATGTTACATATAATCGTATATACAGCTCTTTCTTTCATACGGAAAGTACGTATAGATGGAACACTTATACGGAAAGTACTATAAAACATACATTCTCAGTTATACGTTTAGTACAGGATATTACATATAATCGCACGTCAAGTCCAAAAACTACAGGATTTACGCATGTAACCTATGTTTTTACTTACGCAACCTACGTTTCTTTTCTGTGTAATGGCATTTATAGTACAGGTTCGCATTTAGACCCAGAAAAAAATGCGCTAACCGTCGCCCACCACCTTATTTGTTCGTATTTAATCATGTTTAAGTGAAAAACAACATAATAAAATACGAAAGACGAAACATTATAGTTTGTATCTAGGATACAATTTCAACAATACTTGCAATTCCACTTGAAAAATTATTTGCCTTTTGAGTTGAAATGGAATGAAATGAGAATTCTAGCTTAAAGTATCACGATTATACACTGAGGCAATGAGAAGCAGTGATGGTGAGATGGAACAAAATGGTGGAGTGGAGAAAGTGGAAGGAAACGGGAGAAATCCGAGAAAACACAAGCACACTGTGATTTTGTCCACCGTAAGGCCTACTTGGCGAGAGCTGGGATCGAATCACGGACCAGAGGTGAACCATCTACCACTTTTCTTTGTTTAAAAGAAGCTTTCTGTCTTTTATTTTGCTCTTTTTCAACTATCGGACACGATAGAGACATGAACTCAGAAAGATCGAGAACAGTGGAAATTGAGAAAATGAAATGAAATCTTTTAGTTTACATCCCACGGCTATGCCAATTAAGCTAAAGGAGACGGTGATTATGAGAAATGAATGAAATGGTGGAATGAAGAAAGTGGGAGGAAACGGGAGAACCCCGAGAAAACCCACGAACACGGTGTTTGTCCACCACAAAGTCCACACGGCGCGAGCTGGGATCGAACCAGGGACCCCAAGCACCGGAGGTGAACGCTCTACCACTGAGCCACCGCGCCCCCCCCACACACAGTGAAAATTGAAAACGCTCTCCCACATGAACGTGGGGACCACGTACACCAAAGGACCACTAAACCACCGCGATCCCCTCGTTTGGCGTTGATATTAGCGAACACACAAATCTCATTCTGAAAACCCAGCTTCACAATTAGGTTTTTTTTTTTTTTTTTTTTGTTGATAGTACAGACAGATGATTCAAGTGATGCTGAGTTTGCAGAATTTCCGTGGCCCCTTGGCCTACATATGACTATATATTATGTTTTATGGCTTAATACTGAAACAGAAAAAGTAAAAAAAAAAAAAAAATCGATCATTTTCACTTTCAATAAAGAAGTAAGCTCAGAGATTGTTGAGGTGCTAGATTGATATCTAGAAAACAATTCTGGTTATACCTTACTGTTTCCACTCTGACACCTGTCTACAGACAGACGAACGAACGGAGAGAATTGTTCTGTAAGGCTTACCATACGAACACTGTTTGGCAGTCTAAACCATTTCATTTTTTATTTGCTATTTTTACGACAGCTTTAAACGATATGGATCACACGCTGCGTATGTATCAAAGCGCGATCAATATTCGCCTTAACTTTCCTCGTTTTCTTTAAACACAATGATTTTTTATCATAACAGGTGATAAAGCAAAAAATTCCATCAATAAAATTGCGTAATATACCTTAATAAGAACTTTGATGCCTTACGTTCATTCCCACACACAGGCGCCTTTAAGTTGTTAAACTTGTTAGATGAGTCAATAGTCATACCTACCATTTTTTATAGTAGTATCTGCGATGATGTATTAAATAAAATACCTTTTATTTCTTCTTTTGTACATTCTGTGATTGTACAGAGTTAACATCAGTGGCGGATCCTGAGGGGCGATCTGGGCGATTCCTCCCCCCCCCCCGAGAAGAGGAAACTTTTTTTTAAAATTTTGTATATAAAGAAAACTCATCCCAGAGTTTGGAGCTCTAAAAAGTAGCTCTAAGTAGCAGTATTACAACCCACCGCCCCCCCCAGAAGTCCGTCCTGGATCCGCCCCTGGTTAGCATAAATGATTCATTCAACTATTACACGTATGCACGTAAAAGGTATATGAAATAAACCACAAATTCACCAAGTTTATACATCCTCTACAAATGTTCAATATGTACCCCTTGGGTGACACGATACACGTTCAGACGATACTCACGCTCATTCCATACATTTTGTAGCATAGTTCTGTCAATTGTCTGCACTGCTACATTGATGCGTTCTTTGAGCTCGACTAAGAATTGCGGTAGTGGGGGTACGTAAACAAGATCTTTTACAAGGCTCCAGAGCGTTAAATCAGGAGACCATGGAGGCCAGAGGAACAAAACTAGGTCATTGCCACCAATACGCCCAATCCAGGGACGTGGAATATGCCAATGAGGGGGTCCCACGTCTTGTGCCCCCTCGTGCTGCCATCTGGAATACACAATATAAACTTGGTGAGTTTTACGGTTCTTTTTATATGTCTTTCATGTGTGTGTGTGTGTGTAATACATTTGAAAAAGTTGCCCTTTGAAAACGAATGAACCATTTATGCTAATCCTGTTGAGAACGGTAAGTTCTCGGATGAGAAAGAACGTGTTTCTAATTAATTTTGCCAAGTATTTTTTCAGTAAAATTGTACTAAAGGCGTTCTTAAATGGATAAGAGTTTTGGTTGTTAAATTCAGCTATTTTCAATCCTTGGAGAAAACAATTTAAAAAATTAGCGAGGATGACCAGTCCCGGGTTTCAAACCGGAATTTCAACACACGAAGGATAAGCACTCACCCATGTTTGACTGAAAAAATGCTGGCCCAATTATTAAAAGCACCACAGGAGCTTGGTTTACGTGG
Source organism: Thermobia domestica (assembly GCF_964235325.1). NCBI lineage: Eukaryota > Metazoa > Arthropoda > Insecta > Zygentoma > Lepismatidae > Thermobia > Thermobia domestica. The sequence continues at coordinate 260,801,250 of NC_137463.1, forward strand.
CGCTAACGATGTCGCCTTTGGTGCAAGTGGTCCGGGGTTCGATTTCCGGTGGGGGCACTAGCTCGAACAAGTGTAAAAGCTTTTTCAGATTAGCGCAAGGATGTTATAAATAGAGGATCTGCCCATATGTATCTTCATCCTATTAAATCGGTGAAGCCAAAAAGCAATCGAGCATCGGCACGTCTGATTGGCTACTCTCGTTTCTACTACCGTCTGATTGGCTACTTTCCTTTCCGCCATGATTGTTGGCTCAAAACTTTGTGATCCTATTGGGCGGAGTGGGCAGAGTAGGGGTGGCAAAACTATGACGTATGGCTTCAAGATTTTGTTGTAAGGGCAGATCCTCTATCTTATAAGTTCCTTGGGTTAGCCGTCCTGAGTAAGATTTTCCTTGGTTTTCCTCATTCACACCAGGGAAATGCCGGGACGGTACCTAATATACAAGTCCTAGGTCACTTTCTTCCTTCCCTTTCCTCAGATAGTGTGATCACCGAGGGACGTCATCCCTCATACGTGACGAACTAACATGATCATAGATCCTGAAAGAACAGAAATCTAAATCCTAATCCTAGTGACGGGCTAACATGGCCATAGATGCCGAAAGCCCAGAAATCTAATTCCTAATTCTAATCTTAGTGACGGGCTAACATGGCCATAGATGCCGAAAGTCCAGAAATCTAATTCCTAATCCTAATCCTAGTGACGGGCTAACATGGCCATAGATGTTGAAAGAGCAGAAATCTAATTCTAATCCTAGTGACGGGCTAACATGGCCATAGATGTCGAAAGCCCAGAAATCTAATCCTAATCCTAGTGACGGGCTAACATGGCCATAGATGCCGAAAGTCCAGAAATCTAATTCCTAATCGTAATCCTAGTGACGGGCTAACATGGCCATAGATGCCGAAAGCCCAGAAATCTAATTCCTAATCCTAATCCTAGTGACGGGCTAACATGGCCATAGATGCCGAAAGCCCAGAAATCTAATTCCTAATTCTAATCCTAGTGATGGGCTAACATGACCATGAATGCCGAAAGCCCAGAAGTCTAATTCCTAATCCTAATCCTCGCACGGCACGATATTGTTGAAACCGGAAGTGAGTAGATTTATAGCCTTGGGTCGCTTAATTGATTACAGAAAATCGATTCTGTCTATCTACGAGTATTACCGCATTTGCTTTATAGCGATCAACGCTAAAACCGGAAAAGATTATTTTTTGCCATTTTCAGTTGCAATAGAAAGACCACAGTGGAGATGAGATATTCTTAAGACTCTTAGTTAATTCGCGAAAACTGCTTCAAAACGCCCACACAAACGGTCATAACCCCCACACAAATGGACAAATCTCCCAAACACACGAACGGTCATAACCCCCACAGCCAAAACCCCCACACTCAAAAAATGTCAAAACGCCCACACGATCGGTCATAACCCCCACACAAATGGACAAATCTCCCAAATACACGAACGGTCATAACCCCCACACTGTAATCGGTCATAACCTCCAACGGTCATAACTCCCACACAAAAGGACAAAACAGCCACACATAGCAACGGTCACAATCCCCACATAAATGGACAAAACCCCCACACAAATGGACAAAACTCCCACATGCAGAAACTGTCACAACTGCCACACAAATGGACTAAACCCCCACACAATCGGTCAAATCTCTCACACTCTGAAATGATCCTGGTTGTATGTCTTGCCCTTGTACTTTTTAATAACATTTTTTATTCCACTTAAACTGATGTTGCAACTATTCTTCTTGCACTGTTTTGTAATGACAGAAACACTAAAGTGGTCGTCATAAAGAGCCGCGACAAAGACGTGCAATCACGATCATTTCAGAGTGTGGGGGATTTGTCCGATTGTGTGGGGGTTTTGTCCATTTGTGTGGCAGTTGTGACAATTTCTGCATGTGGGAGTTTTGTCCATTTGTGTGGGGGTTTTGTCCATTTATGTGGGGATTGTGACCGTTGCTATGTGTGGGAGTTTTGTCCATTTGTGTGGGAGTTTTGACCGATCGTGTGGGCGTTTTGACATTTCTTGAGTGTGGGGGTTTTGGCTGTGGGGGTTTTGACCGTTCGTGCGTTTGGGGGATTTGTCCATTTGTGTGGGAGTTATGACCGATCGTGTGGGCGTTTTGACATTTCTTGAGTGTGGGGTTTTTGGCTGTGGGGGGTTTGACCTAGACCCCTAAATACAACTCCCAATGTCCCACATATACCTTTGCTGTTTATAACAAAGTTTATGTTGTCTTGGTTGGTTGGATTCAAGTTTAGCAGCCTTTCTACACTGAGACTATATGAGACGTGAACCTTACATAAGCTCCCACCGGTAATTGAAGCCACGTCGAAGAAGAGTACTCTAACAATATAACCACGGTTTCGTCTTACATGTTAGATCAAGTTCTAGAACGCTGATTTAATACAGGAAACAGCCATACATTCATAGGTTAAAATATGTACAATCCTAATATGTCAAAAGAAGGAAACATTCAGAATTATGATAACAAGATATCTAGAACAGACAATTAACAAGATCAAGTATGCAGATGATAAGGTTATTATAGCTAGAACCAAAGAAGGATTAAAAGAGATAATTGACAAAATAGTTGATACTGAAAAACTATGTGGAATGGAAATCAACATTGAAAATTCGAAAGTCATGAGAATATCCCATGGAAACACGTCCTTACTGGTCAGAGTAGAACAAAGAGAACTTGAAGAGGTCGACAATTTCAAATATCTGGGAAGCATTTTGACGTAAGACGCTTACTGCACCAAAGAGATCAGGTCAACAATTGCCATAGCCAAAGAAGGATTCAACAAGAAAAGATCACTCTTAACAAACAGGTTTAATATTGGACTAAGAAAGAAGTTGGTCAAGTGCTATATTTGGAGCATTGGACTGTATGGTTCAGAGACTTGGACATTACGGAAGTTAGAGAAGAAATATTTGGAAAGCTTCGAAATGTGGTGTTGGAGGAAAATGGAGAAAGATAAAATGAACAGAGAGAGTAACAAACGAAGATGTTTTAAAACGGATAGGAGAGAAGAGAACACTTCTAGTCACCATCCTTCGTAGGAAGGCCAATTGGATTGGACACATCTTACGAAGAAATTGTTTTCTTCACGCCGAGAAGGAAAGATGGAAGGAAAGCGAGGAATAGGAAGAAGAAGAACACAACTCATCGATGATGGGAAGAAAATAAGAAAATATTGGGAGTTAGCCTAAAAAAAAGAAGAAAAAAAGATCAAATCAAATATTTGACTGAGGTCTGTGAAATCTAAACCAACATATTTTAGTTTAGAATTCCAGAAATAACTTGGTTTAGAACCAACATGCTGCCTCGGTCAACTTGAATCATTTTGGCCGTTGAGATCCACAACGCTCACAAGATACTAGACGTCAAGTTACTAATTTCTTCCAAGTTCCTTGTTTAAACGAAATCGATTCGATAATTTTATGAATATGAGTTGGCAACTCTGTTTATTGTTACCCCCCCCCACTCCCAGTTCACTATGGATTAAGTAACCAGTTAAGTGAATAAACCTATGTGTGTTAATTACGTGACACACATTTGCATTATTAATATACTTATCTGCGAAAGCTATTACAAGTTCGAAGTTAAACCTATAACATTGCATTTCGTAAGTTAGCACAGCTGCTGTACTTATAAAATCAATAGGGTTATTTCAGAAACATTTACCATGCACAAACAGAAACTTGTGTTTATAGGTAGTTTAGGTAGTTGAACTAACTTACAAAATTGATCGTGCTTTAATGTTATCCTTTGGAGGAAGAAGAACAAAATTGTAACAAAGAAGCAATGTTACATGTATACGTGAATAGTGTATGTGTTCTACTGTTTTATCCCATTATTCAGGGGGGCACCACTGAATAATGGGATAAAACAGTAGAACACATACTACCCCCCCTTATGTCCATGACGCACCCCCCAATTGTCTACCCGTAGGTGTTCTTCCACGAAAAAATATTCTTTTCGATTAATTTTTACACTCCCTCAAACATATTTATACAGATTTTTTAACCCCCCCAATATTTCAATGACGCACTTTGCGTCATAGCTCCCCCTTGTGGACACCCCTGCATTATTGGCATACATTTTATTATACAAAGCTTATCTTTTCCCATCTCCTTATTACCATAACACCATAAGCACGTTTCTTATTATTAATTTATTAGCAGATATTTTTGCTATAGTCCGCGTGACCAGAATTGGCGTGTGGCATCAACCAATAAGCTCTCAGTGCGCAGTTACTAAACCTTCTGGGAGGAATTCTAATCATTCATAATTGATTTTATTCGGATTTATGGACAATTATGAATTATTAGATCCCTTCCTGAAGGTTTATTTAACAGCGCACTGCAAGCTTATTGGTTGATGCCACACGCCAATTCGTGTGACGCGGACTAGAGTATCTCTTATTATCCTGTGCATATATATGTCGAGAAATAACAAGTTCGAAAACAGTTTTAAAAAATGATTGTATTATACATATGTGTTAGTGTACGGGGCGTGTCAAAATGATGGACCCAATTTCAGAAATTTATTCTGGGAAATCGAGATATGTTGAGATATGTTATTGTGAAACTTGCGTTTCTAAAGGTTAACTTTCAAAGTTTCGTGGTTTCCACACAGTGTTTACACTTTCTACCACTAGGAATCAGCAGTGAGCATGAAATGAATTGTTGATATTCCCCGCAACATGCTATAAAAAGTTTGGCAGAAGATAGGCTTGATGTGTGCCGTGCTTGATGTGTGCCGTGATACGCGAGGTGCTTAGAGTATCGGCTTGATGTCCGCCGTGTTACACGAGGTGCTTAGAGTATCGGCTTGATGTCCGCCGTGTTACACAAGGTGCATAGAGTATCGGCTTGATGTCCGCCGTGTTACACAAGGTGCATAGAGTATCGGCTTGATGTTCGCCGTGTTACATGAGGTGTTTAGAGTATCGGCTTGATGTCCGCCGTGTTACACGAGGTGCTTAGAGTATCGGCTTGATGTGCGCCGTGTTACACGAGGTGCTTAGAGTATCGGCTTGATGTCCGCCGTGTTACACAAGGTGCTTAGAGTATCGGCTTGATGTGCGCCGTGTTACACGAGGTGCTTAGAGTATCGGCTTGATGTCCGCCGTGTTACACAAGGTGCTTAGAGTATCAGCTTGATGTGCGCCGTGTTACACGAGGTGCTTAGAGTAAGTTCCTCGTTATAAGATTTCCGCCATTACCCATTCTCATTCCTCTTGGGTCCGGATATTCACCTAAGGATCATGTTCTCAAGTACTTTTAGTCTACGTTCTTCCCTCGGAGTAAGCGACCATGTTTCGCAACCACACAGCACAACAGGCATGACGGATCGTTTTACAGGAAGCTACTTTTCGCTATCTATTACCGGTTTTCGCCTACAGTGGTCAATGTTAAAACCGGAAATGCTTGATTTCTACGACTTCCGGTGTCAATATAACCTCTATCAACAAATGCGTTCCCATCGCTTAACTCTCTACATTCTAACCAGAATTGAATGATTCATGAAGTAGTTCTTGAGTTTTATTTATTTATTTATTTATTGTTTTTCGGACACGCAAACTGAGTGAATAATGCAATGGTAAACAAGAATTTTAGGAATAATCTTTTTAATAAAATGCTTCAAAAGATTGCGATCTTTGCCAATAGTTAGTTTTTGGATCAGGGGCCACAAAATTTTTTACGGCCCCTAAATTGAGTTTTCGTATTTTCTACGGAATAAGCACATCATAATGAGTTAATTGATTGTAAGGGTTGGTTACACTACATGTAGTTCTCCAGAAGGCGTACAAGAAATTTATTGATTGAAATATATTGAATCTTGGATCAGGGGCCACAAAATTTTTGGACAGCCCTTAATCGAGATTTCGTATTTTCTACATAATAAACACATCATACTGAGTTAAGTGATAGTTTAGCTTTGGCTAAACTGTGTGGTTCTTCAGATATAAGGCGTAGAAAAAAAAAAAAGATCTTTTGAACCAATAAAACTCCTTAGAATGAATGGACCATTATTTTTCCACAACCGGCAATGTTTATAGTCAATATCTTCCTGAAAACTGTGCACCCTATTGTTTGTGAACAAGTATAAGGATTTTTCTTCTTCGATATAGTTAAACGTTCTGTTAGACATAAAGATGAGGACACTCATATCCTTAGTGGAAGAAAATATATATTAAATACAAGTGTGTCCGTTAATAGCAAACACATATATGCCATGGCCTACTTTTTCTCTGAACATTGAAATAATTTCTATCTCAAATAAACCGAAATATATATACAACCTTGTATCTTGAGGTTCTATTGGAAAACAAAAGCGATTTATTTCAAGCAAAAGGGAGCATAAATCTTTAACACATTTTTTATTCAAAATGTATGTGGACAAAAACTCAAGAAAGATATGTTTATTTGACTTGGACAGAAGACTGTGTTCCACTTTCTCGAATCAATGTCACAGATATATATATATATTTTCAAAAAAATAAATGAGCTCGTGGATGTGTTGTGATGTCTCTCAGTGTAAGGACTTCTTTCTCGAAATGCCATGTTCTCCCGTCTGTCTTAATTCAAGCTGGAAAGAATGCAAACAGAATGTGTGACGATTACGAAATGCCAAAGCTTTTAATACAAACAAAGAGCGTTGATTGCGGGATTCGCTAAATGACACGGACATTTTTTTTTCTATAGCGTCGACATTTGAACATGTTTATCGCGTTCGGGTGATATTTGCAAATATTATTCTCTTCTCAATGAAAAGGACGAGTCTATTAAACTGTGTGGTTTCTTTATCATTTTCTAAGCATTACAGGGTATTTTGAATGATGTAATCGGAGTGGAACGTTCGTAATGAAACACTGAGAAATAATTGAGGTACACTTTAATAAAGAGATTGTAGGATCCTTTGTAAGAACATAAAGCGAAAGTTACAATCTTATATCCAAAGAATTGAGAGTGATAAACATCGTTACGTACTAGGTAAGTAGTTTACCTACCAAAAGGAGTCTCAGATGCAATCACAGCTGGGAGCGCAATTTATTTCTCTTTCAAATGCGGCTCTGAACTTCACCTAGCTCGAACAAAATTATTACCTCGGATTTACTTCCATTTCACATTGTTTCCTGCGGCAAGCCCCGGCTTGCACGAAGGCTTGATTTTTTTTTTTTTTTTTTTTGAGCTGCGCACAAAGCTCTGTCTCACTCGTTCCACGATTTCCTCTTAGACACAAGGTCGCCCTCTGCTTTTCCCTTTACACAGACAACCAATATCACGAAACTGACGAAATGAATGCAACATGCTCTGGTTACCAAGTGCAGCTTTTCCATATTTGCGTACAAATACACACTAAACGCTCGTAAATGACAAACATGTCACATATTCTTACACACGAAACCTCTCCTGGATTATCATCTTGTAGACTTCCGTCAGAGGCCTGCCATCTAGCGTGCACGCAAGCCACGAGGCGGACTTTTTAAACTAGGGATGGCCAATTTCCGGTAAAGGAGTTTTTCGGTTTACGCAAATCACATTTTCCGTTTCCGTTTTTCCGGAAAATTTTCCTTCTTCCGCTTCTCCGGAAATTTTCCGCCTTCCGTTTCTAATTTTCCCGTTTCCGGAAAAAATATTTTCCGGTTTTTGTTTTTCCGGAAAATGTGGCCATCTGTATTTTAAACTTGGAAAGTATATCTATCTTTTCATGTATCACCCGTCTTTGCACGTCATATGCTTGTCATTAAAACAGTGCTTTGAAATCCGGTTAACCATTTAGGCTAAACCTGTATTACAGTGGTTAGGACTCCACCTTAAGATGGAGTTCCACGTCAGTGGCGGATCCAGGGGGGGGAATTGGGGCGATCACCCCGAGAAGAGGAAACTTTCTTATTTTATATATATAAATTAAACCCATCCCGGAGTTTGGTCCTCTTAAAAATAGCTATAAGTAGCAGTATTAAAACCTACCGCCCCCCCCCACAAGTCCGTCCTGGATCCGCCCCTGGTCCACGTTAATATAGTCTGAAAACGGAAAGTTACTTTCAACCAACAAATCAAGTTTTAAAATGGTACTGATTTTAAGGGGAAATTCAAGTAGAGGATAGAGGATGTTAGATCATGAAAACAATGGGAACCAGTAGATAGTATCTAATAGCCTGTCCAGTAGGCCGGAAATGTGGGACGCATTTTATGAAGCCATAGTTGTTGGGTACCAAATCTCTGCACTATATGAAATTTCTTAAGACCAAGTGTTTCACTTCATAGTACTATGGGTCTAACACGTGTAACTTGAACATAATCACATTCTTTATTGCTATCGGGGGCACACGGTGGCTCAGTGGTAGAAAACTTACCTCTGGTACATGAAGATCATTGTTCGACCCCCACCCAAGTAAGATTCTGGTGGAAAACATCTTGTACGTGTGCTTTTTCGGAGTACTCCCGTTTCCTCCAACACTTTCATTCCATCAATTCGTCCATCATCATTCACTTGCCCTAATAATCCGTCTCCCTTAGCCCAACAGAACATAACCGTGCGACGTTAAAATGAAAGATTTCACTTCATGAAAACATACATTTCCCATTGCTTGAAGAGGGTTATCCTTCAATGATTTTTTAAAATCGTTTTTAAAATTGTTTTGCGAAAATTGAACTAAGACTACACCTTACATTTAATGCCCCCATAAACTCGGAAACAAAACGTCTGTCCACCATAACATTTCACAAGCTTGTACGGCATGCCAATACCTACAATATGCCAGGTATTAAACAGTTCGAATGTGTTCGATTCAACTCGTATGGTATACGGGAGTGTCTTTGATTTTTCCGGGAAAAATCAATGGAAGACAAAAATAATTTTAAAAAGTGATAGGGATATTACCGTATGTACTTATCAACAACTCGTTTCAATGTTTCATCACAGTGGTTGACTTTACTTTCTTTAGCAGCCATACCAAAAGAAAACCAGCAATCTAAAACATTGTGAACATGTAAATAACACTCAAATCTTTCTTTGCCAACTCGGTTAGCTGTGAAACCATTCTTTTGTTGTTCCTTCACACTCTGGCAGATGTTCAATTAAATTCAAGTTTATGTTTGTTTATCTTTTAAACACAAAAATCCTGAAAGCTTCAGCAACTGCCATGTTCCCGCAACAAACACTGAAAATATAAATATTTCTTTCTGAGAGAGACATCTTTTATTCTCATTTTTATTTTATTTACAGTCCTCTGTTTCAGAAAGATAATACGCATGCGCTTAAAAGATAAATGCTCTTCGTTCTTCATATATTTCTACGAATGAATTTTGATAAACACTACATATACAGGGTGTTTCAAAACAACACCGAAAACGTTTGGGAAGTAACTCCTCACACCAAGATCAGATATAAAGTATAGATCAACCTGGGTGCACAAATGCTTCCTTTGAAGTTACAAGCTGCTAAAAACATGAAAAAATAAACTTTAAGCGTCCATAGCTCCAAAACTGTGGGACCTACCGTAGTCGGGTCAAGACTTCACTTAGGAACTAATATGTGTGCTATCCAAAAATACGCGCTTCAGAATCCTGCGGTACTCACGCAACAATTTTTATGGAGAGAGTTTGGCTACGGACATATAATTTGAAGTATTCATCAACTACCTCTATATAAATTGTTGCGTAAGTACCGCAGGATTCTAAAACATGTATTTTTGGATAGAGTACATACTAGTTCCTAAGTGAAGTCTTGACCCGACTACGGTAGGTCTCATAGTTTTGGAGCTATGGACCTTTAAAATTCATATTTTCATGTTTTCGGCAGCCTATAACTCCCAAATGACGGGTTTCTGCACCCAGGTTGGTTTATACTTTTTGTCTTACCTTGGTATCAGGAATCACCTCCCAAACGTTGTTGATGTTGTTTCGTAAAACTATATATAGTATTTTCACGTACAAATATTAGGTTTTATACAAATGTTTTATTCGCTGTGATTTTTTTTTTCTTTTTTGCCGCGTAGAACTTGTATTGTTTTCCAAATGAAGTTCCTTATGTTTGTTTAATATGTAGAAAGAATATGAAATAGATTCAGTACTTTTAGTACTGAGTACTTTTATCTTCCATATGGAAAATAAAATATCTTTCTTATCTTTGAGAACCAAGACTTCTATTATAAATTACAATTCCTCCGCCCCCCCCCCCACCAGCACATACGTATGCACTTCTTCTACAATATTTATTTTGTGTGGTGTAGCACTGAAATTTGTCTTGTTTTTTCCTATCTGTTTTTGCTTCTGTAATTTATTGTTTTAAAGCCTTATTTGCTTGCAAATACATGCAAACCGTCCTTACTGGCCAACCATTATTTTTCTTTTCAATTCATTTCACTTACAAAGTTTTCTCTTCTTTTCGCCATCCCCTTCTCATAATCAACATTCCCTACTTTCTCTGCATTTCTCTTCATTTTCTTATTTTCCATATTTTTCTCTCCTTTTCTCTCTGCACTTCTTTCTTCTTTATTGTTCCTTTTGCCTTTTCTCTCTCCTCTTCTATTTCTCCTATCATCTACTCCCCTATTCTCCTATCCTTTTCTATTTTCGCTTCTTTCTTTCATATCTTCCGTATTACTGTTTTCCTTTTCTATTGGAGCTAACGTGATCCGGATATCATGTCATGTCACGTTCTAGGCCCACGTCTCACACAGTCTCGATGCTGAACGGAACATTAAAGGCCAAATTAATCAACTATTCTTTCTCTTTTCTTTCTCCTCTTCTGTTCTTCCCATCTTCTGCTTTCTTCTTTCCTTTCCCTGCTAATCTTTTTATTCTCTTTCATGTTTTCCTTTTCTTCTCACTCTATCCTTCTCTTGCTTTCTACTCCATAATCACATTTCCTTTTTGCTTCCTTCCTTTTCTTCCACATTTTCTTTCCTTTTCTCTCTTTTCCTTGCATCTTTTATTCTCTTCTATATTCCATTTCCTTTTCTTTCCCTTGTCTTCCTTTTTCTGTTTCCTTTCCTCTTCAATGTTTCTTCTATTACATATTTTGCATTTCTTTTCGTTTGTTCTATCTCATTTCTTTATTTCTGTTTTCCATATTCTCATTTTCGTTTCTCTCTATCCTTCTCTTCTTCTATGTTCTCCCTTCCTTTCCTCTTTACCCTTCTGTTCTCTACATATTCTCTTTTCCTTTTCTCTATCTCCTCTTCTTTTTCTTTTCATATTCTTTCCTTCTCTCTTCTTTTTCTTCTTGCTTGTGCTTTCTTTTAGCGTCTCTCTCTTCTCTTCTTTTCTTGTTTATGCTCTTTTTCTTCTTTTCTGTCTCCCTTCTATTCCATATTCTTTCCTTCTCCCTCTTCGCTTGTTTTTCACTTCCAATTTATTTCCCTTCCCTTCCATATTCTCCTTAACTTTTCCCCCTTCATTTTTTATTTTTTCTCTCTCCCTTTTACTTCTTTCTTGTCTTTGTCATTCTTCTTCTATTTTCTTTCTCCCTTCTTTTCTCCTATATATATCTTCTATTCCTTTTCCAGTTATTTTAAATGTTTTGTTTGCTCTTCATTTACCAATCTGTTGTACTTTTCTCGTATAACTCTATTCTTTTTTACTTTCTCTTATATTCTTTTTTATTTTATATTTCTATGTCTTGCATTTTATTTTTGTTTTGTTCTTTAAATATTATTCTATGCTTCCGAAGTATTCTATGAATAGGTATTGAAAATCTTTTAGATGGACTTTTTCCTCTTCTAACCATCTATCTATTAGGCATCAAAACAGTAAAAGATAGCGAGCTGTGAAATTTTGGAAATCGATTCAGCTCTCATAATACGTTTTATCTTCTCCAGTCAAGTTCTATTCAGAATAAAAGTGATAGAAATAAATGATTTGCAGCCTGAACTTTGATTTTACAATAAAATTAGGAATCAGGATATGGCTTTTTTAAAAATCGAGTCAGTGAACCAAGAACGAGTTTCATTTCCACTTTATATCATTATTAAAACCGGAAATGGTAAAATTTTATACCACTTCCGGTTTTAGTACTGATTTTCATAGGGTTTGGGGTATGATTATTATTCACTGTCCCAAAAGTAAATTATATTTCGACTCCCTCTATTCCTCCATCTAAACTTGAAGTAGCGTGATGGCCATAGTGAAAAATTGTAATGGAAAGCTAGAAGTAGAGTCTTTAAAATATAGATTCGGTATCACATGAATAAATTCCATCTCCAGTTTCGTTGTTGTATTCCAACTGGTGTTAACTGAAACCAGTAAAAGATAACTTTCACCTGCGATGTACACTCATGTCCAAAATTATAGTCGCAAGTCTATAAATATGTTGTTGTAGGAATATAATTTGATAATGATTTCGCCCGGTATTTCTTATAATGTTAGTATATGTATAATCGGCAAAGACATATATCTAATAAAATTTCATGTCAAAAGAGCAGTAAATAAGAACAATAAAACGAAAATAAAACTTCCTTGTCCATTTAGCAACATTTGGTTTTACTCATTATAATTCTTTTACTATGAAATTTTTCCACAAATACACATTTCCCGATTATACACATAGTATCAGTATTAAAAGTGCCCTACAAAATCATTATCAAATTATATTCTTACATGAAGACATTTATAGACATGCGACAGTCACTTTGGACATGAGTGTACCTGCGAGTGTATCGTGTACCATGTGTATGTGGCAGATCATACATGGGGTAAACCGAATGTATCATAAAACAATGATGAAACGAGCACAACAGCTACATAAGACTTCATTAACCCGAAAATTCAGGACTAGCAGACACAACATAGAGCTAGGACAGAAAATCAGTTTTACAAATATCACCAAAGTGTATCAATTCTTGGGATAGAATAATAAAGAAAACCGTACACTGTGAAAATCCGTTCTCCGGACAGCGGTATATTGTTCAAATATACGGAATTCGTTTGCTTACTACAGAAATGAGTATGGAGCATATGCTATCCATATGCTACATACACACTGAACTTAGATGTTACATCATTCCGTTGCAGGATGTCTGACATCTAAGAGTTTTCCGTATATCACATGCTTATACTTATGTTACCTTCGTCAGCTATATGTTATATACGTCCATCTGTATGTGAGATCCTGACCGCCTATATTGTTTCATACGGAAAGTACGTATAGATGGAACACTTATACGGAAAGTATTATAAAACATGCGTTTTCAGTTATACATCTTCTGTACGTTAAGTCCAAAAACTACAGGAATTACGCGTGTAACCTACCTTTTTAAGTACGCCACCTACAATTTTTTTTTATCCATCATGTTATCATTATCAAAGGAAACCTAACTCCCTTTGTTTTTCTAATGCTATCCTGTTGTATCTTTCTCTTATCCTTTTTCCTAATTTACAGTATACATTCGCGATTATGTTGTTACATGTCCTTTTTTTCTTGCATATACTATTCATTTCTATGAAGATATTTTGCTTACAATACAAACTCGAGTAGTGTTTCAGATCCTGTCTTGTATAGCTTCGCAACTACCAAGAGACGTTACACTCCAACCAATCATATTTCTTGTCTTTTCTGCTCCTTTACTCACTACTGATCTTCTTAGGATCACGATAATGGACCATATTAATATTGTAATTTTAGTACGTCCGTCCGTTACTCCGCACTCACAAACTTTCACTAATTAAGCAAACATTTGATGTGAATAACCGTTGTTACATTACCCCCGTTCTATTCGTATAAATAAGGGCGTACTTGTTATCACTGTAAATTGGTAATAATGTCCTATTCTAACCTTTATAAGTCAACCAAAGTGTATTACTAAAATACGTTTGTCATTGAATACATGAGACACAGATCACATTATGGAAGATTCAGGAAATAAAAGCTTGATAGGAATTTTCGACGAATGTATTTAATGTAAGGATTTTCTTTTTGTTTCCTTGAGACCGTATTGCATTTTTCTCAAGGTTCGTGGTAGGTGAAGCGTAAATAGACCTAATAACCTATAGGAGTGTACCTTATTGAATGTAATAACCTGAGACACAATATGATTATTTGTGTGGCTTTTGGGATGGAGTAACACTCATAAAGGAGCGCAATCTTCAGCGACATACATTGAGCAAAAGAAGAAATATGGTGTAATAAACCTTTTTTGTAATGCTAACATGAAATGGTCCATAAAATTAGCATACACTGAAACACACATCACAAAGTTATGTTTAAGGTAATGGATATTTCGTATCCTATTACACAGATATTTATGGGTGCATAAATATTATTTTGAATGGCTCAGTTGATAGAATTTTCAAACTTTTATCTGCGGCACAATGTTCGTTTTCCTGTGACAGACTGAACACACCTAACTTGATGTCTTCCGACAGCGTTGCAACAAGTTAATTTACGCGAAGGTTGTTATATCATACGGTTTCATCAGAATTCCCGCCAGGAGAAAGTGTGAGCATATGGCTTGGGTTATTTGTGGGATACATTCTTTTCTTTACTTAAGATATATTAAGTCGTTTTCCTTGAAGTTGCAATATATATTTGTTCATAATAATAATACTAACAAATAAAAAATATATTGTGCTAGAAAAGTTTGTGTTTTGTTAGGAAAAATAATCTCTTAATACCTGAAGATTTGTTTCGCAACCCATAGGGACGTTTAGGAACCTGATGATTAGAACAGAAGGTTAGGACGCCGAAGACGCAGTGTCTTGGGCTATTTGACATTACTTATCTTATGAAGGTTTATATTATGGCAGTCACTCTTATGTTATTTCGTGATTCTACCCTATTCAATATATTTACAGCCTTTCGCTTGCAAAAATTGAGTTCTTGAGACATTGCTCTTATAGTGTGAAAACACAAATTCAATTGAAAAAATTGCTTATTTGTTGCAGGGCTATTTTAAATCTGAACGAAACTACGAATGTGACTGCCTTAGACATGATTATGGTCCTTCGATGTAAGCTTCTGCTACCTCAACATTTTTTCTAACATCTGGCAGTCATTGTACAGTATTTGACAGATACATTTTTGTGTTATTGTTCGGGAAAACTTGCACTATAACTAAGATAATGCGGATGAATTTCTCGGAAGCGTTTTTGTTGCAATAGTTCTTGCATTTTTTAGAAACTCAGCTCATAAGTACATGGACTTACGTAGCGAGAAGGGGTTTGTTCTAGTATGTTTCAACTTGACTTCTACATTACATCCCGTGAAGTATGAAATTTGAATTTTCCGTGGAGGACAATTACCGATTTTCGTGATTGCGACAGTTGTAGCTTGTTCGCGTAACAGTAGATCAAAAGTAATAATAATAATAATAATAATAATAATAATAATAATAATAATAATAATAATAATAATAATAATAATAATAATAATAATAATTTTAACTAATAAGACTATCAGGCATTATTAATCCTTATTTCTTACGAAGGAACATTGAAAAATACTAATCTACATTCACTGAGAAAAATCCGTTCTCCGGACAGCGGTATATTGCACAAATATACGGAATCCTTATATTTACTACAGAAATCACTACGGAGCATACGTTATCCATATCCTACATATGTACTGCTCTTAGACGTTACATTATGCCGTTGTAGGATGTCTGACATCGTAACAGTTTTCCTGATATTACATATGTATACGTATGTTACATACGCCCATCTGTATGTGAGATCCTGACCGCTTATATACAGTTCTTGAGTTCGTACGGAAAGTGCGCCTATTCGGAACACTTGTACGGGAAGTACGTATAAAATATACTTTTCCAGTTATACGTTTGCTGTGCGTTAAGTCCAAATACTACACGATTTATTCATGTAACCTACGTTTTTACGTACGCCACACACGTTGTGTTTTTCACAGTGTGGCAGTGTTATTACCTTCACATTTGTAGGTTCATGTTTTAATTTCTTTCGACGAATAACATCAATCGTGTATTTGACGTCCGAAGTCAGTTCTATAGAATCAAGAACACGTTACATCAATTGCTGCGACGTGATTCCTTTTGACAGAGTTTCAGCTGGCACTTCAGCACGTTGGTCGACTGGCACACATTTCGTCAGTATTTTACTTATGTCCAAAACTTTTGTTGACACCTGGGACTGGAACACGATTAATGATAAGATATTGAGGTGAGATGATTTTGAGTATAACGTCCCGTTCAACAGTAAGGCTATATGAGACGTGGACCTACTGATTAACGTGGAATCCGAACCATATGAGGTCCCTCCAGGAATTGAACCCGGGTCTCCCACGCCAAAGGCAAGTACGCTAACTAATTAGCCACGAAAGAGCTCGATAAAATATTGAACTCATATGTTGTTTTTACAACGTCCTTCGTCACGTTTACTCATTTATCTTTGATACCTGTGAACGGATGAGCATAATCGTTCACGATTGAATCTTACGAATGGGATGTTATAATGAATATCCTATTATCAGTAAGACGATAGAATCATTTTTGAAACTGAATTGTGGATAGCAATAGTCTCTCTCTCCCCTATTACGAAATCTCTTGTGAATGCTCTTATTGCAGACATGAACTCTACAGAAGGAATAGTCATCTGCATATGAATAGTAAAGCTTAGTGGCACAGTGGTAAAGTACTTACGTCTGAAGCGTGCGATCCCTGGTTCGACCCCCGATCAAGTAAGTTTGTGGTGGTCAATATCGTGTCCGTAAGTTTTCTCGAAGTATTTCCATATTCTCATTTCACAAATTCTTCCATAATTCTTGACTTAAACGTCCGTGTCTCTTAGCCTAAAGGGTATAATATAAGGAAATTAAACTGAAAAAAAAAATAATTTATTTGTTTCCGGTGGCGTATTTAGGGGAGGGGCATCCGGACATAAGCCCACCCCGAAATCTTACTTAGTATATTAAAGTATATGAAATATCTTGCAGAATTTTCACATTTTCAGGCAAAGCCCCTCCGAAAGTTAGCAAAGCCCCTCGAGAGAAAACCGTAAATACACCACTGTTTGTTCCTATCATTTATACCGATAGGACCAATGAATACAAAAAGATGAAGTCAAAAGAGAAAATACGAAGTGTATTAATGGAGGAAATGTATGTTACTGCTCCGCACAAGGGCTTTTATCGTTGAGACTAATGTGGAAGAAATTAAAACAGAAAACAATAAAAAAAAAACTTACTTCTATTGTATGGTTGTAATAGTTAGCCGCTGACGTGCAGAAATAAACACTGATTTAGGGATTTCCAAAGATATGTTAAAAAAAACTATGTACATTGGAAATATATTCAACGCTAAGATGGTTAATAACCAACAGGTCAACTGATATAGTACAGATAATTTAGCAGAAAAATCTGAAATGGGAGAACACGTTGTTCGCATAGGTTATCGCTCAGGAAGTCTGTGTGAAAAGAGTTTTAGTAGATCAAGGAGGTTGCTCGGTTTATATCTGACTGATTTGGCAACGCTGCTGCCATCTGTGTAATCGCACCAGAAGCATGAAACCGATGCTCTTATCCGTATGCTGACTCAGCTTGCAGATGCTGAAATGAGTATTGGTACTAATGAAATGCTCCGAAATTTAACCAAAGGTACAGCATGTCTCTTTTCCGTCCACATTCTTTTATACAACCGAATAACGAAAATGTCAGTAAAACGCTTAGAGTGACAACAGTTAAACATATCGTGGCCAGGCAGTAACAAACGATGAACATCAAGGCACATTCAACAACAAAAGCCATCCATGCAACGATATCAACGAATGTGTTACTAAGATACTTCGTAGAATTCGTCGATTACGAAGCCAGGGGAATCTATTACCTCTTCATGCTATGATTCAGAGATTAAATGTAGCGTACTCCACAGCCAGCTACAACTTTACGGGTTCACAGACTTTTATTGCTTCACATTGCTGAACGTTATAAAATCTTTCGCAATACTACAAAACACACTCAGCAAAATCCGTTATCCGGACAGCGGTATATTGTACAAAATGTACGGAATCCCTATATTTACTACGTAAATCTGTACGAAGCATACGTTACCATACGCTACATATGTATTACCCTTTTTCCGCTTAGATATTACATCATGCGGCTGCAGGATGTCTGACATCTAACAGTCTTCCGTATATTATATACGTATACGTGTGCTATATACGCCAACTATATGTTATATACGTTCATCTGTATGTGAGATTCTGACCGCCTATATACAGTTCTTTCTTTCGTACAGAAAGTACGTTTATTCGGAACACTTATACGGAAAGTATGTATAAAACATGTGTTTTAAGTTGTACGTTTGGTGCAGGATGTCACATAGGGTTGTACATTCCAAAAACTACAGGGTTTATGCATGTAATCTACGTTTTTACGTACGCCACATACATTTTTTTTCTCAGTGTACATTTGGCTGAGTAAAAATGGAAGACATCGTCACATTGTATGAAGCCTACAATTATCTCACGCGTTATTTTTACGCTCAGGAAATTACGCACCGTAACATCCCTGACAATGAACATGGCGAGTTTTACTGCCAGTTTCAAATAGAAAATTCTTACCACCAAATACAGTTATTGAGGGGAAGCTGGAAATACGTATGATGAACTAAAGCGTGGGAGTAAATGGTGCCTGTCCATCGTGATCCCAATCTAACAAAAGTACTAGTGATGAGCAAATGCAAGACCAAGACCAAGACTCGGGTGGTCTTGCTCTTGCACATCCGGTCTTGGTCGTGGTCTTGCACTGGAACCCTTGGTCTTGATCTTGGTCTTGTTTGCAAGAATTTGCAAGTCTTGCTTTTAAGAAATCTTATGCCTTTCATAGGTAAATTTTACTCTGGATATAAAGGATAATAAATTCTACAATGCGGCAATAGTAACGGAAATACAATGTATGTTTCTAAATATAATATAGTTTACCTTCGTGTAAGTATGGTGATAGTGTACAACATAAGCGATGACTTTTATTTTTTTTCAATGGATGTCCACACCTCACTACTTATAAGATAAATCACAATGTTTCGTAATCTTTTTATATTTTTTAACAGATCCAGTACTCCACTGGTTCCCAAACTAGGGAGGCTATCCCTGAGACACATGAAAGAAAATCAAGGCGGTACAGATTACTGAAATACCATGAATTGCAGAATTATTTTTACACTCTAAAGGCGTCAGATATGTTTTGTCTTCAATCTTTATTAGCTAACCTTTGTATTGAACAAACTTCTAACTGAATGTTGAGACTTTGTTTTACTGATTCTAATATGCAGTATATGGGGGCAGAAACATGGACATTGCGCAAAAGCGTTGGAAAAATTGGAGGCTTTTGAAACGTGGGCATCGAGAAGAAAGGAAAAAAATTAGCTGGGTTGAACAGAAAATGAACGAGAAGGTGTTAGAAATAGTAGCAGTATTGTGGGGCAGCTACTGGAGGATATTGTGGAAGGAAAGAGAGGGAGAAGCGAAGGAGACTAGTTGATGGAACGTATTATACAGAGTGTTACAAAAGAATACCGACAACGTTTGGGAGGTGATTCCTGACACCAAGATGAGACAAAAATTATAGACCAACCTGGGTGCACAAATGCTTCCTTCCGGAGTTATAGGCTGCAGAAAACATGAAAAAATTAATTTTAAAGGTCCATAGCTCTTATGGGACCTAGCGTAGTCGGGTCAAGACTTCACGTAGGAACTAGTATGTGCCCTATCCAAATGTACATGTTTCAAAATTCTGCGGTGCTCCCGCAACAATTTTTATAGAGCTAGTTGCTGAGTACTTCAAAAGCCAAACACCCTCTATAAAAATAGTTGCGTGAATACCTTAGGATCCTGAAAAATGGATTTTTGGATAGTACACATATTAGTTCCTAAGTGAAGTCTTGAAACCGCGAACAACCGATTCAGGAAACGACATTCTGTAACTATATGCTACAGGGAAAGATCGACTCACACGGATTGCATAAACTACTGAGAACACACACTCCAGCGGCATTTTCACTGAAGCCAAGAAATTCAAGTGAAAGATGTAATGATTTTCCCCCTTTTTACATTCTGTAAAAGAATTCAAGTAGTGCCGGTACTTATGCAAGGCTATTGTGCAAGAGTCTTCGTCTTGGTCTTGGTCTTGTAGGTATGGTCTTGGTCTTAGTCTTGGTCTTGGTCTTGCACCCCTTGATCTTGGCCTTGGTCTTGCACCCCTTGGTCTTGGTCTTGGTCTTGCATCGGGATTCCTGGTCTTGGTCTTGATCTTGCATGCAAGACTCTTGCAAAAACTGGAAGACCAAGACTCTTGCGCTCATCATTAAAAAGAACACCTCTCTTCTGTGAAGCAAAAAATGTAGACACGGAACTACAAGGATAAAGCGTCCACTCATACCCTTATATCTTTCCAAAGTAAAACCGAACAACCTTCTGTGTAAAGAAGTATCTTATGGAGATGTGTACGAGCAATCCAAGGAGGATTGACTTGGGACAGACTCTGACGTTTTGTTTCTGCGGCAATGAACTTAAGATTCCGTAAACCATGATTTAGTTGCTAGTGAAAAAATACGTTGTGCCTTCTAAATTTCGTATACCTGTCTCTCCTAATGTTGCTAATGACTGCAAGGTGTTGAGACTGAAAAGAAGACGAGAGGTCATCTTTAATAAATTTTTAAACTTCTTTTTAAAACATACTACCTAGGTATGCATAGCACGCACATTTTAACACACCCATCGCATTAAATGAAGACTCAAGAAAACGGAAGAGTAGCGAAATTGTTACCTCTTTTGGCAAATACTTGTTTCAAACAATCCTCTTTAGCAATTCAATAGTCTTCCCTGACACTATGGTATTGCTTTAAATGGAAGTCGTTCCGGTGCTGTTAATGTAATATTCAGCAGTTGGCAGGGGGTTTTGCATGCAAAGAATTTCTATACAAGTCATATGGGTAAAGCCTTCTCCGACAACTAGAGACATAGAGAAAAGCGTTTCTTTAAGTTGTTATTTTCTTTCAACTTACGCCTCTTTCAGCTTGGGAAATAGCATTACTTCATTTAAAGATGACAAAACATGATCTACTGCGTGTATATTGATTGAGAGCCGTTGTTGCGTAGTTTGTAAGGGTCTCTACGTATGGACTATGGAGTTCGGGTTCGATCCACGATAGAAGCGTGAGTTATTTCGTCGTTCCGATACGGTTCAGGAATCATCAGCGCCTTTAAAATGCGTACCTGAGGAAATGTCGGAGGTTAAATTGCGGGTGGAATCATTAACTCGACTATGTGTCAGTGAAGAAAGTGAGAAACCATAAAGACTGATTCACACATAGGGTGCCGTGCCCATGTCACTCCACGGCCATGTTCCACCCGTACCACGGCCGCAACAATTCATACATATTATTCCGAGCCTTCACACATAGAATTGCCTTGCCTGTGTCAATCCGCTGCCATATTCCGTCCGTGTCACGGCTGCAAGAATTCATACATACCATTCCGAGCCTTCACACATAGGGTTCCCTGTCCATGTCACTCCACGACCATGTTCCGCCCGTGCCACGGCCGCAACAATTCGTACACACTATTCCGAGCCTTCAGATACAGAGTGCCGTGCCCATGTCAATCTGCTGCCATATTCCGTCCGTGTCACGGCCGCCAGCATTCATACATACTATTCAGAGCCTTTACACACAGGGTGCCGTACCCATGTCACTCCACGGCCATGTTCCGCCCGTGCCACGGCCGCAACAATTCATACATATTATTCTGAGCCTTACCACACATACTATTCCGATACTGGTTTCTACACCATTTCCATTGGTTTTAGTCAACTTGGTTTCATGTCGCTTCGAGTATTCCGTGGAAAGCCAAAACCAAAACGACCGAGATGGTATCTCTGTAAGGCAGCACTATCGGGGCATGACAGGAGAACGGCATGGGCACAGCACGTCACCTGAGAATTAAAAAAGACAACCCAATGAAATTTAAATGTCAAAGTCTGAAATGAAACTTTGTGGACCACGGCATAGAATGGGAACGGAACAATGTGTGTGAATTAACCTTTAGTCCTCCCAGCTCTTGGGCTACATATTGCCTGCCCTGAATGGGAAAACTTGACGTTGAGAGCAGAGCCGGACTTAGGACTTGCAGGGGCTAATTGGGAACAGTTTCGGCTGGTATTTCCAACCAACTTGTGCCAAAAACTGAGGAATCATATATATAATAAAGTATAGAAGTCTATTATAGACTTTATATTTCCGTGCTAGAATGGAAAGCAATCAAATTGCAGGTTTACAGAGAGCCTTAGAGTTAATAGATCAAAAAGATGGAAGATAAATCTCTTTAAGAAAATATTTTGACTCAACAACGCCTAGGCTAAACTGAATAGCTTAGAGACTTGAAATTTGGACAAGGATATTTTGTTCTTGTGACGGAAGCTACCGCTAAGATAGATTTATTTTTTTTCGGGGGAGGGGGACGATTTGAAGTGGAAAGAGTCATATTGGGAATGCAATTATTATAATAAGGTGGCCATATTTCTGAATCTCTTAAGGTTACAGACTTAAAATATGGTATTAAGACTTTTCATTTAAAATAGTTAAAAGCAAGTTTCAGCGTTTTTCAAATATATGAGTTACAAGGGAAGAAAAGTTATGGAAGAAAAATGCGTGGGGAATGCATTTCTTACTATCAAAAAATAAAAAAGTAAAAATAAGCAATATGTATCTTCTGTTAAAAATCCCTAAACATTTCCAAATTGTTTATATGAATACAACAAACGTACAATATTCTCTAAAGCGTGTACAGTCAGAGACAAAAGTTCTTTCCGTCAGAATTAAAGGATGATTTGAATACAGTTTTCAGTACATTAAAAATAATATAATTTTCTGTACATTCCAGCCATATAACAGTTATTCCCCAAATTCATTTTACCAACCTGAAAGAACTTTTGGTGCTGACTGTACAAGTTTGACTCATTTGATATCCATGTTGACATCTCTAAAACAAAACATATTGGATTTACTCGTGAGTATATTTGGCCCTATGTAATGGATGAAAGCTCGCTAGGTAACAGCGGAAAATTGCAATTGTGCCAAGGATTTTCACGGCTCATGAATGCCAGTGTCACTGTCAGCAAAGTTCTTTTAACTCTACCACTCTGCACCAATGAAAACTCATTAGCTTTAATTATGTGTTTGTAGTAAGTAGTGATAGCGTGTAATAAATTGCGATTTGCACGGGCGTTTTAACACGTGTGTCCAAGTTAGCTAACTTGTTACGTGTTGTTAACAGGTAAGTTCATTTTTCCACCTTTGATTCTAGATATTTAACTCAAGCTCTTTATGCTTTTTATAGTTTATTTTATGTCTGACAAGTAACATGTTATAATACGTTCACTTTTTCACCCTTTCGCAGACGTTTGTCACTGACGGGAAGGACATCCCAAGATACAAAAATCCGTGTATTGTTTAAGGATAGAGTGACCAACTGTTCCGTTTTGGGTGGAAATGTCTTACGAGAGATAGAACAGATTTAGGCAAGTGTCTCGGTCAAACACTTCCAGACAGATCTGTCCAGTTAATGTGTAAAAGAAACTAGATAATAGTTTAGTAGTGTGCTAGTATAATTTGATTGTATGCTTCCTGACGTCACAGTTTCTTGCTCCTTTTCTCACTAAATCACACGGAGAGGGTATAAAGCTGGCAGGTAATCTGACCGGCATAAATATCAGTGTTGACAGGTAAACAAAAACATTGATAGCGTAATCAAAACCTTTGGAGGCTTTGTGGATCCGTGACCACACGTAGTGACAACATTGATTTATTCCACTCTTTCTTCTTATCCCCTCCCCTCCTTGCTGAAGGTATTCCTGTCTGCTATTTCTCAGATTGTAAGAGTAGCTTCTATGTCCTATTTCAGTCACTTGAGCATGATTATAGTGACCGTGAAGACTCGTGAAGTCTGGGTTCTACCCCAATCATAGAACTGCTTTGCCTCACGTGTGATACATCGGAAGAATTCGGCACGATTCGGGCAGCTACCTTCCGAATGTACACTTGATAAAACATGAAACAAAAAAGTGCATCAACAACGTTGCCACACTTAGAAGACATTGCAAACAAGTGGGGAAAACACACTTAAAGAACTATAATACAAACACTAACAATTATTTGAATAGAGTGGTAACAATAATAGTATAAAAATATAAAACAACAATAAGAAGAAGAAGAAAATAAAACGAACTTAGGGTCAATCTGACAACACTGTAACATCGGGAGATATTCTCTGTATAATAGAAGGACGACACTGGCAAAATTCTATTGATAGGGGTTGACGACTGGGACAAACCCTCATGTTCTATTGGTTCTTAAAATTGGTAGATCTAGGACTAGCTTCACGACTCTGTGCGATCACTATAGTCAATTTCAATTTATAATACAAGCAATTAAATTAAAATGTTTGTGTTGTAAGTCAATGTCAATAAGTTTCGATGAAGAGAAATACTTGATATTTTTGTAAGCATTTAACAGTAATATAGAGCGTATGTGAACGTATTCTCATGTTTGTTTATACGGTCTACCCAATCACAAATAATAGCGTCGACCACAAGACGAGAAATAAGGTTGTAACTGTCTGATTTTGATTCTCAAAGACTTAATTTAAGCCTCGTCTCGAAACTCAATAAACTTGTCTTGTCTCATTTTACACATTTATGTACACGATTTATGCCCTGTTTTATTTTTTTCTTTCTTAATTTTATTCTCAAGTTATCAACATCGCTCCGCATCACGAGAGGTTCACGAAGGGTATGATATAACGTTTAAACCATATTTAACACATTTGGGACCGCTGTTCCATTATTGAAACATGGTTTTGGAACAATATATCAAAGGGAGTTATTTGTGCTGGCGCGGTTGGGCTTTTCGACACAAGTGATCTGATAACAGTCAATCATCCTTTGTGGGAGTTAAGTAGTGCAAGTGCCGTTTGACTAAAGTGTACAAATATGTCACTTGAAACAGTTTTTCTGCATGAACAAACAGTTGGTCCCAAACGGGTTAAAATTGGAGTATATTGTGTAATGAATTGATAGTTACAAACGCTGATAAATACTCTCCATTGTGTTCCCACAATCACTATATCAATTTATAATTTTTATACTCAATCATGTAACACTGGGTGAACTAGTGTTGATCACAATACGCGAGAAATTTCTTTATCTCGTTTCGGCTTTAAAAATATACTTCTCTCGTTTTCTTCACAATAACCGATATGACGTCTCATGGGCTACACTAATAAATAAACAATAATTGAAGCTATATATTTTTCGATTCGATTCAACATGTATAGCTGTCTGTATGTTCCACGCTAACTAACTAATAGTATGAGGACAAGGATTGCAATACATGCGTTCTACGTTAGCTATTAGGGGCAGTTTTTTGGCCGCTATTCCTCAACAAAGCCGTTGTCGACCAAAAGTAGATATACTTTGACTTCTGAATCGTAGATTCCAATACTACCAATGTTTGCCAAATTGAAAGAGATTGACCAGAACTCCTAGGAGTTCTCTACGTAATGGTGGTATTTCAATTTGGTAAATCATATTTCTAATTTTTCCATAGAAAGGCAACACAGAGTTAACACTATTCTCAATGCAATGCCCTACCCCATGACAGATTTTTACTCACCCATTCTTTTTCCATCCTAACACAGCATATCTTCTGATAGTACTTCCTTTACAACAATATGTTTCTGCATGAAAATACAAATTCACATTTTCATGCAGAAACATTTTCACAATTCAAAGGATAAACTTCTCACGATCCACCGAAGAAACGGCTCACGGCCCACCAATGGGTCGCGACCCACACTTTGAGAAACACTGGTCTGTAGTCTTCTTCCAACTAAATGCATTATTTTTCTTCTTCCTCCACTTCCTCTTCTCCTTTCAGACTTTCCCTATAATTCTCAACTAAAGCATATATATCCGTTGTGTCTGCTTCGGTCTGCACATCACTGTCTGTTCTGATAAAAATATATCTAATCTGTTCTAGGATGTCTAAAAGCTTTCTAAATGCTGCTTTCCGAAATTTGAAATTTTCTGTTAAGACGCTTATTTTGATTTCCATTGTCTTCGTAATGTAACTTCCGTTGAACTTCAGACGATTTTCGCCAGTAAATTCATGGGAGCGTGAAATAGTTCCGTTTAACGTAAGTTTCCGTTTAATGGAGGGTCCGTTGAAAACAGGTTTTACTGTATTTATATTTGCATCTTAGTTAATGTGAGAAAGATTTGTTATATATTATTATCGTAAGCGACGAGCTACTGAGCAGTTGAACGAAAAACCAAATAAAATTATGACAGGAAATATCATAATTGGAAGATTAAGTTTAAAAATCTGTAGGGTTTAAATTCCACGAATTCAAGCTGTAAACGTGAAATGTCCTGTAAATATATATATCCTGTAAATATAAAGGGGGGACGGGTAAGATCGTTCCTTTTTTATTATTTTAGCGACGTTCAAAATATTTATGAAGTTGAAAAACATTGCTGTGAAGAATCAGGAGGCAGAGTTGTCTTCAACATTGGCAGGCTGACAGATTTGAGGCTTATTCTGGGGGACATCAATTTCATCTCACTTTCCTTGGTAGCAATCGGACACAAATCGTCACATTTCTTCGCAAAAAAACACATTTCAAATCAGATATTTGGGGGGGACAGTTCCCCCAGTTCCAATATTGGAGGGGACATGTCCCCCTCAACACCCCGGGATTTGCGCCAGTGTACGATACATATGTGGAATAGGTTCACAAACTCCGAAAACAAGACGCACTACTGTAATACTAATAATAATCTTTTAAATGAAACCAAAATGTGATCTGGACACATTTAAGTAAAATGTCTCGTATTTGCCCTTCTCCCAAGAAACAATATAAATTTCTTAAAACTGTAAGTTGTTTGAAATATTGGCCCTTGAATTTAATTTATAAAGAATGGTATGTACCCATTATACACAGTCCGTTCAGTAAACTGCGGGACTACCTTAAGAGATAATATGTTCAACAATGTTATTTTTCTATACACTTTTCTTCTTGCACCACACACTCGTGGGAACGGTCGTAGAGAATCTGGAACGCATGACGAAAATCGCCAACTGGAATGCTGTTCACTACCGCCCTCACAGTCGCTTGAATCGATGCAACATCCTCGAAATGCTTGCCTATGACGCTAGATTTTAGTTTACGGGAGAGTATTATGATGCCTGCTGGAGCAAATCAGGCGAATATAGGGGATGTTAAAGGACTGTGAGTCTTCTTCTTGTCAGAAAACAAGTGCATAAGAAAATTGGTGTGGAAAGCAGTTTTTTTTTTTTTTTTGGCAAGTCAGTTTATGTATGTATTGTAACGAAATTACGAAGTATGAACAAAAATATCATTAATTTTATTCATAAAAATTAAAATGTCAATTTTGTTGAAGCTGAACTAAGATTTTTGTTACAACTTAATTTTGGTAGAAAGCAGAGCAGAGAACATGCACAGTATTATTTTACAAGGACAAAACTTGTTAGTTTTTTTAAATTTTAGAAACAATAAATATGGGTTTAATATTTCCTATGCCGACAGAAAGGCGCTTGTAAACACTCAAAATTAGTTTGTGGCGATAAAACCGTGTTTCTCAGCAAATAAAACTAATTAACATTTAAGTTAAAAATTACAAACACTTAATAGAAAATATCTTCTGGTAAATTAGGCTTCATAAACTCTTCTTATTTCTCCGTCATTAAGATAATGACAACATTTTTCAGAAAACGTCTTTTGCATTTTTCTAAACTTTACTAATCTTTAAAATACAGTATAATAGGCTTTTAGATAATTAGACAGTCAAAAGAGTTGTGGTAAATAAGGACAATAACTCACATAAAAAGACATGTTATCAACCTAAATATCATCCTCTACTCAAAGTCCAAGCATCGAGTCTCAGAGCTTCGGAGCGACAATGAGAAATTATCCACAAAGTAACAAGGAATACAAAAATTATAAACACAAAAAGAGAAACCATTGTCTGGTCAAACATCAACACGTCACTAATAGATAAAGTATGACATTTAGAAGCTTGATATTTAAAAACTTGGAGTATCTATTTGCGTATCACATGATTCTGGAAAGATTTAAAATGATAAGTAAATTAGCAAATTAGTATTCACCACTGAACCATTTTTATTATAGCTTATTTTTACCACTGAACTTATTATTACTGTAATATTGAGTTAATAAATTAATTGTTAGAGTTCCTTCGTGGCTAAACGGTTAGCGCATGCGCCTTTGGCGTGGTAGGCCCGGGTTCGATTCCCGGCGGGAGCTCATGTGGTTCGGATTGCACGTTAATCAGTAGGTCCACGTCTCATATAGCATTGCTGCTGAACAGGACGTTAAACTCAAAATCAACTCAACTCAAATTAATTGTTTATCAAGCATTTAAGGTGACATACTGACTTAGATGTCAAACTCAACACTATCTATTGTTTAACGTTAAATGTTACCACTGTCACGAAAACGATACCCACTATACTACCATGCTTTTCTATATGTGGGTTAGATCCCAGCCAAGTAAATTTTGTGGTAGACAAACACCGTGTGCGTTTTAATTCTTAATGGTCCATTGTTGAAACATAGCTTATTTTTCAGTTCTTTAGTTCTTTGACTGTTTATCGACAAAGGAGTCCTAGCACCAGTGAAGCAGCATGGTTGTTAAAGGGTTGCAAAGATTCATCACATGGCATATGATCATATAAGTTCTCTTTAACATATTGTATGTAAAATTTAGTTGTTCAACTATCTCAGCTGTTGTGGCTCTCATGTTTTATTTTGTGTTATAATCAAACATTCTGTTTGTTGGGAGAAACTCTTTCTCTTTTATGTTTAATTATGCACTTTGATTATTGAAACTCAATTCGTACTTTTTAATAAACTATCACACTGGGTTTCCAAGGGACATTCGTTCTTTTACTTGACTTCCCCAAAGAAGAGAAAAGAAACAACCTTGGTTGTATCAAGAAACAGGCAAAGATACTACCATTATTTCATGATTCTTTAAACCATAGTGTAATATCGCTGTATCATTAAAACACGAATATTTTATTACGAAAAACGACCAATATTCATAATTTGGGCAATGTTCGACTTTAAAAGCGTCTTGAAGAAAAGTTGCTCGAAAGAAACGCATAGGAGTTTTCTTGAGTCGGCTCAGAAAGTAATAAAAACTTGTTAGTGCACATTTTAAGTAGAAATGGCCAGAACCGGTTCCTGGTGGAACTGGTTTTCGGGTCCGAACGGATCCGGTTCTAGAAGATCCGGTTCCGGAACCGGTTTTTCGGATGCAGGTCTGGAACCGGTTCCTAAGATCTGGTTCTGGAACCGGGTTTTCGGATCCAGGTCTGGAACCGGTTCCTAAGATCCGGATCTGGAACCTGGTTTTCGGATCCAGGTCCGGAACCGGTTCTGAAAACTGGATCTCCGAGAACCAGTTCCTCGTGGAACCGGTTCCGCCGGAACCGGATCTTTGTGGCCATCCCTAATTTTAAGACCACTACAAGTGCAGTTTGAAAATGACATAATCTAAATTAACCTAATCGAAACTAACCTATACATACCACAGCTAAGTAAGTTAAATTAAAAATGATTAACTGCCCAAAATATAAGCCAATCCAGGATACAAGTGCCTAAACTAACTAAACTAAGTTAGAACGTAACCATCGTAAACTTTTATTTAGCCTCACTGTCCTAACTTAAACAATCCGGTCTTACAATTACCGTAAGCTTAACTTACATAGTTAAAGCTAAACCACGCGAAGAAAAAATAGTTTATAAGAGAACACAAATGTATTGTTTCTTTATGCACCCATAAACTAAACTTTAGCTAAGTGATGTAAAATCGGTTATCAAATACCTAATGTATTCCCTAATGTATAGAATTAGTTGATTTTAAATTTAACGTCCATTGCCATTACTTATTCTAAGTAAAAGATGCGTTTATAGCTTAACGTGGAATCTGAAGCATATGAGCACCGGCGAGAATTGAACAGGGATCCTCCATGCCGGAAATGCATATGATCACCGTATATCCTCAAAGGTGACCTAGTTGCTGGCAACAATGCCTTTGACAGGAGATTACAAGTTCGACTCTCGGTAGTAGAGCATCACAAGCAGTTTAATAGATCAATCGTTCCCAACGTGGACATTAACGCTCCCAGGGCCTTTCGTTTCCAAACAAGGCACTAGAACAAAAAGTGCGATTAAGTGTTTAGGTAGATTTGAGTTCCATAACGTATTAGATTTGTTTCCTATTATTGGACAGATGCCATTACGCATTTTACTTTTTTTTTTTTTTTTTTTTTTTTTTTTTTACAAATAATAATGTTGATTCTTCAAAGATGATTTTAAGAATTGATTCCTTTTTCTGGTTCTTTAACTGCTTCTTGCAAGACTTACGTTTAGCCTTACGCATGGGTGAATTAGGTTAAAATGATAGAGGGTGCAGAGGGTGTTCAGGACAATCACATTCACCGAAGGGGCACTAGGATCGAAAAGGTTGAGAACAACTGCAATACATCACATCCCACTTTAAGTAAGCTCTAGGCCTTGTTCTATATAGCCTCGTTGCTCACAAAATTACCTAAATCCTAATCAATCAAGGGGGCTTACGTTAAGATATAAGGACTATACTTATTCTTAGCTAATCTACATTTATTTATTCTTAGCTGATCTACATTTGCTTATTCTTATCTGATTTACATTTATTTATTCTTCTCTGATCTACATTTATTTATTCTTATCTGATCTACATCTATTTATTCGTAGCTAATCTACATTTATTTATTTTTAGTTGATCTACATTTATTTATTCTTAGTTGATCTACATTTATTTATTCCTAGTTGATCTACATTTATTTATTCTCAGCTGATCTACATTTATTTATTCTTAGTTGATCTACATTTATTTATTCTTAACTGATTTACATTTATTTATTCTTAGTTGATCTACATTTATTTATTCTTAGCTTATCTACATCTATTTATTCTTAGTTGATCTATATTTATTTATTCTTAGTTAATCTATATTTATTTATTCTTAGTTGATCTATATTTATCTGTTCTTAGTTGATCTATATTTATTTATTCTTAGTTGATCTTTATTTATTTATTCTTAGTTGATCTATATTTATCTGTTCTTAGTTGATCTATATTTATTTATTCTTAGTTGATCTATATTTATTTATTCTTAGTTGATCTATATTTATTTATTCTTAGCTGATCTACATTTATTAATTCTTAGTTGATCTACATTTATTTATTCCTAGTTGATCTACATTTATTTATTCTTAGTTGATCTACATTTATTTATTCTTAGCTGATCTACATTTATTAATTCTTAGTTGATCTACATTTATTTATTCCTAGTTGATCTACACTTATTTATTCTTAGTTGATCTTTATTTATTTATTCTTAGTTGATCTATATTTATTTATTCTTAGCTTATCTACATCTATTTATTCTTAGTTGATCTATATTTATTTATTCTTAGTTGATCTATATTTATTTATTCTTAGTTGATCTATATTTATCTGTTCTTAGTTGATCTATATTTATTTATTCTTAGTTGATCTTTATTTATTTATTCTTAGTTGATCTATATTTATCTGTTCTTAGTTGATCTATATTTATTTATTCTTAGTTGATCTTTATTTATTTATTCTTAGTTGATCTATATTTATCTGTTCTTAGTTGATCTATATTTATTTATTCTTAGTTGATCTTTATTTATTTATTCTTAGTTGATCTATATTTATCTGTTCTTAGTTGATCTATATTTATTTATTCTTAGTTGATCTTTATTTATTTATTCTTAGTTGATCTATATTTATTTATTCTTAGTTGATCTATATTTATCTGTTCTTAGTTGATCTATATTTATTTATTCTTAGTTGATCTACATTTATTTATTTTTAGCTGATTTACATTTATTACGATAGAATTAAACTAAGCCTGCACGCAAGCAGTGACACCACAAAGTATTGTTTACGTATGTAGAATGAAGTGAATTGTTGGTTCTTTATAAGCAAATCAATGGAGGGAATACATGCGTAAGTAACATACGATACATTTCCATTTGTATCTTTCGAAGAGTGAAACATTCAGAAGTCCGTAATGTTATATAAAGACTTTTTTCTGCCTTTTGTTTTACACACAATTCTAGCTTTCTAAGTACGAATAATTCTAACCATATACTTTGATTATCATCATGTTGTAACACGTGTGAACAATTCGACACATTACCATAGTTTTGGCAGAAGATTTACAACTGACAATAATAGCCTTGTTGTAGTGTTGTATATCTTTTGTTCTGGCCAATTAACACTCAGGTTCTGCCATTTAGAAGCATTCCGTGATCCTGTTATCGTTCATTCTAATCAGCATTATTTACTAGGAATGAATTTGCACGTTTGCAATTAACATTACGTTTACAAATGTATTATAATGTTTGCTCTATTGCCAATATTATGTACGGTAACACTGGCAGGCAGGACGGAATGTTCACACACAGGAGGAATTCACCATCGTTCCTCAAACTGTGGTCCGTGGACTAAAAAAAGTTTTCCTTGAAATATGTTCTTATGGTTTTCGAATAGTAAGATTCAATATTAGTCCCATAAAGACAGAAAACGTAAAATTCAAACGATTTGAGTGTTACACACAAAAAGATAGTTGAGAAGCTCAACCAGGTATACATAATGGAAAAGCATATATATACGAGGGTGAGTCAAAAATTATCCTCAATTTTGACATAACTCTTCTTACATCGTTCATACCGACCCCTGCCCTCGTTTATTTTATTGTTATGCTGTTGTGGTCATGCTATGAAAGTTTGATCCTAATTCCTCCATTTGTCTTTCTTTTGTTGCCGATATATCATAGCCGCCTCTTTAGAAGTTTGCGTTAAGAGTCTTCATCCCGGGGAAATTAAAATACCGCTAATTTTACAGTAATTATGTGATATCTTCAAATAGATAAAAGATAATTGAAATATGGAACAAGAGCGCCCTAGACAATATTATTTTGCGTGAGGTATCGTTATTACAAGTCACCTAGTGGCTTTCCGTTTTCAGCTCTTTAGAAACGCGAAAATAAATGCCGATTTTCAAAATGGCTCGAAATCGAAAGCAGTTAAGTGAGTCGTGATAACGGTTTCTCATGTAAAATAATATTGTCTAGGGCGCTCTTGTTCTACATTTCGATTATGTTTTATCTATTTCAAGATATCACATAATTATCGTAAAATTAGCGGTATTTTAATTTCGCCGGGATGAAGACTCTTAAAGACAAACAACAAGCAGTGATCTTATTTTTTGTGGTCGGAAGGTGTATCAGTGGTCGCAATCCATCAGTAACTTTTCTTGAAATTTCAAATTTCCTGACTCTTCCAGGATATCTCGCTTACCTCACCACCATGTATTGCAAATAATACAAATCTCCTCATGAGAAAAAGGAACCAAAAGCTTACTGTAGTTTTTTTATTTTTAACGTTGATCCTTCTTTTTCTCATTTCATTTTGTTTAATCCTTCCTTAATTTTTTTTCTTTTTTTGGTCTCAAAAGGGGGGGGGGTCCGGACCCCGCGGACATCCTTCCCCCTTGGCTACGTGCCTGCGTCCCTCCACTTACTCAAAAATTACAATAAGCAAAGATAGGCACGAGGGACGGTGTAACGTCATGCATCCTCCAACCTTTTCGGAATCACTTTCACCCCTGCGTATAACCTACATTGCAATACAATATGTCTGGGATTGGTTGATGCCATCAGGAGTGTTTACCTCTTTGCGCCCTGTAGCGTCTTTCTGCACGTTGATATTTTTGGAATTTTAAACGATTAAGTAGGACTGTGTAAGCTATATGGAATTGCTGTCACCGATCTTAACAACACCGTCTCTCCAGAGCGCATAGTTTTCCACAGTGGTACGTATTTGTCAACCTAAGCTGATAATATACAAGCGTAGATGTCCTGCTAATCTCGACAGAATCATTAATCTTTCCTCCATATACTAGCAATAAAAAATTCACAACTCAGATAATTCAAAGTGTCATAATATATGATAAATGAAACTATTCACCAAACCCATCCAATAAATCATACGACAATGATAGCATTAAATTCACAAGTGGTAATCGAATGCAGATAAATGGAATTTTAGACAATAGAAAGAAACGGATTATGGAAGGTAACATTCATGTATAATATTCAGGAATATTGGAAATAAAAATTAACGAATGCTTTCACTAAAGTAAGCCTATTAGTACTGGAATGAACCACACAGAAAAATCAGTTCTCCGGACAGCGGTATATTGTACAATTATACGGTACCCTCTTGCTTACTATAGAAATCAGCACGGAGCATACGTTATCCGTATGCAACATAGGCACTGTCCACTGCCCTTAAATGTTACATCATGCCGTTGCAGGATGTCTGATATCTAACAGTTTTCCGTATATCACATACATATACTTATGTTACCTTCGTCAGCTATATGTTATATACGTCCATTTGTATGTGAGATCCTGATCGCCTACATTGTTTCATACGGAAAGTACGTATAGATGGAACACTTATACAGAAAGTATTATAAAACATGCGTTTTCAGTTATACGTCTGCAGTACATTAAGTCCAAAAACTACAGGAATTACGCATGTAACCTATCTTTTTAAGTACGCCACATACATTTTTTCTCATTGCACGTGAATTCCATGTGGTGTAAGACGAAAATTAAATTTATTCAGAAGACAATTTTGAAGTTCAATATCTCATGAAAAAAATCACTTTTCCTTTATGGTTGCAACCAAAAGCACAGTTATTGAAATTTATTTTCTATTGCTCATAGTGAAAAACATTCTCTGGATGCGATTTACGTGACATGTTGAAATTTAAAGTTCTTTTCTCGAAAATTTCAATTTTGAAGTTAAACCATTTGGCACCCAAATGGTCTATATATCAGGTGCACACCAATGTTATTCTGAAACCTAAAATTCGATAAGTATCTGGTGTCTGTTAACTAGTGCCATTTATATTCTCAGAAAAAAAAAAAACTGATAGTTTTTATAAGAGAAGAAACATCATAGTTGGAATGTAATATCAAATCTTTATATCAATTGATTCTCTGTGGTTTAAGTCTTATTTAAAAAATGTACTAATGTAGGCATAGTCATGAAGTTTGGGGAGAAATCCGGACCCGAGTGCCCCTGATATATGTATGTAGTACAGAGAGAAAGAGTATTTTACAAATATTGGTAGCTGAGGCCATCAGGCGCGCACCCAGGAAAGTTTGTTGAACTTTAAGTTTTAGAAGGGTGGTTCCAACACTACAAGGCACAACGTTTATGAAGTATTAAAGGGGTATTATTCTGCACCCGAAAAGACGATACGTAGCCTAATTTTAAAATACTTCCACTTATATTTACAGGAAAAAAATGAGAGTACTGGATTGTTTTTATAAGAGGAAGAGTACAGATGAAGTGTAAGACCAAATTTTCATGCTACATCAAGCATTTCCCTGTTAAACAAATATAATTTTATTCTGAAAGTGTACAAATATATGTGAGTTAGGAAGTTTTAGAGGGGAGTTCGGATCCAGTGAATCTCCCACTGAGGTCGTCCCTGGCTGAGGCCCTAATTCCCCAGGACAAATGAAGCAAAATGAAATGATTAGAAGAAAGATTTACAAAAATTTATGATACACATATTAATCAAACCGTCGCCTTTGTGAGAGTGAGCAATGAGAATTGAAAATGCATCGTCTAATCATTTTGCCCTGGCCTCAATGTAGAGACCTGCACGGGCCGGGCTTGAGCTGGCCGACTCTGTTATTTATTTGGGTCGGGCTGGGCTTGGGCGAGCCGACACGTGATTTCTCTTCAGGTCGGGCCGGGCTGGGGCCGATTAATTGCAATTCTTTAATAATTATTGACTTTCGTTAAACGATAATTGGAATAAAGCCAAACGTTGAAGAAGTGTGCCCGTCAAAAATGCAATAGCTATTTACAATTTGTGTTGCTTAGCGGCTTCACTTTCACTATAGAGGATTGCAGGCATTGCGCGGTAAATTGAGCTCTGACCTTGACCTTCACTGAACCCAAAATATGACAAGAAGGGGTGGGAAAGTTTTGCCTGTCGCTAAACAATATTGCCATCTTCACTTTATGCTAAAAATCAATTAAGTTAGATTTTTGTTACAGGAAATGTTTTTGTTCTCTCGCTGACAGACAAAGTTCTAGGAGGCAATTGTGCCATTCGGGAGGCAAGCGTCAGGTTGTGAACCAGAGTTTAGAAAATGTTTCTGAGGGTTAGGTCAAGTTTAATACTAAATTTTGAGAAACATTGGGGCTCGAGCTAATTTTTTTTTTTAATTATCGGGCCGGGGTCGAGCCAAAATCTTTTAAAATTTATCGGGCCCGGGCCGTGCTTGGGCCAAGAATTTTTAAACGTTATCGGGCCGGGCCGAGCTCGGGCCGAAAATCTCCAAAACTTTTCGGGCCCGGGCCAAAAATTCGGCCCGTGCAGGTCTATACCCCAATGTTACAAATTGCCCATCAATGATCAACGGAAGTTTTTTTTTTTTTTAATCTCATCAAAGAATTTCATTCTACATTATAATAGATTCATTTTTAATTAAATATTAATTTGGATTTTAAAATTTAACAACTTATGTTCGGAGGTTACAGAGCATAAATTTAAATAAAGAGAAATAAGTCGATTTCAAATTACAGACTTATAAACGAAGATTTCATTCTTAGCTGTGTTGGAACATCAACAGTAAGCGTGAGCACAAAATTCTACAGTTGATAGATCATTATCTTTCTAACTTTTTCAAGAATGCATTGGTCACTACCTTACTCAACTTCAGACATGTGAGGACTGAATGTATTCATAGAAAACCATAACAAAAAATATAAGAGATTGCTTCAGAATCATGTGTGAAAGAAAGATTCTAACCCTTACATTGTAAACTTCACTATATTAGTTGATTGCTGTATAAATAGCTTTTTGTCTCACATTGTCTCGAATTATTCATGTTATATCGCTCGCTGGTATGAAATGGCTCTCCAAAAAAAGTGTAATTGAAAATGGCTCTCCAATTACAGGTGTGATTTGAATTATCTGATTATCTGAAACACATTCTTATTTTTCATTTAACAGTGGGCGGTATTCAGAGAAAATTCATTAATCAAGTGTTAGTAACGTGATTAGTTAATATTGTATTAGCTCTGTACAAGGGCGCCCATCAGTGGGGCCAAGGTGGGGCGCTTCCTCCCCCCCTAAGAGGAAATTATACTTGGGAATATCGAAAACCCAATAGAATTTTTACATTAGTCACAGCAAAATTTGAAACTATATTTGAAATGTCGCTTATACTTGCCCTCCCTCTTGGAAACCACAACATGGGTGCCCTTGGCTCTGTACCTTGGAGAGTTTACCTTTTGGTATTTAGAGTCTGCTTGGAGTTTAGCTAATACGTTGATTTGGGTATGGTTAAATACTATAATCACAATACATCAGGTGAGAAAAATAAATGTGGCAACTACGAAAATCTAGTGGTGCCCATGCGCGTAGTCTGTAAAAATGAACATGTATGAAATATCAAAATTCTACATGTTTTCTTTGTGGTTTGACATCATACCAATTTAGAATTAGTTAACGAAATCCAATTATAATTAATGTATTCACTTCTGAGGGATGTATTTACGGGGAAAATAAGTAGAAGTCAATTAATAGATATTAGCGACAATAGAAAGATTATTTGCAATTATAAGGGAAGATAATTTATCGATGAGTTGTATCTATCCATCAGAAAACTGGAAATTTTCTATTCATCTCTCACTGGAAATTTTCTATTCATCTCTTGTTCACTTTAAGAAACAGTTCTGCTATTGTAGAAGATTCGCCTTAATAGCTGCTTCATAGTTAACTCACCCGATGAGGTGAAACGTAAGAAAGACAGGTATTTAATTGCCTTTGTATTCTCATAATGTAAGTGTATTGTGGCTAAACCATGATACCCTCTGCTCTAAATTAATTAGTCACATGTGATTAACTTAGTCAACTACTATGTACTAATCAGATATTTTAATCACACTTCTGATAACCATGCGTTCGTCAAATCCTTAGTAAGGCGCTAATCATTCGTCAAAACGACTCTACCCTGAGGGGTCAAGTTCCAAAGTTGGTCGTCTATTTCTAGCAAATTTTTTGAAAATTTTCCGGAGAGAAATGAATAATTTGTCCTTTTGTGTGCTTGATAATATGTTAGGAAAGCGGAACTTGTGTTTGTTATTTTTATAAGCAGATATAATCATGGAACTATTAGGCAATAGGAGAAAACTACTTCGCGCAAGGTTACGATATGGTTGGATTAAGGGAAAGTAACGAGCATTTGTATTCTGAATAGGGATGCACGCGAGACGCGAGAAGTCTCGTCTCGTCTCGCGTCTCGTCTCGCATTTGCGAGACGAGACACGAGACGAGACTGAAAATTTTATGCGAGACGCGAGACGAGACTAAACCATGCGAGACGAGACGCGAGACGAGACTCAGTTAAGTCTCGCACGAGAAGTCTCGCGAGACTTCTCGCAGTCTTGCAACATTTATGAATTACATGTAATTATATATTTAGTGATTTTACATTTATTGGATTTTCTAAGTTGAGCGTTAATGCCTCCAGGAACAAAAAAGTGATTGGCGCAATAGACATTTTATGAGATTTATTATTCAAGGTTAATTTTCAGAATTAAAGCCTTCTTTAGTTTTTAAACATCATTAAAAAAGAAAAGCTTTTTAAATTGGAAATTTATTACAACATCGATTTAGGACTTTATTTTACGACACAAACACATACACGCGGGCGCGTACGAATACATGAAATTCTGTTTTTTGGTCTGAAAAGCGAATAAGACTCCCTATTGCTGCAAAATGTGATATTTTTGTTGTTTCTGTCTTTTTCACATTACTACTAGCGATTTATGTTGGGGGATGGCGGGGAAATCCCCTCTCGTCAAAGTTTATCCCGGGTCCGGCTCGCAGAAATAACATGATATTTTTACATGGAATAAGTATTTTCTTTCTATATATTTATCAAAAACATCCCCCTCTAGTTCTGAATTTTAATTCAAACACTGGTTTGGTATAATGGCCCTATAGGTTTAATGCGAGATGGTAGGAATGGCCCTATATCTGTCAGTAATTTTATTTTCTAGATCTGGCAACACTATATAAGTTGAACGCGAAAGTTGATAAAATGCGATAATGCAACATTGCTACAAGCGCGAACGAACCAAAAGAATTGGGTCGTGTTGTGTTGTGAGGAGTTCTTTTGTTGTCTACAAGCGCTTTTGGTGGTATAAAATCTTTATAATGGAAAATCACCCTTCAAGGAAACGACCAAAACGTGTAAATGTTGATAGTGGCGATGATATTTTAGAAGAGCCAAATATTGCTGGAGACCTCTAAGCTGGAAAACAATGTTGGATCCAGCAATAATTTATGCTGGTTTTGCTGTAAATTATGCTATTAACCATTTGGGGATCCCATTTTACAATCTGTACCATACGGGGTGTTTCATGGTACATTGCGTTATAACTCTCCTATTTGAGCTTTTTCATCCGGTTTTATTTATTTTTTTTTGTTTTGTTTTTCAAGTCCAGAGGCATTGTAGAAGACCTTACGTATGGTTTCACACCTTCCTGCGTCGAGACATAGGAGGTGATGACGTCATAATTCTAAAATATATATTTTCTTTTAATATTGTGGGGCCGGTCTATGTTCATTATTTTTTGGCGGGCTTATTTTTACACGTAGAAGATTGAAATTTTGCACAAACATTCAGTCCACCGAGTAGTATTTACCAGATTTTTTCAGATTTATGCGTAAAACAGCGGGGGGGGGGGATCCACAGGGGCAAAAAGTTGAAAAAGGGATATTTTACCAAAAAATCCCTTTCTTCACGATTATCCCGCCTTAAATACATGATGGAGACAAGTGAATGGTACCGCCTGAAAGGCAGTTCTATTCTGAAGAAAATAATGTGCGACACATGACCCTAGGGTAATTAGGGAAGTGTCAGGGAATTTTTATAAAAATATACTTTTGTATAGGGGAATTTTGGACATTTTCGATATTATTTTTGCGGGCTTATTTTTGCACCTAGAAGATTGAAATTGTGCACAAACATTCAGTCCACCGAGGAGTATTTACGAGATTTTTTTTCGTACTTAAAACATGGGGGTACAAAGGGGCTAAACATTGAAAAAGGGGAATTTTTACCAAAAAATCCCTTTCACGGGATTTTCTCGCCTTAGATACATGATGGAGACAAGTGGATGGTACCGCCTGAAAGACAGTTCTATTCTGAATGATCCTAGGGTAATTAGGGATGTCTCAGGGAATGTTTAAAAATTTTCCTCTGTATACGGGTATATGGGACATTGTCGGTATATATTTTTTTTGGCGGGCTTACTTTTGCACCTGGAAAATTGGAATTCTGCATAAACATTCAGCCCACCTAGTAGTATTTATCAGATTTTTTCAGATCTCTACGTTAAAACAGGGGGGTTCAGAGGGGCTAAAAGTTGAAAAAAGGATAATTAGACCCCAAAAATAACTTTTTTTCGGGATTTTCTCGCCTTAGATACATGATGGAGGCAAGTGGATGGTACCGCCTGAAAGGCAGTTCTATTCTGAATGATCCTAGGGTAATTAGGGATGTCTCAGGGAATGTTTAAAAATTTTCCTCTGTATACGGGAATATGGGACATTGTCGGTATATATTTTTTTGGCGGGCTTACTTTTGCACCTGGAAAATTGGAATTCTGCATAAACATTCAGCCCACCTAGTAGTATTTATCAGATTTTTTCAGATCTCTGCGTTAAAACAGGGAGGTTCAGAGGGGCTAAAAGTTGAAAAAAGGATAATTAGACCCCAAAAAATCACTTTTTTCGGGATTTTCCCGTCTTAGATACATGATGGAGACACGTGAGTCATACCGCCTGAAAGGCAGTTCTAAGCTGAAGAGAATGATGGGCGAAACATGACCCTAGGGTAATTAGGGATGTCTCAGGAAAATTTTTGAGATCATAGTGTTTTACGGTAATTTGGGGCATGGTGGGAATTCCTGATAAAATTTCTCCCGCCCTTACTATTCAAGATAAAAACTTGAAATTTGGTACACACATTTAGTATACCAAGTACAATTTATCAGATTTTTTTAGATGGCTACGTTCACACAGGGCCGCTCCAGAGGAGCCCAAAGTGCGAGAAAAAAATCCCTCCGTAGTTTTCCCTTTGGCATCATTTTTCCCGCTCCTGGTATATGGTATGAGCATGCAAGTGGTACCATACGAAAGCCAGCTTCATTCTGAAAAGAATGAGGTACAAACCATGATCCTAGGATAAATAGTGCCGATGCAGTAGCTGCTTGACTGAAAGTCTAAAAAATAGCTCAAAAAGCCTGGTACCGGAGAGGGTTAATTTGACGAAAATTAATGATCCAGGAATCAAATTCCAGCACAACTTTTCTTTTAATTTGGAGCGGAGGGGACACAAATTCGGATACCATGTTGAACTCTAGGTTCCGTCTCCTTAGGATGTTATGAATATTCATCCCATGGAAAGCAATGAGAAATCACCAAGGATTCAGCTTGCCAAGGGACTTTTAGGTCAAATACCTGCCTTCGGACAGAATATCACATCATCATTCATTAACAGCCATAGAATAACACATTGCAAAATTTTGACCAGAATATATGCGAGACTGCGAGACCACGCGAGAAAGTCTCGCGCGAGACGCGAGACGCGAGACGCGAGACGAGACTCAAAATTTTATGCGAGACGCGAGACGAGACTTCACATTTGCGAGACGAGACGAGACGCGAGACGAGACCAACATTTGAGGCTGCGAGACGAGACGAGACTTTTTCATTTCTCGTCTCGTCTCGTCTCGCGTGCATCCCTAATTCTGAACATGGCTGCAGATACTTCAGTTGGTATTGTTAGGCAGAGACGAGAACTTATTTTAACAAAATGAGTGCAAACTTCCCTAACCCTAAAGTTACCCGATCCTACCATACCCTACTTA
Organism: Thermobia domestica; assembly: GCF_964235325.1. Classification (NCBI taxonomy): domain Eukaryota; kingdom Metazoa; phylum Arthropoda; class Insecta; order Zygentoma; family Lepismatidae; genus Thermobia; species Thermobia domestica. The sequence goes on from NC_137463.1 coordinate 260,843,419, forward strand.
TTCCTACCTTACTCTACTCTATTAGGCCTATACCTTTTAAAGCGGTCCTAAAAATTGATGATTTTTACATTTTCGTAGCTGTTATTAGATACGCTTTTTTTTGCCAAAAACTAAGCGGACGACACTTGAGGCTAAATTACCGTAAATACGCGCGTAATTTTCGCCCTCGCAAAATTTTCGCATCCCAATTTTGAAGGGCATTTTCTGTATATTTTATTTTCCTCGCGTAATTTGCGCACGCAGAAACTTCTTGTGAAACAGCATTTTTCCAGGAATCAATTACGGTAGCTAATGAACAATGAACAACGTAGCAACGCAGCAAAGCCATTGTTGTAAGGTAAGAAACCACATGACTTTCTAATAAATTTTTTAATGTTACTTTTCTATAAATTTAGAATTAGCTGTTTGATGTCAATTCTTGCTACAAAGAAAGTGTGTACCGGTATTTTCGTGTTATTTTGACTGCGGAGAAAAAATTAGATGATGTTCACTGATGTGGTTAATTCTTTTTCCCGCATAATTTACGCACCCTTGTTTCAAAACAACTTTTTTCGTCTAAAAAAGTGCAAAAATTACGCGAGTAAATACGGTAGTTTGATTAACAGAAATTAATGGATACTTAGATATAAGGCATAGATAGATATAGTTAATTTGCTCCCAGTTTATTAGAAAATTGTTTAAATATGATGTACCTATTCCTTTGGGCAATGGTCATGCATTAATATTTGCATTAAAGTAATGGTACCGAAGATTTTTGAACTGCAACTATTACTCCTTGATTGATCAGTGACATCAAATTTAGAGTATTAACTATGTAAAATACTTACAGTGAGGTTACATTAAGGAAAATTAATTCTCTCCTTTACTAAGAGTCAGTGGCGTATTTACGATTTTGTTTCGGGAGGGGCTTTGCTAACTTTCGGGGGACTTTGCCTGGAAATGTGAAAAATCTGCAAGATATTTAATTTACTTTACTATACTAAGTAAGATTTCGGGGAGGGTTAAGCCCGGAAGCCACCCCCCTAAACACGCTACTGCTAAGAGTCAAAACCAAAAAGAATGTATTTCTGTTATTTATTTTAGTTAAAAAGAAACAACATAAAATTATAGAAAAAACGTAACTCTAACTCTATTTTTTAGCCCTTAGGATTGGTGCAATACATCTGCAAGTAGATTTGCGCTATCTACGTTATTTATACATTTTCAGTGCCATAAATCGTGAATGTTTCTAAAGAATTAAAATTTAATAATGCAACATTAAGATTAATAATATATAAAAGGACAAAAAGGTGTCACTTTTATTATTATATAAAAGGACAAGGGTGTCGATCCTGGGAGATCGAGGAGTCTCGCCCCTCCCCCAAAGCTCATGTGGGCCCCCTACTGTATTTGTGAATATACAATATTTGGCATTATTTGAGTGTAATTTGTCTTAAAATCTTCATATACAGTATATATGCCTTCTGCATCTGAATGCCCCCTCCCTCAAATTTACAGAGGAATCGGCGCCCTTGGTAAAAAGGAGTAATCATAGTACAAGCGGATGGTGATAAGCATAGAAAAAATATAGAACATAGAAAAAGACTTACCATTACGAGCAGGGGAAAACTAATAATAATGCATTTAATGGAAATGAGCGGAATTACAATTTTGTACTGAGCAAATGAATAGCTAACAAGGGGGAGATGCAAATGAAAGTGCTAAGGCAATAACGCATAACTCATGTCACTGAATTAATGAAAACAGCACCAAATGCGTTCGTTCTCTATGTCACTAGCACTAGCAACGAGAAAATGCAATATACTGTTGATTCAAATTTACGAAGAATAACTATGAATATCGCGTTATTATTTTTATTGCTTTATAACTTACTTTCTCAAATATATATATAGTGTAATTATGAATTCATAGATATTTTGCCCTTTTCATTAGTCCACTGTGTTAATAAACGAAGAAAAAAAGAACTACAGTATGTGTGAAAGTATCACAAAATGTTCTTTTACTGTAATAAATAAATATCACATAACACATTTGTGATACACATCAAGTAGTCACTTTAATAAACGAGAAAGTAGGACCTTCTTGTGTGTGTATATGCCAAACTATTAATTGTCTGCCTACAATTTCAGATAAAATATGTGCGTATATGAACTTATTTTTGGGTAAGGTTCCGTTGATGGCTCCCAGTACAGTGATCGGAGGAACATAAAGCTGTTTTAGACGTTATTTTTTCCTAATTATTTATGACTCTGTATGACTCTTATGATTATGATTCTTATTATATTTACTTGCAATGACTCCTCTATCATTTTTCTAGGCATTTATTCCGAAGTTGGGCGTCCGCTTTCGCCACGTTTTTTTTTTCCTATTATCTCCTTGCCACACTTTCTGCAATTTGTTATTAGGTTCATTAATCCGTGCTCTTCACAAACTTTTAAAAGATTTTGCTCGTTATCAACGTATTGCTTCGCAAATGTTAAAACTATTAGTTCATTGCCCTTGTACATTCGCCATGTTGATAACATAAATGCTCGTTACTTTCCCACAATGCAACTGTTTGGTTACCTTGCGCCAAGTAGTTCGCTCCGCTCGCAATATAGTCCCATGTTTATGACCGCTTATATATAACAAATAAGACTCTTTGTTAACAAATAATATTTTTCAAGACTCTTATATATTATCAAGCACACAAACGATCAGATTATCCATATCTTTTATCACAGATAAAACGTTACTTAATCCGTGAAAAATACGTTATGTAATTTAGGTTGTTATGATAATTACCATTATATCACTTATCTGCTTTATTTACCTCAGTAATATCGTGGTTATTGAATACCTGAGTACCATATCCACAAAACCTGACGTGGGAAACAGAGGTTAAAGTTATTTTACGAGAACACATAGATGACACAGATGTTATCCTTAGCTATCTCGTTTATTATAAGATTTTTATTTACACAGATGTGGGTTTGACTCTTACAAAGCTATTCTAAACCCGATAAACTTAACGGAATCAATCGTTGAGTCACCCACTTGAAAATGTGTTGTTTGCATTGTCTCAATGTTATTCAATTCTGACATCTATTGAAATTATTCGACAATAATGCAGTTATTAGATAAACTCTATTAGTACATTGCGAGTAGATCGACAACAAATAGCATTACATGATAAAAATTGTTTTAAATATTCTCTTAACATCTATCGCTTTGTCATTTATCTTAATCCTAGTATATCTTAACTTAAGGTTCCGAGGACAAGGAAGATCGCATTTGCCTGACCATACTCATGTGTCAAATTAAGAAAAACCATAAAATATACAACTTACATGTTCTGGATTCCCAATACAGTAGTCCGCCAAGTATTGTCCAAAACGAGACAAAGTTAACGAGACGAGACTTCTCGCGATATCGGATACGAGCCAAGACCGACCGAGACTCGATCCTCACTACGACCGAGAGAAGACAAGATACCCTGGTCTAAAAACCAAGAGTTTTTATATTCGCCTCATCTGTTATTTTCACTCTCAAGTCCTTCCGGATCAGTCTATTCTAGACTATGAAATAATAGTTTCTATGACGTATGCGTGACTTTCACACTTTCACTGGAGAAAATTGTTTTTGCTTATATAAGTGTTTTCATTTCCTGGTGTCCTTCGTACATGTTTTTAGAAATACCATTTATATCTTATTTACACATTTTTGGTATCTCTACGGCGACACTGTTTTAATGATGAAATGTCTGATCTCTTAAATTAAAAAATTCGATCAAAGTTGATATTTTCGTGATATTCCCCCACTTAAAAAAAATATACTGAGCAATCCTGTAATGGATGCCCAAATCGTGGAATTCGATCACAGTTCGATGGTCACCCTGTATAAGGTTTTTGGCGAGGCACTGGAAAAAACACTTGTACGTCGTGAAACTCGTGAATCACACTTCCTAGACACTAGATGCAAACGTCACTTTCATGCCTAGAATATGTAGATCGGTGACATAGGGAGGAAAAATAACATTAACTAGCCAATGGTACCAAGAATGGCTAATGAGGCATGAGGTTGTAATATCGGTGTAAAATGTAACGTAACTACGTTGGGTACATTCGCGAATACACCTAAAGAACATGTCCAATAGGGACAAACATCCTACAATTAAGTGTTTTGAGGGAATCCAGAAAAGTAAAGTGTTAAGAGTTGTATATTAGTGACATTTTAAGTAATGTTGAAAGGATTGTCTTACTCGGATGGCAGGCAATGGATCGTTGAAACCTGGTTACATTACAATCGTAATACACATATGAACAATAGAAAATATACACACATATATATATATATATATATATATATATATATATATATATATATATATATATATACAGATATAACAAATGTAAAGCAATTAACCTAAGTACGTATATACATAAATATCAGGGGAATGTTGTATATTCCTCTGGTTTTTCCTTTATTGCACAAACCTTAGCCTTTCATAAAATAATGTGCATCCAAGATGCACCTGTAATTCCCTTTCAGTGCAATCTGCCGAGGAAATGAAATGTTAGTGTAGGCAGAAAAGGAAAAGGGGAATGAAGAGTTAGGAGGCATAAGTGAATGTGGTTAGGAAATGGGAGATAGCATAAGGTTTTTTGTAGTTTTTAATTTTTTTTATTATTTTTTTTATTTATTTTTTTTGGCATATAGGAATGATAGAAAATATCACCACCAAATAATCATATGGAGTATGAATTATTTACAATGGTGTGGATGCAAAAAATCTTGGACTGAGCAAGGAGTCCACTGGAGGAGATGAAGGTCGGGGTGGAGTAGTACGGGATTGAAGTACAGGATCGTGTAGCGAAGGTGTTGATGGTGATTGACCTTCCAAACGTGTTAACAGATGTTGGTTGTCCATGTTATTGTGAGCAGAAGGAGAACGAGAATGCGTGAATTGGGATGTGATATTCGATTTGTAAAATCGGGAGCGCTTCTTGGATCTACCATAACGACACCAACATAAAAGAAACAGAATCGATAATACACATCCAACAGTACCCACAGCACTAATAATTGTAACCACATCTTTCGTTTCTATTGGGTTTTGGGCCTTGACGGTTTGAAGTGCAAAAATGCCAAAAACATAGACACGCCACATGATCTGAAAGAGAGAAGAGGAACTCATCTTACAGGCAGTCGAAATTAACGAAATGCAAATTGAATTTCAGTATTGTTCTTTTTTTTTGTGTATTGCATTCATAGATTCTCTCCCTAAGATTTTCCTGTAATCGTTTTGAGGAAAAGAGCGTGGTTAATTATAGCAGGGAAGAATGCATTGACCTGATTGAGGTCAAGCTGTGGAATGTCCGTGCAGGGTTGCTACCTCGCTGAGCCAGCATGCACTGATGCATGCCATTGCGTATGCATCGTAGGCTGCGTGATCACAACCGTACAAGGGTAGGAAACCCTTGGAGGAAATTTGTCTAAGCCACCAAACGCGTGGATGGGGTTATTCCATTTGATATTGAGTTGTAGAGTGATGGAGGCTGCATCCGTCTGGCTTGGGGTTTGGTTAGCTGCATGGTAAGTACCAAGGTGTTTTATTTTTTTTTATTTTTTTATTATTTTTTTTTAATGTACGCGGCGGGATTTGGAGTCATTACACATATATTCATTCGGTTTATTATTTTTTTCTAGATTTCTATATATAAGAGAGTGTGTTTCATGAGAAACGTGGGAACAAATGCATTCATTGGGGTAAAAGGCACGTAAGTTCATTGCCAAAGGAATGAGCTTACATGGTGCTGTATGAGACTTTCTCATATTGTTTTTGTGTTTGTGTGGTTGTACTGTTTGGCAAGAAAGAAGAAATGGGTGGGTGTGGGAAAGGGGCTACATACAACCTATGTTGTATCTTTCCTAGGGATGTCTTTTTTTTCTTTTTTTTTTAACCTTGAAACTCTGCCTATGTAGAGTGCTTCGATAAATCTTTCTCCTTCTTCCAGTAAGAAATGCATTTGTTGCCTAAAATTAGTTATAAATAACACTGAAATAAGCCGACTATTATATATATATCTTGTTATTGTCCGAAACAGTGGAGTGGATACATATTTTGTGGGGGGGGCGCATGTTATGCACATAAAGAATTTCTTATGTAACCGTAAAGTAATTTATGCGATTACGTATTGTTCGCCGAGAACTGATCTAAATGTTGTGTCAAGAATTTTGATAGTTTATGTATAGGTACTTACGCATATTAATTATATCAGATAAGATAGATGAAATAGCTTATATAAAATGTACTGTGACCATTTAGGGGGCCAATGTGGTGGGTATTTCCTCCACAATTTCAGGGGGGCAAAGCCCTTAAATCTCAGGGGAACCAATGTAAGAGGTGTACTGGTACTATTCCGGGGGGAACCAAATCCCGAAAAATGTCAGGGGGACCAAAGCCCGTAAATTAGAGGGGATGAATGTACGTGGTGCACTTGTACCATTTCGGGGGGAAACAAATCCCTTAAAACGTCAGGGGGGCCAAAGTCCTTAAATTATAGGAAACAAATGTAAGTGGTACACTTGTACCATTATGGGGGGAACCAAATCCCTTACAATCCCGGGGGACACCGGTCTCCCTTTCATTTTCTATTGTTGGAATACAGTCAAACCTCTAACAATACAAAGAACTGTTTTTATACACAGTTGTGGTATCAGAAAATGCATCATGGAGTAACACGAAGCGTGGTCCACTTCTGTAGTACCATAATAAGCTTACGGAAGCCTGTGGGTAGGGACTTAAGTTTTGCACACAATCATAATAAAATAAAATATGAAAGTTTGGATAGTCAATTTCTAGCATGTATAAATGCATCATATGTATGACGAATTGTCTCTGAGGGGAAGAAAGGGTAGGGTAGCATACGGTTATCAGAAAAGCGTGTAGGATTACTCGTATAGCATGCTGCATATGCACTAATACATACAGGCAGTGGGTATAAGAACCTACGTATGCAAATCACACTAAATAACAAGTTAGTTCATTACATGCTAACGAAGTTGAGTCATTACACATGTGTTAGAGAACCAATATGGCTGCCACGCGGATGCACGCTAAATGTGGGCCTAACAGTTATTACATATAAGTGTGGTTATGTGCATGCAATGCCTGGAGGGAGTCATCTGCTCCGTTTGCGAATGCGAAGAACCTACATGGGAGGGAAGGGAGGGGAAGTCTACCAATGTAGAAAATGAATGTTACTGAGTAGTGACAAGTGCATGTAAGTTTTTTTTTTTTTTGTGGGAGTTCGCGAAGCGCGTTGTGTCCCGCCAATCAAAATACAAGGTAGTACTTGCTGTATGTACTGTGCATGTAACGTGACACGCATAGCGACGTGAGTAAGAGGCGGGGGGGGCCTAGGCCCGTGTCACAGTGTAAACAACAGGGAGTTGCCTCCAGCAGTTGGCGTTTGTGTACAACTCACGTGGTACAGTGAATGATACGCATTGACACTTGTTGCTATCAGAATTGTAACCGGAATTACGTTATACGGCACTAAATAGTGGCGTAGATAGAGGGGGTAGACATGGGTTGGTGGGGTTTGCGGAATAGCAGGATGCTAAGGTAGGGTAGGATATATGCGAAAACAAGAGACAAAGTCGGGCGTTTGAGCATATATATGTATGTATATGGTGCATTTATGCATGAAAAACTACACGAATGCTCTGTTACCATCAATGGAATTACAGATATTGTCTATACTTTGTTTGAAATTCGGGACTCGGATTTTCATCCGGTACATACAATTTCAAGCGTGATTTTGCTATCGGTACCTGTTTCCCATCTTGTATGATTAGATATGAATTACCATCTAGACGGCTGTGAATTTCAAAGGGGCCATCAAATAGTTGTTGAATACTCCTGCAATCACCGGGTTTGGCATATAGGCGTCGCACAACGACTTTAGATCCAGGAAGAAACTCTGTCGGTTGCTTCTTAGAATGCAATTTTTCGCGTTGCCGTTCAAAGATTTGATTCCTTCGGTACAACACGTAGTCCCGCATTTCCCTAGCAAGAGTTAGTCTCTCGTGATTGCTTAGTTCTTGATCGGGTGCATTGAGCACACGATCAATAATGAACACGGGTTCGATTCCAAACAGGATCGAGAAGGGACTGACGCGAAGTTCCGTGAGGGGTGTCTTATTTACACTAGCAGTGGCGGTCTGTAGAAAATCCGGCCATCGTTCGTGTTGTTCCTTGGTAAGGAAACGCAATGCATTCTGGATGGCTCCGATTCGGTTCTCAGCATGCCCCAGAGTTTGATGATGGTGGGGGAGGGCGTAACGGACTTCTACACCCATACTAGCCAAGAACTGCCGCGTTTTTGTAAAGGTATGAGAGGTTTGTTTGTCCAAGAAAAGAAGAGATGGAGTGGAATAGGGCGTCACAATGTGGTCCATAAAGAAACTAATAAAAGCTTCTGATGTTGGAGATTTCACAGGTGCCGTAATAACAAAACCACTGGCATGATCTGTCGCCAAATAAAAGTATTGGTATTGATCTGGTTCGGAAGCGATCAACTTCCCGGCCAAGTCAATGGAAAAGCACTTGAAAATGGTCTCGTGCGGTAACTGTTGCACTGTTTCGACAGATGGTTTGTACGATCTTTTAAACAGAGAACATTCATGACACCTAGCTAATTTTTGATGCAGCCACTGCTTCATCTGCGAGAAGTAATACTTCGATTTCAATAGCAGATGTAATTTCGTAAAGCCAGGGTGGGTTAATGAATGTGTATGTAGTTCATCAAAGATCGAATCCCGTAATCTGTTAGGGACACAAAGTACAAGTCTGTCGTTAGGAATGGCCTTAATTTTCCTATATAATAGCCCATTCGAAATCGTGAATTGCTTTTTCCATTGTTTGTAATGGCGCTGGGAGGTGTCTTCCGTTTGTAATGCCCGTATAATTTTCCCGAAAAATGAGTCCTGGCGCTGTAATTCGCCTAAATCTACTCTTTTATCGAGGGCCAGCATTTGATACTCATGTGGGGCCTCTTCCGCTTCCGCTATTGTTTCCGGTGTAACCGGAAGTGGGTTCCTAGACAATATGTCTGCCAATCCGTTCTTACTTCCTGTCAAGTGTTTTATGTTGAAAGAAAATGTGCCAAAGAAATCTCGCCACCTCAGTAATTTGGGACTAAGGTGGTTTGAGGTTTTCATGGCTGTGACCGCTAGTGAGTCCGTGTAGATGGTGAATTCTTGGCCAATTAAATACTTATAGAATTTACGTAGCCCGAAGTAGACCGCGTACAGTTCAAGCTCATATATCGGCGGGGGCGTCTTCCGTGGCGGATGACGGGATGATGCAAACTGTACTGGGTGCCAGTCAGCATCAGTGGCGCGTTTCTGAAGTAAACAGGCGCCAACGCCAATTAAACTCGAGTCGACCACCAGAGCGTGCTCTGTATCTTGGGTTGAGTATATCTGAAGGAGGGGTGGGTTAGTGAGAGCATGGCGCATTTGTTGGAATGCACTCTCGCATTCATCTGTCCACACCAATTTCTTCGGCGATCCCTTTAGAGCTTGATAAAGTGGTGCTAGGTTCAGTGATATATTGGCAAAGAAATTTCGAAAGAAGTTCACCGAGGCTAACCAAGACCGTAATTGTTTCACAGTTTGGGGCTTGGGGATGTTCAAAATAGCCTCAATTTTAGCGGGGTCTGGTTGAATATGACCTGCACTAATTATGAAACCGAGACACTTTAGCGTTGTCACATCAAACATTGACTTTTTAAGATTGAACAGAACTGAGTAACGTTGTGCAGTTGCAAGTACTTTGTCTAGACTTACCAGCAGTTCCTCAAACGTACTCGCCCCTAAATATAGGTCATCCACATACATGGTGAGGTGGTTGGGATCCACATTTTCAAAAATGTCACGTAAAATGCGCTGGAGCATAATCGTGCTGTTAACATGCCCCATGGGCATGGCCGTTAGTTGGTGCATGGAATGCTTTAAATTTAAGGACGGGGCGGAAAATGCTGTAAAAGGGCGGTCCTCAGGGTCTAATGGGACCTGAAAGAAAGACTGGGACAGGTCGAACGAGCAGAAGTACTTAGCGTCTGCTAAGTTCTCAATGACGTCCGCCATATTGGCCGGGGAATCCCTTATAGGATGGCAGGCTAAGTTCAGTCGGCGTAAGTCCAAACAGACCCGGAGATCGTCCGAGTTAGGTTTTGGAACCACTAGAATGTTGTTCCGGGTGGCTGAATTACTTAATTCAATGATACCCATCTCCAATAATTTCAATATTTGTTGCTTTGCCCTCGGGCGCAAACGGTGAGGTATGGTAAACATCGGCGATCGAAAGGAGTCCCTAGACTTTAAGTCAAGAGTTGCTTCATAAGCATCTATATGAGAAAAGTCAGTATCAGACCATTTGAAAACACTAGCATATTTTGTTAGCACATCCCTTAATTTTTGCTGTTTTTCATTACTTAACTCCTTGTTAATTTTGAATTGTTGTGAATCAATAAGGTGGCCAATTTTCGCAAGCCGTTCTTTTGTTTTCTTAGTCGCATGCTCATCAGTAGGTGTAAACAACTTACGTACTGTGTTTACCTGTAACGACTCAGGACTGTCTGGTAGAACAGACGCAATAGCCAAAGGCGTTCCCTTGTGAAAGCGTTTGGGCTTGGAAGCCAGATTTACAACAGGAACCGCTATGTTGTCTGAACTAGCTACTGTGTGAGCAATAAAGCAACGTTTTAAGTTACTGTTAATTGGTGTGTGTATATGAACCGCACTAAAATTGATACCTAACGGTATGTCAAGTGGAATGAAAACAACAGAACGTGGAGGGACAGTTGTGGTTTGTTTACAAACCAACGTAAAGTGTTGATTTGTCTGTACTTTCGAAGCAACAGCAGGAGGCAATTGACTAGAGCCTAAGGGTGTTTTTTGTTCTGAATCCGGGCGACAGCCAAAGTGACGTAATGTGAGTGTATTATTCTGATATTCAATTACAGCTTGATGAGTTTTCAAAAAGTTGTTAGCCAAAATGATAGGAAATTTAGGAATTTGAATAAGCCTAAATAAAACCGTAAATGATTTTCCTGCCAAATTAATTTTGATGTATGCTGCATACTTAAGCGATAATGGTTTCTCGCTTACACCATACAAGTTCGTTTCCATCTTAAATACATTCACATTGCGTGGTAAGGCTGTCCACGGCAAGAGAGAGCTTTCCGCTCCTGTATCGACCAGGAAACGGCGTTTTATGTTCCCTGTCGAGCCCTGAACATAAAATAACTGGCCTTCGGACTGTAGTGGTAGAGTGAGAATGGTGGGAGATGGATTACCATGATTGGTTTCAGACGGTTGGGGTGGGATTGAAGTAGGTGGCTCAGGAGCTGAAGGCTCCTGAGGCAATTCTAGTTTTTTGGATCGGAGACAGGTTCGAACTGTGTAGGTGGCTGGGCCATCGGGGGAGGGGGAGTGGGTGGGAAAGCGTAAGGAGTAGGTGGGGGGTATCCGTAATACGGATACGGCGGGGCATACGGAGGGTATGCCGGGGTAAATTGTCCATAGTAGGCGTTGGAATTGGTATTGCCTTTAGGGAAAGTACCATTTTGCTTCTTTTTCTTCTTCAGATTATTAGAGTTCTTCGGCTGGGCCGAGTTCGATTCCTTACTCTTGTTCCCTTGTTTACCTTTAGCCGGAGGAGGCTTATCGTGCCGATGATTACATTGAGCACAGTTGCTACATGCGTCCTGGCTTCTGCGGTAATCCTGTTGGTAGGAGGGCGCAGGAGAAGTAGCGCGGGGGGTGGGGGGTCGAGATGAAGTTTCTGCAAAATGTACATGAGCCTTATGGGAGTTAAACTGGAGCTGTAACTTATCCAGCTTATCCATTATTTCGGCGTATGGATCTGCTTGCCTAACCTGGGGAGTAGAATATACGGTGGGGTTGGCAGTAGCTTGCAACGCCACTGCGGGAATCTGAGGGTCACATGACACGACCCGCTGTTGTTTCGCGATGCGCTGATGTAATAACAAGTCAGCTTTCTGTCTGGTAAAAGCTTCCTGAACCAATGCCTCAAAATTTGCGAACACCTTTTGAGAAAAGTAATGCATGTGTTGGGGAAGCATAGCAATTACAGCGTCTGCCAAGAAATCTTTGAAAGGAAGGGTGGGGTTGTACTTATCCGCTAAGAACTTCTTCTCAAAGAGGTAGTGTGTTAGTGGTTCACCTGGGCTTTGAACCCGCGACCTATAGGCATTAAGTGCTGTTAGTGGTATCTGAGACGACCCAAACTGCTCCTCAAAAGCTGCTTTCAAACCCGCCCAATCTTTGTGACGTAAAGACTCTTCCTGCGTCTTGTACCAGTACAAAGGGGGTCCACTTAAACATGTGGGAAAGATAGCTTTAATCCGATCGGGTGTCCACGCGTTGATCTCGGCCAAACGTTCAAAATTTGCCAAAAATCTGTCAACACTTTCAGACGGTCCATCGGAAAATACATCTAAGGAGACTGGAGGGAGGATCATAGAAACCGGTGTTGCACTATTAGACCTACTTTGCGATCGAGTAGTAGCCATGGTTAACTAGTAAAATTAGCAAAATAAAGGATGCAAATTGCACTGACAGCGAACCACAAGTTTAAATCACCAACACAACACATAAAAATAAGCACAAGGTTTATGCATTACACATAATTATGTTCAGGCAGTACAATCATAAGTCCTCATAATTCATTTCGGGGAGCCATATCACAGATAAAACGTTACTTAATCCGTGAAAAATACGTTATGTAATTTAGGTTGTTATGATAATTACCATTATATCACTTATCTGCTTTATTTACCTCAGTAATATCGTGGTTATTGAATACCTGAGTACCATATCCACAAAACCTGACGTGGGAAACAGAGGTTAAAGTTATTTTACGAGAACACATAGATGACACAGATGTTATCCTTAGCTATCTCGTTTATTATAAGATTTTTATTTACACAGATGTGGGTTTGACTCTTACAAAGCTATTCTAAACCCGATAAACTTAACGGAATCAATCGTTGAGTCACCCACTTGAAAATGTGTTGTTTGCATTGTCTCAATGTTATTCAATTCTGACATCTATTGAAATTATTCGACAATAATGCAGTTATTAGATAAACTCTATTAGTACATTGCGAGTAGATCGACAATAAATAGCATTACATGATAAAAATTGTTTTAAATATTCTCTTAACATCTATCGCTTTGTCATTTATCTTAATCCTAGTATATCTTAACTTAAGGTTCCGAGGACAAGGAAGATCGCATTTGCCTGACCATACTCATGTGTCAAATTAAGAAAAACCATAAAATATACAACTTACATGTTCTGGATTCCCAATACAGTAGTCCGCCAAGTATTGTCCAAAACGAGACAAAGTTATCGAGACGAGACTTCTCGCGATATCGGATACGAGCCAAGACCGACCGAGACTCGATCCTCACTACGACCGAGAGAAGACAAGATACCCTGGTCTAAAAACCAAGAGTTTTTATATTCGCCTCATCTGTTATTTTCACTCTCAAGTCCTTCCGGATCAGTCTATTCTAGACTATGAAATAATAGTTTCTATGACGTATGCGTGACTTTCACACTTTCACTGGAGAAAATTGTTTTTGCTTATATAAGTGTTTTCATTTCCTGGTGTCCTTCGTACATGTTTTTAGAAATACCATTTATATCTTATTTACACATTTTTGGTATCTCTACGGCGACACTGTTTTAATGATGAAATGTCTGATCTCTTAAATTAAAAAATTCGATCAAAGTTGATATTTTCGTGATACTTTCCTGCACATTTTAAAAAGTTTGCTGGAAACGGACGCCCAACTTTGGAACTTAACCCTTTTTCTACTTCAATTCTAATATTGTATAGGTATTTCGCAAATATTTGTTAATTTCCTGATTTTCTCATTCTTCAATGACTAAGTGTGCATCCTTATTGTATAGCTAGGGTTGCCATATTTCAAAAAGGAAAATCCGGGACGCTACTAAATTACCAGAATCTTTGAAATACTTAAAAAGGAAAGATATGTTATACACTAATTTACTTTTTCCCGTTAGATAGAGTTGTTCATGTATTACGTAATCACATTTTTAGTCATTTTAGTAGACCTTTGCCTCCCTAGTTAAATACACGTAAGCAGATAATTTATCCCCTCTTCCCTGGTATGCAAATTGTTCCTTTTTTAAATTTCTCAGAATCTGTTATGTTTCGTGACTTTCAGACTCTGTTTTAGCTCATTCAAGGTGTGATATTTCCTTTCACACGTTTTGTCTGTTCGTGTATTATTATTATTATTATTATTATTATTATTATTATTATTATTATTATTATTATTATTATTATTATTATTATTATTATTATTAGTGTCGAATCATTAGTTTCAGCGTCGCTAAGTTAATTGGTAGTAGTTCTGACGTTAAAGTAATTTAAGTTTACTTCAGCCGCCAGTGAAGTAAGACCCCTTGAGCATTCCTACGAGAGAGTGGGGCTGGGATGACATAAAAATGGTAATAAACGACCGATATTATTGTCGAATTCATAGTTCCGGGATCGCAAAGAGAAATAATGACACTCCAAATGCTACGTAAGTTCAAGATGAGCTTCCATTAGAAGCCGATGGGGGTGAAATTGTGATACGTAAAAACTAATTGAAGATGACCGATATTAGTGTAAAATTCATCGTTTTCGGGATCATTGAGGAAAGTAGTCCCAAGTTTTCTCTGTTGGTTTGGGAGGTGAGGAAATGAAATGAAATCTTTGAGTTTTATGTCCCACGATTATGCCGATTAGGCTAAAGGAGACGGTGATGATGAGAAATGAATAAAATGGTGGAATGAAGAAAGTGGGAGGAAACGGAAGAACCCCGAGAAAACCCACGCACACGGTGTTTGTCCACCACAAAGTCCACACAGCGCGAGCTGGAATCGAACATATGACCCCAAGCACCGGAGATGAACACTCTACCATTGAGCCACCGCGCCCCTTGGGAGGTGAGGAGTAGTGTAAGGAAGTAACATAAAAATAACCGAAAACGAAAAATAACTCATAGTTTTCGGGGACGCTGAGAGTAACAGTGACACTCCCGATGACGTTAAAGTCAAACTTAATCTCTTATGTGTATACTAAGGAAGGGAAAGGGTTCAAATGCTTTCGAGAATGTGTATTCCTCCCGTACGAAGAACTGACTTTTCAGCTAGTGTGCGTATAATTCAATTTACGTGATTTGACCTGTTTCATTGTCAGGTCATTGGCTTTCCTTTTAGTTGCAGACTCTCAAAGTGACCACACTCAAAACAGAAGTAAGGATCTTGTAGGGGAAAATCCATTCACTAAAAGTCGTTATCACAGAGTGAATACAGCAGAAAGCTTGGTTTGTGCTCGTGGCAAGCGATCAATACTATATTGAAGTGAAAAATTAGGTTAAAGGAAGGACGGAAGTGTCTATTACAATGATATAATTTTATGATCTGGTTCTGAAAGGGATAAGAGAAAGGAACAAAGTCCATTAGAGTAACAAGTTGAAGCAATCCAAACCCAAGAACACTGAAACTCCAATTGGACCATTTCGTTGCGGAATATCCACTGCACCCTTTCTCCTATAACTACAATTTACTTAGCAGCTATATGGGGCTTCGGGGATCCAATTGCTTTGAAACGAGATAAAAGACCTACATACATGTACAGGGTGTGTCAAAAGTTAGGCTCCATTGAAAACAAATTAATGAAATCAACATAGTATATTTTAGGTATAGAAGGTTGATATCCTTTCGTTAGGCAACCAGTACAAGAGCTACGCAAAGCGGGTTGACCGATGTTGCAGGCGCTTTGATTTAGTCTCAATGGCAAACCTATTGCCGGCTGGTAACTTGAAAGGCCTGTAGAGCCACAATGAGGAATTGGTTACGGATTTAAAAAATATATATATATATTTGGTACCATCTATCACTTCTATAAAGTCTACCACACAAACTCACACCAACACCTATATATTAAAATGCGGCGTTTATATGTTTGTCTATAGCAACTCTATTCCTTTGTGAATCCTTCATCCTTCATGTTCCTTGTGACTATAAAGGAACATGTAAAGAAATGACGAAGTGAGGAAATTCATGACGGTATTAGAATAATGGCTTTGTAGGGAGGAATTTAGGAATTAGATTTCTGGATTTTCGGGATCTCTGGCCATGTTAGCCCTTCACATACGTGGGATGACGTCTTTCGGCGATCACACTATCTGAGAAAAGGTAAGGAAAAGAGGATCGCGGAAGGAAGGAAACGACATGGGAACTACATGTTAGGTACCATCCCTGCATTTTCCTGGTGTAAATGAGGAAAACTCAGGAAAACCTCACTCAGGGTGGCTGGCTTGAAGAAGCTTTTACACTTTTTCGACCGAATGTACCTACCAGGAATCGAAACCGAGACCGATCGCACCACAGACGATAGCGTTACCGACTACGCTACGCGAGGCCACGATGTGATTTGTAGACAGCACAGGTTCAGATAGTATTTATTAAAGGAATTGTGCAATGACTTAAGTCGTTCAATCTTAAAACTTGAAAGAAATAATAATAATAATAATAATAATAATAATAATAATAATAATAATAATAATAATAATAATATAAAGCTCGAAATTTTCTGATTCAAAATTTCCATAAAATTTTCATCACAAAGTGTCGCAAAGTACTTCTGCCATGTTGAACCCAAACGTTCCACAAAGATCTCAGCTAGATCCATTCCAACATTTTTTTTAAATAGTGAATAACATACAGACAGTAAAGAACATAAAAATTTAAGTGAGCAAGATAATATCAAGAAAATGCTTTTAAAAAATTAATAACTATATGTTAGACTTTTTGTTATTAGCCAGAAGTTTCCGTGCGCAATTTATGAAATCCTAATTGTCAGGTACTCAAATTTCTGAACTATACATTCTATTATATCATATTTTTTTTATTATTTTCAAAAACTATTAGTTAATTTATAGCATCTAATAACGTTTTGCATACTACCTTCATCATTATCTAATTCATGGTTTCTTAACCTGGGGGTCGCGAAGACAAGCGGAAGAAAGAAATATAATTACAAGCTAATACTGGAAAATATTTTTAAATATTATTTTGAATTTTGTTCTGATAGGCATATTTTTTATTTTTATACAAAGTGTTAAGAACAACAAAAAATAGATCTACTAAACATTTTCAACAGGTGCAGAATTGTTTAAAAATCAATTTAAATGAAAGAGGTACGATATGAAGCTAATGAGAACTACATATTGATATACCAGACAAATACAAATGCAAGAAAACCTGCATATTGAAATACAATTAAAATTGAAAGCTAATGAGAGACCTGAGCATGGTGTGATTTTACTAGTGCGGCGGTGTCCGGTTCAATCTTTGTGACACACATTATCAAGTCATTCAAAATACACAAAAACTTTTTTTTTAACAACTGTCCAAGTTTTTACAACCAAAATTAGAAATCACTTTATTTTTTTTATCATATAAAGCAAAATTAAAGAAGTTATGAGGTTTTAAAATTTTCAAACGGCCTCCATTCTGAAACAGTATGACGGATCGGATTCGATATTTGTAATATGAATATACTGACCAATTTTGGTTTTAATCCATTCGCTTTTAGGGTTACTGTTTCCACTATATACAAGAAATGGATTCTACTATTATAGAAATAGATGGATATCATGAGATCTCCGCAATAGGTATGTTAAAAATCCCATACAAGGTTATTATTATAATGGGGTCGCTGGCAAGAGGATGTGATAAAATGGGGGTCGTGATACGAATTAGATTGAGAACCACTAATTTGTTTTATTATTCGACTTCAATAAAATAAGGAGATGAGCCCAATCGACCTTTAAGGTAAACAATTAATTAGACTGTGCATCTAATTTAGTTTATAAAAAAGGTCACACATGCAATAATTGTTCCGTTTACTGGGAACATCTTAGATCGTAAATCCGTTTTCTTCTTTTTTCAGAGCAATTAACGAAATTCCAAGCGAAGCTTAAAAAGACCGTACTAGAACCTTGATGTGGGTATCAAATCAAGATCTTTTTGCTATAAAATATAAACGAAGGTCATTTAACCTTCCCACGCACTCTGTTTAACTCAAACCAATGCAGAGAAATATTTCACATCGTTTAAATAAATATAATAACGTACGTGTTAAAAGTCTTTGTACGGAGAGTGAATGCACGGTTATAGATATGTGCAAAAAAGCTTTGAATGTCGATAATAGAGAAAACAGATGGTGAAAATACTTAGAAAATAACTTTTACGAGAAACTCTCCAACAAAAACAAATGCCAAACATTTCTTTCGAATGTGATCAAAGCACACGAAGGAATTGAATGCCACATAGCGACAAAATTCGCAAATACTAAAATGGCTTCCCAACACTTTTCTTTTTTTGCATCTATTCCAACAACCTGTCGGTCATAAAAAACAGCTGGGCTTCTGCCTGGTTCTTGTTACACAGTTTATTTATCAAGGTGTTCTGTTCCATATCTTTTGAAAACAAGGAGAAAAGAAGGGCATTCGAAAAATTATTTTGTTTGTATGATGTTTCTCTGTTTTGAGTCAGTATTTTGTTTCGAACTGTCAGAAAGGTGACTTATATTTAAATGCTGAATATGTTAAGAGAGAATTTCATTACGTAACTGTGGTCCAAACACTGTAAAACAGCATTTAAATATTTTTAATACAGATGTTGAGGGGGAGATATATATCAAGTGTGTGTTTATAAAATGTGCTTCGCGTGGCCAAAAGTGTTCATTTTCCGAAAACAGTATCTTGTACGACATATTTAAAACACTTCTTCTCGGCAAACAGTTCGGAAACAAAGTAATTACATACATTTTGTACATACATCTAGGACATCTTGGACAACATCACGGGCGTCTCTGGCGGGGGGGACGAGGGGGACGCGTCCCCCCCAATATTTTGAAGTACAAAATATTCAATATTTTATTTTACTTTAATTTATTTATTAACAACAGAAAAACATATTAATACTAATAATTTTTATTTATTTGGACTCTGATATTCAGGCTGTGAAACGACTACAACATAGTCCTTGATATGTCTCAGGGGATCCGTGAAGGTAAGAAGAAAGGTAACAAATTGAATCGAAGGTAATAAACAGGTTGGGCTATGTAGTATCATTTAAATCACGTTCTTAGATGCCCCCCCCCCCCCAATATTACATGCCAGAGATGCAACATAATATCTACATAGAGTGGACAACATAATATTTACAAGGAATGAATATGTGTCATGTATCTAAAAGTAGTTTCTGTATTTTTTGCAGTGTATCTGACGACAAGATATACAGTATTTCTTATTAGTCAACATGGTAAAACAGAACGAAATTTAAAACCTAAATTGAACATAATTCCAAGTTCACTTTTCCCTATATCTAATTTTTGTTTATTCGATAGCATTTGTGTTCCAAGGGATAATTATGGGGAGAAGGGGTTCACCGGGTCCGGACACCCCCAAAATTTCATAACTCGAAATTTCATAACATTTGTAGACTTTCTTAACAGAACTATACTTTTTTAACAGAGAAATTATTGATATATGCTGGAGGTTTGATTTTACGCGACATCTGTACTTTTTCTTTCCTTATAATCTACTTCTATAATTTTTTCTTAATCACTCATCGTTTTTTCGGGTGCAAAATAAGACAGATTCAAGATTACATAGACGTATGGGATTCCCCTCAAATACTATGGACCCTTGCCAGCAAATATTTCTCGGAGCGCGCCTTACCTGCATAATATTACAGCCTGAATCAAGCTCATAATCTTTTTATTACAAAATAATGTCAGCTGAATAAATCCTAAACACTGATATTATGCTAGAACTTTTGGGGCAGGGTGATTCACGCTAGACTGTTTCCAAAAATAAGGCATACACACCTTATATACGCTCGATCTTTCTAAACTTAAGGTGAGTATACGCTATATTATAAATATATTAGGTCAAGGGTAAAAGTGAGGGGGATCGCGGGGTAAGTCGTTCCTCCAATTCCAAAAAAAATTCTATGGCGTCCCCAAAAAAATACAATGGGCAAAGATAGCTCAGAGGACAGTGTGACGTCATGCACCCCCTACCTTTCTAGATCCACTTTTATCCCTGTATTAGTAAAAGGAGTATCGCATTAAATCCCTGATCCCGATTCAAAGAACTTGGGATATTATTCAATTCAGTTGAGGGATTTTGGACGTTTTTGCGTTCAGGCAAATCACATCGCTGCAATGGAAACCTTTCATGACTGAGCAAAATATTATTCGGCTATAGTGCTTTATTTTGACTTTAGCAGCAAACAACGAGTAACCAAAACAAGTCGCCTCTGTGACATTTGCTGTAATAACATTATTTGGACACTTTCGCCCACCTTTGAAGTCGGTGCGGCAATAATTTTTTTATAGGTGTTTGATATCGGTACATTTTTTAAAATACGTAATAACACCACAATCACTCAACAACATTATAACAGAACACAGTGGCGTCAATTCAGGATTTATTTGCAGGGGAGTGCAAAATTCTTCGATATAAACAGTTTCACATTTTCTATTAAAATATTCAAATGTATCCAATTACCCACACTTTGAACTGTGATGGTGCTTAAAAAATATTTCAAATTGAGGACCTGAATTGAAAATCATCCCAAGTTCACAGACATAGATACATATTTTTCACGTTGGTATATGTGTTTTACGCTGCTTGAACTTTAAGGAGGGACAACAAGAAACATAGTTGATAAGACGAACTACAAAAGAATATTTCCAAACAAAACAATCCAATATTATAAAGCTTTTTGATCTTTCTAAAAAATATATATATATATATATATATATATTCCATTGGATTAAGGACGTTTTTCAATTCAGGTCTTCAATTATCAACAACAGTTAAAATTAAGATCAGTGGCGCACCCACGGAGAGTCTACCGGGTCCTGATCCCCCCCAAATTTGGTAACTTGATGTATACACAGAGAAAAAAACATATGTGACGAACATAAAAACATAGGTTACATGGTAAATTCTGTAGTTTTTATACTTAAAGTACGGCTATATAAAACATTCCTGCAGCAAAAGTATAGATATAACTGAAAACGTATGTTTTATAATACTTTCCGTATAAGTGTTCCATCTATACATACTTTCCGTATGAAAGAAAGAACTGTATATAGGCGATAAGGATGTTTTATAATACTTTCCGTATAAGTGTTCCATCTATACGTACTTTCCGTATGAAAGAAAGAACTGTATATAGGCGATAAGGATGTTTTATAATACTTTCCGTATAAGTGTTCCATCTATACGTACTTTCCGTATGAAAGAAAGAACTGTATATAGGCGATAAGGATGTTTTATAATACTTTACGTATAAGTGTTCCATCTATACGTACTTTCCGTATGACTGTATATAGGTGATAAGGATCTCTATATATAGAGGGAGTATATAACATATAGCTGACACATGTAACATACGTGTAAGTATGTAATATACGGAAGACTGTTAAGTGTCAGACGTCATGTAGCGGCATGAAGTAACATCTAAATGGGAAAAAGGCAGTACGTATATAGCATATGGATAACCTATGCTACGTACAGATTTCCGTAGTAAACATAAGGATTCCGTATATTTGTT
Organism: Thermobia domestica; assembly: GCF_964235325.1. Lineage (NCBI taxonomy): Eukaryota > Metazoa > Arthropoda > Insecta > Zygentoma > Lepismatidae > Thermobia > Thermobia domestica. The sequence goes on from NC_137463.1 coordinate 260,865,158, forward strand.
CAATATACCGTTGTCCGGATAACGGATTTTTCCCGGTGTATTTGTACATTTTCTTAATAAAACCATACTTTGTTCAGGAGAGAAATGATTGATGTAACCTAAAGATTTTGATGTTACACTTCATCTGTACTTTTTCATTTCTTATAAAAATAATCTAGTTCTTTCATTTATTTCTGAGAATATAGGTGGTAATACTTAAAAATTACTTATCGTGTTTTCAGGTGCAAAAAAAGTCGTTTCAATACTCCATGACGTAGTGTCTTGTAAATAGTATTACATCCGCCCCAAACTTTGCACCCCTCCCAAGAAAAAAATTCTAGATATGCGCCTGGCTTAGGGAAGTATAATAGCCCAAAAGGAGAATCATTCATTTAAAGTATTAATTTTGAGCAAATAACTCTTATGCTACGCGCGAACTGATTTGATTTCGCGTGAACCAATGGGAGTGAAGCGCACTGTTGCGAAACTTACGATAATAGACCAGGTTTCAGTAGGTGATGAAGGAATATTATATCGTGAATATTTCACTTATAAATGTTAAAAGGGATACAAGAAATCGCGTCCGTTCTTCAGTCATAATTTAGAATAAATATTGTCTTAAAAAATTATGAAATGCTTACTAAACATTTCTTCTAGCATACCATTGTTCTAGACATTTCTTTAGAATGTAGTCATGCACACAGAAGAATTGCATGCCACATAACGGCGAAAACCAGAGATACTAATTTTAAAATACTCTCAAGAATGTTTTTCATATATCACGATGACCTGTTGGACATATATAAGAACGAACAGCTGGGTAACTGTCTGGTTCTTGTTACGTTGTATATTTATCAAAGTGTTCTGTTCCATATCTTCGAAATAAGGAGACAAGAAGGTCGTTTCATACATTATTTTGTTCGTATGATGTCCTTTGACTCAATTTTTTTTTATTGCTTCAAAGTATCAACAGAGGACTACGTTAAATGCTAAACGTGAAGGAGTTTTATTACATAAACATCGCAGATATCTAATGACGAAGACATATTTCTTTTCAATCAAAATAAAACAATAAAAGTTACTGACAAGAGTTGAAGTTCAGGTGAAGTTTAGTAGTAGAATCATTCATGGAAAGTGCAAATTTGAGTTGAGTAGAGTTGATTTTGAGTTTAACCTCCCTTTCAGCAGCGAGGCTATATGAGGCGGGACCTACTGATTAACGAGGAACACGAACCACATGAGCTCTCGCCGGGAATCGAACGAGGGTCTCCCACGCCAAAGGCGCGTACTCTAACCGCTTAACCACGAAGGAAAGTGTAAAATTCTGCTACAGTTATACTATGCATGTTACACTATGCTAGAGTCAAACTGATACTTTCCATGAACCAATAAACGCAATTGCGATATTCCCAAACTTCTAGTATGAGTTGAGTTATGTGAGCGATGAACGAATATTTCGACAGGATGTGTATTTTTTAAGAGCATAAAAAAGTAGCCCCGCGTAGCGTAGTCGTTAACGCTCACGTCTTTAGTGCGAACGGTCCCGGGTTTGATTTCCAGTCAAAACACTCCGTCAAACTTTAGTCTGTATATTCGGAAGTTTGCTGTAATATATTTCCGTCCCTGTGAGAGAATTGAACTTATTCTCCTGTGCACTAAATACTAATTCCGTAGAATATTCTTTACCTCTGGACCAGAGGAAGCCTCACACAAGACACTCATTATACGAGGGTCACTACGAAAGTTTTGAGATGTGAAATAACTTACATACTTAAAATCAATTTAACACTTACATTTTCTCAAAGTATTCACCATTACACTGTACACACTCTTGCATCCTCGAAAACCACTTTTCGAAGCAGTGTTGCCAGTCTTTTTCTTCAAGTGTTGAAAGTTCATTCTCGTAAGCCACTACAGCTTCTTCAGGGCTGCAAAATCTTTTCCCACGCATTCGATCTTTGATCCTGGGGAACAGAAAAAAATCACACGGAGCCAGGTCATGGCTATACGGCGGATGAGCCATAAGTTTGACCTCCTTAGATTCTAAAAACTGAATTGTGATGTTGGTCGTATGTGGGGACGCGTTGTCATGATGAAGCAGGATCCCACGAAATCCAGTTCTTGGACGCCGTTCTCGAAGCTTCTGGAACACTTTTGTTAGGCCAACAGTGTTCTTAACAGTGTTCCTGAGGAGTAACAGTCCTTTGTTCTTCAAGTGGAACAGTTGCAACATGGCCAGATTTGGAGAAGAAAGTTGCGACCATCTTCTTCCCCACACTTCGCGGTCGCTTCACTTTCGTGGGTGAATTTTCGTCTGGAAAGATCCAAACTGTAAACTGGCGTTTATTTTCAGGGTCAAATTGATAGATCCAAGTCTCATCACCAGTAACAATGTCACAGACGCGTCGAGAATTGCCTCCATCAAATCTTACAAGCATTTCTTCACACCATTCCACACGCATGCGCTTCTGCTGTTCAGTCAAAGTGTGAGGCACCCAACGAGATGAAACCTTCCTGAGCCGAAGATGATCATGAAGAATTTTTGTTACTGCTCTCGATCCAATGTTCACTGTAGATTCAATGTCCTTGAAAGTTGTTCGAGGATTTTCTCGAATCATTTGTTCGACAGCGGCAATGTTTTCATCTGACACAGCTGTTGCCGGACGTCCAGCTCTCTCTTCATCTTTAATCGATGTCCGGCCTCTTCTGAATTCACCAAACCACCGAAAAATTCTAGCACGGGAAGGAACAAGGTCCCCAAATGCCCCATGCAAACGGTCAAGGCTTTGTGTCTCGCTCAAACCACTTTTGAAATCGTAAAGGATCATCGCCCGAAAATGTTCCCTTTCGAGCTCCATTCTAGACAGCCGAATACTGCTCACATCAACAAACAAGTGAAGGAGATACGGCTCCGCCGATAAGCGAGGCCAGTTGAAACTTGCTTCGCTTCTTTGCTCTGGATACCACTCCCGAACGTAATTGTTGGAATTCAAGTACTGTGCCATAACAATGCGTATCTCAAAACTTTCGTAGTGACCCTCGTATGGACAAGTGAAACAATTGTGAGCATGAACGAACGGGAAAGCTAGAATCCCAATTATTTCAGTAATATTCTCAGAAAAGACACAATCCTCAGACAATGCAATCGAACCAGACATTTCTTATAAGTATATAAAAAAAATTGTCTAAGCGAATTCCCACATCAATAAGCTTGCAATTCATTGTAAATTGGCTCCTATGTATTATTTTACAAGACAATCGAGAAAAAAATAATTTTTAGGTCACTGAAAGGTAAAATGATTGTTCCTATTTATAATTTGATCGTCTATATTCTGGTGAAACATATTACTTCTTTACTTACTTATGTTCTGTTACTGTGAAACAGAAGAAGGAAAGATTCCGAACTGCGAGGATCACATTAGGCAGTTGTCGAATTAAGATGAAGAATTCTTTTTAGAGCATCAGATGATGAGAGAAAGATCTTAAGATATGATGAATTAAGACTTTTAAAAAATCTTTAGCTTCCAAGACGGGTTACGAAATTCTTAGCTATCAAACCATGACTTTACCCATTCAGCCACGGAGAACTCTATGCAGTAATTCATATATCTTAGTTGCAGGAACTTATCCTTGTTCAGGAACCAGTGTTGAATTCAGGCATGTTCAAGGGGGGCTGGGCCCCCTAGAATATATATGCGCTTCCCTAGAATATCTATACACATGTTTAGAAATATTTGCTTTTTTCTGTTTATTTTTTTAAAATAAAACTCTTAAGCTTTGCTTAGCTTTTTTAAGAAAATTATTTTCTTCTTTTGCCCAACCTAATTGTTCTAATTAACAAACCGCGTTCTAGTATAAAGTCGAAGTTAAATAAAAACTTGGAAATTGGAATGGAATGGAAGAATTGGCGGGAACAGAATGTGGAAAGGAAGTGAATGATAATGGAAGAATTGACGGGAAGACAATGTGGAAAGGAAGTGAATGATAATGGAAGAATTGACGAAAAGACAATGTGGAAAGGAAGTGAATGATAATGGAAGAATTGACGGGAAGAGAATGTGGAAAGGAAGTGAATGATAATGGAAGAATTGACCGGGAAGAGAATGTGGAAAGGAAGTGAATGATAATGGAAGAATTGGCGGGAAGAGAATGTGGAAAGGAAGTGAATGATAATGGAAGAATTGACGGGAAGATAATGTGGAAAGGAAGTGAATGATAATGGAAAAATTGACCGGGAAGAGAATGTGGAAAGGAAGTGAATGATAATGGAAGAATTGACGGGAAGAGAATGTGGAAAGGAAGTGAATGATAATAAAAGAATTTGCGGGAAGAGAATGTGGAAAGGAAGTGAATGATAATGGAAGAATTGACGGGAAGAGAATATGGAAAGGAAGTGAATGATAATGGAAGAATTGACGGGAAGACAATGTGGAAAGAAAGTGAATGATAATGGAAGAATTTGCGGGAAGAGAATGTGGAAAGGAAGTGAATGATAATGGAAGAATTGACGGGAAGACAATGTGGAAAGGAAGTGAATGATAATAGAAGAATTGACGGGAAGAGAATGTGGAAGGGAACGAGAGTACCCAGAGAAAATCCACGGACACAATGTTGTCCACCATAAATTTACTTGGGCGGGGATCGAACCAGGGATCTATCGCACTAGGACTCTACTAATGAGAGCCCTTTGTGATGATTGATGAAGCACGCAGTTCTTGAGATTTTTTTCTCTCCCGAACACACAGCGTAAACCCTCATATAAAGCAGTTTAGTTAAATCAAACTCATTAAAAATGCCATATTAACAACCAAATTTTGTCTACTATTTCTGTACTCCTAAAAGCGACATGCTTAACTTAAAAAGGCATTTACAGTAACCTCCTAAGATTGAAACACTCAAATAGTAATTGTAAATATTGCTTAAAGAATGAAATAAGCTACTTACTCAACATTTTGGTCGTATTTCGTTGAGAGGAATTGCTTACGTTCCTAGGGATGGATTTCTTAAGCTGATCTGATCTTCTCAAACGACGAAAGATCAAAACGTACAGCGTCGAAATAACACACAAGGGAACAATGAAAAACAACAGCAAAGAAAAAGCGTAGAAATATATGTGGACTGAAAGGCTTGCAATTGTACAAAAAGTTATTATTTCGGTATAGCCATTATCTCGCTCATAGTAATGTTCAATTCTTGCAGGAAGAGACGGAGGCATTGCAACGAGCGCAGCTATTATCCAAATAAGGAGAATCAGTTTCATAGTTCTTTTTACACTTGACACAACATGCGATCGCAATGATTGACAAATGGCTAAATATCTTTCGACTGTAAATGCCATAATTGTAAAAATCGTAGCATTAGCAGAAGTTTCAGCTAAGAAACTCTTGAAAATGCAGAATGGTTCTCCAAACGGGAATTTCCCAGGATGCCACATTTCGTATGTTTCTATTGGTAGTCCTGTGAGCAACAGTAACAAATCAGAAACGGCCAAACTGATCAGATAGTAATTTGTGACGGTATGCATATGCTTATTCAGTAAAATAACGACACAAGTTGTAACATTTCCTATTAGCCCGAAAATGAAAATGAATGCATAAATTAATGTCATGCCAAGAATTATAAACGGGTGTTGACTGTACATGATTTTAGAGTTTATAATTAATAATCGACGTAGTAAAACTATACGAAAGTAGAGGTATCTGTACTGAAACGTTGTAACTTTACTTATATGTTTGAAGACGATACTTCCTGCAATTGTCACTACCTTACAGTGAACAATTCGATAATTTACTTCGTATTTCTTAACATTTCGTTAATACGTTGATATTCGAGATTTAACAGTTGAATCACAATATTGTAATCAGCAATAACTTTTAGAACAACGTTGATTTTCGTGAGCATTCGAGATTTAACAGTTGAACCACAATATCGTAATCAGCAATAACTTTTAGAACATGGTTTCTGTCAGCATTCGAGATTTAACAGTTCAACCATAACATTGTAATCAACAATAACTTTTAGAACATATTTTCTGTCAGCATTCGAGATTTAACAGTTGAACCACAATATTGTAATCATTAATAACTTTTTAGAACAACGTTGATTTCTGTCAGCATTTGAGATTTAACAGTTGAATCACAATATCGTGATCAGCAATAACTTTTAGAGCATGGTTTCTGTCAGCATACAATTAACAAAAATATTTGTAACTATACCAAGAAAGTTTTAATAGTAGTCACGGAACTTGCACTACAAGATTGCAATTTTTCTACACCAGCCCCGTTATTTTCGAAGCAGACAACAAATATCACGTTATTTGCTGGATTATTCACATGATCTTTCAAAGATTCGGAAAACTATTGCAGGATAGGAAAAATGTTTGCAGTATTCGACACTAATTTTTTATAAAATCACATACTTTTTCCACACGTACAGTATATTTCAACCAGCGAATAAACAAGCACATCGAGTAACAATTGTTTTCAATCTTGTCCTAGATTTTCACTGTCCAATGGTATTAATTCTTCTCAGAGTTTGATAACACGGACACTAAAGCAGGGAAGTCCTGTCTCACCACCGCCTCTTCTTAACACTGGCTTCAGACTAAGGCACAATGTTGCCAGGTTCTCGCTGATAAAAAAAATGCTGGTTAATTACACATGACCCCCGCCCGATCCTTCTTTTATAGCGAGGAGAAGGGCGAATGACTCCAACGGGCGGTGTACATGCCTCACAAAGACCAGTGACAGGGTATAGTGGAAACGGATGTCTTTTCAGAAACCGAAAGCAAAAATAAAGAAACTCTATATCAAGAGTCCTTGAAGTAAAATATGCATCTTAGTATCTTAGATTAATTAGAAGTATCTTATGCATCAAGCATTGCAGACATTTTACCAGAGTCTTCGCAGAATCCCTCACCACGTCAAAACTCCCTACGCCGTGTGTGAATTATCTCTCAACATAGTACCATTGGCTAAGGCACCAGTTAAAGTAAACAAAAGGAATAATCAAGATGTTGTTGTAGAGTTGCCAACTGACCAATATTTTACCGGCACGGCATTGTAGAATGTACCTATTCTGAATAAGACTGGTGGATAAACGGAGACCTTACCGGACATAATTATGTACGACCGGTATTTCAGTTTTTAATTGAGATTATTAAATAAAAAATACTATATTGATGGTAAGACATCAGATGGAAATATACTTAAACAACTTTCAATTTTGATATCTAACCTGTTTTTCAGGTTCATGTATATATTTTAAGGTATAAATGTAATTATTCTTAATCTGTTTAGAGAATATAATTTCTGCTTTCATTCGCTCTGTTCTTGTTCTAATTAGCAAATTTAAAGTATCTTATTTTATGTTTTACACTTTGTTTAAAAAGAAATGAAATCTTTGAGTTTTACGTCCCACGGTTATGCCGGTTAGGCCAAAGGAGACGGTGAAGATGAGAGATGAGTGAAATGGTGGAATGAAGAAAGTGGGAGGAAACGGGAGAACCCCGAGAAAACCCACGAGCACGGTGTTTGTTCACCGCAAAGTTCACTTGGCGGGGGCTGGGATCGAACCCGGGACCCCAAGCACCAGAGGTGAACGCTCTACCACTGAGCCACCGCGCCCTCACACTTTGTTTAAGTATAGCAGTGGTTCTCAACATAATTCCTATCACGACCCCCATTTTATCACATCCTCTTGCTAGTGACCCCCTTATAATTTCTGATTTGTAATAAGCTTGTGTGAGACATTTAATATATCTATTGCGGAGATCTCACGATATCAATCTATTTCAATAATAGTAAAAATCCATTTCTTGTATATAGTGGATACACTAACTTCCCTAAAAGCGAATGGATTAAAACTAAATTTGGTCAGTTCATTCATATTACAAATATCGAAACCGATCCGTCATACTGTTTCAAAATGGAGGCCGTTTGAAAATTTTTATAACTTCCTTAATTTTGGATTATATGATAAATAAAATGAAGTGATTTCTAGTATTTGTTTTAAAAATACCTTGGATATTTGTTTAAAAAGTTATTGAGTATTTTAATTTTCGTGAGGCCACCGCTTTGAGTTACATCTCATTGCTGTGAATTTGGTACATTGTTGTGTGTGTGATCAGTATCACCAAAAACTGTTAAAAACCAACTTGCATACATTTAAAATTTAGGAAACAAATAAAACCCCAGACCAAAAATATACCTTTATTGTGGCCAGCTTGCTGGAAAAAAAAGTCGCTCACACACATACGTGTACCTGAGTACAATTCTGCAAAGAATGACAAAGGAACCTAAAGAAAGGCAATCCCTTTTATTGCCGACAGAATAATTTGTCCATTGTTGATTTTTCAACAAACGCAACACAGTTATTGTGATAGCGTTTTCAATTTTAATTGTATCTCAATATATAGTTTTTGTTTCATCTGTATTTTTCTGGTATTTCAATATGCAGTTCTCATTAGTTTCCTATCGTAACTCTTTCATTTAAATTGATTTTTAAACAACTCTGCACCTGTTGAAAATGTTTAGTAGACCTGTTTTTGTTATTCTTAACAGTATGTATAAAATTAAAATATGCCTATTAGAACAAAATTCAAAATATTATTTTAAAATATTTTCCTGTACTAGATTCTAATTATATTTATCTCTTCCCTCTTATCTTCGCGATCCCCAAATTGAGAAACCCTGATCTACAGTTCCTAACTAAGGACACAATTTGTGAGGAAGAGGGTTTCTGGTAATTCTATTTTACAGAGTTGGCAACCTTACACTGTTGTTTGTATCTTATTAATTACTCCGCATCTGATGTCAGTTGAAGTGAACTGTGTCTGAAGCAATTAACCAACCCGCACCCTGCAGCGACAGAAATCTTATAACTGCTTTAATTTTATCATTTGTCACGTCACCAATCTTAGAGTTAATGGAAAATAAAAGAACTTCAAGGGTATCGTATTTGTATACAAAAAATTAAGTACCCTCATCGCTATATAGTTAGTATATGCACTTTCAACAAGAGAGGCCCGGCTTCGAATCCTGGTACGAGATCATTTGGTTCAAATTTCACGTTAAAGACATAGTCTCAAGTTTCATACAGTCTCGGAGCTGAAAGGGAAGTTACATTCAATCAGAATGGTTGGTAATTTGTAATTGCAGAAATACAATTGAAAAAAGGTATTGGTTCCACGTAGTTTAAAATGAATGTTGCACGATACGATCAACAATTTGCCATTATTTACCCAACAGTTTTAAACTCGTTTTTCTAATTACAATTTTACTTGTTTCGTAACGGCTACGTTGGCAGGTGAGTTGCTTGACAAATGATCGGCAAAACGCTCAATTACAACGTAGGGTCAACATTGGCAGGTGAGTTTGTTGGGAAATGCTAGGCAAGGCGGTCAATTACAAACGTAGGGACAATGTTGGCAGTGAGTTAGTTGGGAAATGGTCGGCAAGGCTGTCAATTACAACGTAGGGCCAACGTTGACAGTGAGTTAGTTGGGAAATGCTCGGCAAAACGCTCAATTACAACGTAGGGCCAACATTGGCAGGTGAGTTGGTTAGCAAATGCTCTGCAAGGCGCTCAGTTACAACGGAGGGCCAACGATGGCAGATGAATTGGTTGGCAAATGCTTCCAAAGCAACTAATTACAACGTAGGGCCTACGTTGACAGGTGAGTTGCTTGGCAAATGCACTGCAAGTCGGTCAATTATAATGTAGGGACAACGTTGGTAGGTGAGTTGGTTGGCAAATGCTTGGCAAAAGCGACTAATCGCAACATAGGACCAACGTTACTAGATGGTTGCTCTATGCTTTCTCACTGTTGAGTCTATTGTCTGTACTTTTACGAACATTTTCTGAGCTTTACTAATAGTGTCATTCCAAGTTTTGTTTGGGTAGCTAGGAGCAGGCTCTTTGACATGCAGTTTCACATCTTTCATTGGTATATTAAACGTATATATATACAGTATATATCCCGAAGTCAGGGGAAAACAATTGTTCCTTGTTCTTCCTAAATAATGACCCTGAGTGTTACTATTCGGAACTATTCATAATCTATTATTTGTTTGAGCTCACTCGTGGATAAGCGGTTAGCGTACGCGCCTTGGGCGTGGGGATCTGGGTTCGATTCCCAGTGAGAGCACATGTGATTCGGATCCTACGTTAAGCTATAGGTCCATGTCTCATACAGCCTCGCTTCTGAAAGGAACGCTAAACTTAAAATCAAATCAAATCAAATATATGAACTTTTTTTTTTTTGAACGAAACTGAATCTACAGATATATATAGAATGAATAAAACGATATTTGGTAGCCAATTCATTCTAGATTGTAGTATCCTGGACAGATTTAAGTCTTTTTAAGTACATTTTCGGCAAGTGGTGGAAGGGATAAGGTGGTGACGTGTAAGAATAAACGTAAACATCCGGTATTCTTGTCCAATCCATAGTTGTCTAGACTGCTGCGATGAATACAGATACTCTCGATACTATTTAAAAGTCCACATTTCTCTTGACCAGCATGGGGGTGGGAAGATCGATGATATATAAAAATAAACAAAAACGATCGATATTAATGTCTAATTCATAGTTTTCGGGGTCTGTGATATGAATAGTGAGAATCCAGATGCTATTGAAGTCCAGGTTCAGCTTGTAAATGATGATGGAAGAATTGCTAAAATGAGAATGTGGAAGGAAACGAGAGTACCCGAGAAAACTTACGGACAGGATATTGTCCATCACAAACTTTCTTGGTTGGGAAACGAGCCAGGGACCCCACGCACCAGTGGTAAGCGCTTTACCACTGAGCCACCGTGCCCCCATTTCAGTAAACTTTCATTGAAAAGAATATCCAAAGGGAGAAAATAGGATTTAAATACTTTCCTTTAACATATTTTCCCGTGCAGAAAACGGACATTGTTTTAGCGAGTCAAGTAATAAACTATAAGTTACACAGTGTTCAGAAATATTCTTCCGCTTGTACTGGAAAATTAGATCTGCAGATTAGGACGTAGTAAAACAAACTAAATAATGATAGCAAGAAGTTTTCACAAGACAATGTAGACATAATGGCAGTTTCTTTTTTCCCGCGAAGAATTGCCCAACGATCGTCTGGGTTTCCTTTGGGTTGGAATTTAGTGTCCCTTTCAGCAGCAAAGCTATATGAGACGTTAACCTAATGCTTAACGTGGGATCCAAACGACATGAGCTCCAGCTAGGAATCGAATTCGAGTCACCTGCACTCCAACAATATAGCTACGAAAGAACTTAACAATTGTTTTGTCCAACCTAATGGTCCGATCGGATGTTGCGTGCCTGTCCTAATTTTTCTGCGTGTGGAACTATACAGTGAATTAAAGAATCAGCATTAAGAGTTCCTAGTAATACGAAGATTTTACAAAATCCGGTTGCGCCAGTGTTGCGTCTGGTAAATTAGAAACAGGAATATTTTCTGTGTTTCTTTGTTACGTAAAGATGTCAGAAGCAGAATTCAAACATACTGAATGTGTTTTTATTGTTGATTTCAAGATTTCTGTCCTTTTCATCGCCGAGGCTATATGAGACGTGGACCTACAGTTTAACGTGAAATCCGAATCACATGAACTCTCACTGGGAATCGAACCTCGGTCTCCCACTCCTGAATGTGTAAACTTATGTAGAACTGCAGGGTATACACAAAGTTTCAGTACTTGACATCTGTGGTTCACCAACAATTTAGAGCCTTCGCAGTATATCTCTTAGAGAATTCTAAACAGAAAACGTAATCCTAAAAGATACGTGGTCGGAATGTCAACAGTTCGAATTCTGTCGCAAGTCTTTTCAACCGTTTTTGTTTACTAACCGAAACACACGTTCTTCGCACGGGGCGGAAAGATATTAATCCCTTCTTCTTGTCTAAGAATATGTATGAACGATAAATTTTGACAAATGGCATCATGACTGTCACTATTCATCTCAGCGACCCCAAAATCTATGGATTGGACATTAATGTCGTTTATTTACGTTTACTTTTACATGTCACCCTCTTTCCATCCTCACACATCACCCCATAGCGGTTGGAGATGAACTATGGCTTAAACGGCATCGGGACTGTCACTATTCATCTGAAACACCTAGAAAACATTGAATTGAACATTAATATAGGTCGCTTTCAATTATTATTATTATTATTATTATTATTATTATTATTATTATTATTATTATTATTATTATTATTATTATTATTATTATTATTATTATTATTATTATTTTACATATCATCACCCTTCTATGTTCTACCCGCCTCTTGCCGAAAATGCGCTGAAGTCGTACTTAGGTAGGGTCCACTCATTACTCAAAAATGTTCAAAATCAGTTTAGCATTCTAGGAAAGGTTGGTCGCCAGACATTGTTACGTTTATTTCTATTTTTTATGGACTTTCTCATTCCAATCAAGCTATAGTGATATTACTTTCTTATTATATTTAACCTACGTTCTTTGACCTAACGGAACTAACAATAATTGCGAGAAAGTGTAAGAAGGGAAATTAAATTTAGAAGGATCATTTCACTGCACTATTGTTTGTTTGTCTAAGTCTACTGTCCCTTTTCAGCATCAAAGCTATATGAGACGTGATCTTACTAGAGATGAGCATGAGACAACTTTGTCTTGCCTCGAAAATGTGTTGTGAAAGTAACGTCACATCTCTAAAAACACATCTGTTGTTTCTATTGGAAGAGCAATGTCTCCCACCTCTCTCGTCTTGTTCTCATAGCGTAAGAAGGAATCCGGACCATCACAACACGTTCACTGCTATCTCTCCGGGAATCAACCGCGGGACCACATATACCAAATATGGCCGTTTTAGCCAATAGCCACTAGACCAGCGGGATGGGATTCCGTGTTTATATACATGACCGCATCACTCTCTGGCGTCTGGTATGTGCATTATCTTTGAACGAGTATTGCCTTCTTCTGCATGTATTAAGCTGAGTTAAATACATATTTGGTAATGTGCGTAGCTAAATATTGATGGAGCTACATGTTTCGAGTTAATAATTAGAGCGACACCATCCGAAGTTCTCCGAAACAAAACGAAGAAAGGAGACGGTGAAAACTTTGGACTTTCCGAGGATTGTAACTGCGCGATTCCTTAGAGCCATTAAAAAAATACCTTTACGTAATCTATTTTTTTTTAGTTTAGCGTCCCTTTCAGCAGCAAAGCTATATGAGACGTGGACCTACTGATTAACGTGGACTCCGAACCACATGATCTCCCGTCGGGAATCGAACTCGGGTCTCCCAATGTAATCTATATTGTTCTGTGCTGACCATACATGATCTAAGTCAGTGATGACGTTTCAGAAAAGTCACTTCCGTAAAATCTTAAACCAGGCGCTCAGTGGTAGAACGTTCACAGCTAATGCGAAGGTTCCCCGTCTCGATTCCCGTCCATATGAATTTATTGTGGAGAATATCGTGTTTCTGATTGTTCTTGAAGTTCTCCCACATTTGCCTTCTACCGATTCTTTCACAACTCTTCAGCTACTAAATTTAAAATTTGCTAGTTATAAAGACCCTCTTTCCCTATGCCCTGGTTACGCCACTGCATATACATATTTATTTCCAAAATAATTGAGAACAGAGCTTTTGTTACTGGAAATTTAATTTTGTAGTGACTACATACTATCTTTCTGTTATAAAGTCAGATAGTTGTAACTTAGAAACTCATTTTCTGACCTGACACAATATACAAAGTGTATTCCCATCCTTGCCCTACAAATAGAAGACGCAGGAACTTCAGGTATCGCATGGCCATATCGATGGCAGTTAAGTACCTTTTATTATCAAAGCAAACACATTTATGTCACAAGTTAAATGGGTCTTGATTCACTTATCATGCAATATACATCATGTGTGTGTGTGTGTGTCGTGTGCACACAGTTGTCACTATGTCAGCAATCATTCAATTGTTTTTGCCCGAAGAAGTTCTCCCCCTTTCCTCACTCCTCAAAGAGAACACTTTTGCGTAACACATTATTTATTACGGCTGGGCTTGGAAAGCTTTAATGGAGGCATTAGAAAAACGTGTTTAAGTTCCTGACTATATAATCGTTTAATGTTTAGAATACTAATCAGCAATTGTTATAAACCTAATAAGCTTTTGGAAGAAAATACGTTCACCATTAACATGACTGCACGTTTCCCAAACGGCTGTTCCGTTTTTTTGTTTATTCTTTGTTGTTTTAACTTTTATAGTGACTACATATCATTATAACATTGACAATTTTGTAGATGTTACAAGGACCACCAAGGAGAAATGTTCCAAGTGTAGATTTTCGATGGTTTACGACCTGTATCCTATGCTAGACAAAAAATAATTCGGATCACATTCGTTTGTCACATGCAAAAGGATTGCTTAGAAGGTCAGAACAATGCGCTTATACAAATATAGGCAGTTTCATTCTATTTTTAACAGCTTACAATCATGATCTTTAGGCTAAGATGAATGGATGATTAATTAAAATGAATGATAATACGATAATTGATGGAATGACAATGTAGAAGGAAATAGTAGAAAGCCGAGAAAAACACGGACACGATGTTTTATCAAAAGCTCACATGATCCTGGGATTGAACCAAGGACTTCTCTTACCAAAGATGAGCACTCCGCTGCTCAATGTATATTTAACTCATTCCAGACGAGCGATGGGCTATGTCCGAAATGGAAGTAATTCCAGGAGAACGAGCGATGGGCTATGTCCAACATGGAAGCAAGTTCAGGAGGACGAACAACATAGAAACGACGGAGGACATAGCCCGCACATTGCTATACAGTTTTATTATAAATGCTATTATTTTATGTTAAGGATCATTTTTGAAACCTGAAATGGTTAATTTTACCACTTCTAGTTTGAATAGAAACTTAACGGATGAGATGGAACCTATTCTTGGGACGCTGAATCGATTCTGAGAACCCGTTTGTGGAGGATTAACGAATGGGATGGAACCTATACTTGAGATGCTGAATCAATTCTGAGAAACCGTTTCTGGAGGATTAACGAATGGGATGGAACA
The DNA here is from genome assembly GCF_964235325.1 of Thermobia domestica. Taxonomy (NCBI): domain Eukaryota; kingdom Metazoa; phylum Arthropoda; class Insecta; order Zygentoma; family Lepismatidae; genus Thermobia; species Thermobia domestica. The sequence continues at coordinate 260,880,195 of NC_137463.1, forward strand.
TATTCTTGGGACGCTGAATCGATTCTGAGAAACTGTTTGTGGAGGATTAACGAGTGGGATGGAACCTATTCTTGGGACGCTGAATCAATTCTGAGAAACCGTTTCTGGAGGATTAACGAATGGGATGGAACCTATTCTTGGGACGCTGAATCGATTCTGAGAAACCGTTTCTATAGGATTAACGAATGGGATGAAACATATTATTGAGATGCTGAAGCAATTCTGAGAAACCGTTTGTGGAGGAATAACCAGTGGGATGGAACCTTTTCTTGAGATGCTGAATCAATTCTGAGAAACCGTTTGTGGAGGATTAACGAATGGGATGGAACCTATTCTTGGGACGCTGAATCGATTCTGAGAAACCGTTTCTATAGGATTAACGAATGGGATGGAACCTATTCTTGAGATGCTGAATCAATTCTGAGAAACCGTTTCTGGAGAATTAACGAATGGGATGGAACCTATTCTTGAGATGCTGAATCAATTCTGAGAAACCGTTTCTGGAGGATTAACGAATGGGATGGAACCTATTCTTGAGATGCTGAATCAATTCTGAGAAACCGTTTCTGGAGGATTAACGAATGGGATGGAACCTATTCTTGAGATGCTAAATCAATTCTGGAGAAACCGTTTCTGGATGATTAACGAATGGGATGGAACCTATTCTTGAGATGCTGAATCAATTCTAAGAAACCGTTTTTGGAGGATTAACGAATGGGATGGAACCTATTCTTGGGACGCTGAATCGATTCTGAGAAACCGTTTCTATAGGATTAACGAATGGGATGGAACATATCCTTGAGATGCTGAATCAATTCTGAGAAACCGTTTGTGAAGGAATAACGAGTGGGATGGAACCTTTTCTTGAGATGCTGAATCAATTCTGAGAAGCCACTTCTCGAGGATTAACGGATGGAGTGGGACTAATTTTTGGGACGCTGAATTGATTCTGAGAAATCTCTTCTCTATATCTCTTACCGCTTTTATTCTGATATCTGTCAGCAGACGGACGGACATAGCCGTTCTATAACGCTTTCGATACATATGCATCGTAGTGTAGAAGTCTAGTGAATGGTATATATACAATAGATTTTGTTGATAAAAAGCAAATATGCCAATTATATCAATTAACTATTTCATATAGGTACACTTATTTCAATAACTGTAACAAAAATTATGTGAAATGCAGAAAAAGAAATACGTACGTTAAAGAAATCACTAAACATGTTAATTACATTGCCGAGATGAACAACTATGTCATATCAGAATGGATATAAGTTAACAGTATAAGTGTCTGTAATCAACATACGAATCAAGTAGAAAAGGTCAAGAACAAAAAATATCGAATACAAGTTTTATGAGCCCTGAAACTTAGACTTTCGAAGTATGATCCAATCAGCCATATTTTCAGAAAAGCATAATTTAGAGTTGTCATAAGTTTCGTAAATAAATGTAACACAAAATCCAACGTTAAAATTTGGAATATATCGCTCCTAGAATATAAAAAGTTAAAATTTTTTATCAAACACGGTACTCTGAAAAGAAAGATCACGTAAAACTTCTTCGAAGATGCTGTTTTGCCTGCAATGGTATGCAACCCATTTGACAAGCTTGTAATTTTGGTTGCATAGCACATAAGTACTACAAAAGGACCCACCGTTCAAGTTATTCTTATTCGTTGAGAGCACTAATGAACTCGGCCCAGATAATAAAGGTAGCTATCATTGCACAAAACAGAATTCAAAATTCGCTGTCGTTAAAGAGTTACCGGTACCGTGCGGAGTAATAGACGGACAAACGAACTAACATTAGAATATTCTAAGTCCCAGTGCCTGATTCTAAAGCCAAGAAGTGTTATGGGATCTTAAAGTTCCCGCGTTATTGCTTAAGTTGTTGACTACAACAGTGGATGAAGCTATGGTTTTGGAATTACAGCACTGGTTTGAAATGGGAGATATTTCCTCCTTAAGAACACCGTTAAGTGGAATGAAAATTAAGTAGGATGCGATTTTTTTTTTATCTGGGGAGTATAATGGCTCAGTGGCAGAACTCTTACATCTGCTGCATAGGGTCCCAGGTTCAATCCCCAACCCACTAACCTTGTGGTGGACAATATCGTGTCCGTGGGTTTTGGGACACCCCCGTTTCCTCCCATTTTCTCATTCCACCAACTCTTCTATCACCATTTAGTTGCTTTAATCAGAGTTTCCCTTAGCCTAAAAGTCATAATCGTGGGAATTTTTTTTTTATTTTTATTTGTGAATGACAGTTGATAAAGTGTACGGATGCGCACGAGACGAGTTGAGACAGGATTTTCCTGACAAAATTCGAGTCAAATAGCAAAATATACATTTTTCGAGTCCAGACATCACTTTTACAGCACATTTTCGAGACGAGACAACCTCAAATCTTGTCTCGTGCGCATCCCTAATAAAGTGTATGACGAAATGAGAATTTAGGCGAAATGAACTCATCATTGTTTCTCATAACATCTTTCCTTCTGAAGGATGCTAACTTACTTTTTTTAATGATGGATTATATTCTTTGATCGTAAAGAATTTGTACAGGAATGAATACAGAAAGACAGCATAATCTTCATAAATATACGACGTAATAGTAAATCAGAATCTTTAACACAACCTTTATTCTATTGGCTTGGATAGGATTTCCGAAACTGTGTGTCGTTGAACTTTGATGCTCATTGGCTGACTCATAGGGTGAAAAAAATGAAACGTTTTCTTTTTTTAGTTTAACGTCTCACACTTGCACCCTTTAAGCTAAAGTAGACAGTTGATTAATGCAAGTGAATGACTCTAAAATTAAATTTTTAAGTTCTTCGACTGAGAATTGAACCTGCTACCACATACACCAAAGGCAACGTGCTAGCCACTTTTTTTTATTTCTTCTAGATATATTTTGATTAGTGATGAGCAAATGCAAGACCAAGACCAAGACCAGGGTGGTCTTGGTCTTGGTCTTGGTCTTGCACATGCGGTCTTGGTCTTGGTCTTGCACTGGAATCCTCGGTCTTGGTCTTGGTCTTGGTCTTGCATACCTAGTCTTGGTCTTGGTCTTGGTCTTGCACACCCAGTCTTGGTCTTGCTTGCAAGAGTCTTGCTAGTTTTGCTTTTAAGAAATCTATGATTTTCATAAGTAAATTTTACTCTGGATATAAGGGATAATAAATCCTACATTGCGTCAATAGTGAGGGAAATACAATGTATGTTTCTAAATGTAATATATTTTACTTTCGTGTAAGTGTGATGATACTGTACAACATAGGCGATGACCTTTACTTCTTTTTTTAAATGGGTGATCACGCTTCACTACTTATAAGATAAATCACAACATTTCGTAATATTTTTATATGTTTTAATAGATCCAATATTCCACTGGTTCCCAAACTGGAGAGGCTACCCCTGACAGTGAGACGCATGAAAGTAAACCAAGACGGCACAGATTACTGAAATAACATAAATTGCAAAAATATTTTTACACTCTAAAGGCGTCAGATTTTTTCTTTCCAACCACGATTAGCTCATCTTTGTATTGAACAAACTCCCAATTAAATATTGAAATTTTGTTTTACTGATTCTAATATGTACTGTATGGGGCAGAAACAAGGACATTACGCAAAAACGATGAAACAATTAGACTTTCGAAATGTGGGCATGGAGAAAAAAGGAGAGAATCAGCTGGGTTGAACGGAAAACGAATGAGGCGTTAGAAATAGTAGCAGAACGGAAAAAAGAAGAATTTTAGATGTAATTAAGAGGAGGAAATTGGTTGAGGAGGAACTGTATTATGAGGGACGTGCTAGAGGGAGGGGGCGAAGGAGATTGTAGTTGAAGAAAGATATTAAGACAGAAAATTGCTACGTTAAGACGAAGAGACTAGCTGAGGACCACAGTCATCGAAGCTTCTCAGCTGCAGCAAGTGACCTGCCAATAATGGCAGAATAGCTATTATTATGACGATGAAAATAAGTTTTGCAATATTGACCAAAAAAGAGAGAAAAAATTAAAATAATAATAATTAAACCTCTTAATATTTTAGAATATGAAATGAAATTAAATTTGTGAGTTTTACGTCGCACGATTATGCCGGCTAGGCTAAAGGAGACGGTGATGATGAAAAATGAATGAAAATGGTGGAAAGAAGAAAGTGGGAGGAAACGGGAGAACCCCAAGGAAACCCACGCACACGGTGTTTGTCCACCACAAAGTTCACTTGGCGGGGGCTGGGATCGAAAGCGGGACCCCAAACACCAGAGCTGAACGCTCTATCACTGAGCCATCGCGGCCCCAATATTTTAGAATAATTTGAGTGAAAACTGAAAACGACTCAACTGCTTATGTCTTTTGTGTAAACTCAATTTACATAAATAATTTTGACCTACTTTAGAAATACATAATAACGGCATCAAACTTCAAGTTATTTGAAATAAGTACGAAATCACTCTCAGTTGTGAATATAGATTATTTATTGTTGTATAATGTTACATCGTTGAATCCTAGATATGCCGTATACCTAAGGGGGCTATAAGTTATATTGATAAACAATTATTCAACGTATAAGCATCCACCTATGAAATCAAACTTGCGGTCACATGTGCCAAGTTTTTGTCAATGTCATGAAAATGTTATTCCAATATTAATTTTATAAGTACACATTAAAAATTTCCAATGGACGCTTGAACCTCAGAGCCAAGGCCATACCCATGTAGTCGGCACCTATGGTGTACGGAATTGCCGATGTTCAATACTACATTTCTTTAGTCTTGGAAGAAGAACACCACTAATATGTTTTGAAATTAAATAAAATATCTACTTTAACGTCCCACGATTATTACACTGAGGCTAAGGGAAACAGTGATGATGAGAAATGGTGGAATGAAGAAAGTACGAGGATACGGGAAAACCCACGCACAGGGTGTTTGTTCACCAAAGAAGCTCACATAGCGCAAGCTGCGATCGAACCAGGGCCCCATGTACCAGAGGTGAACGCTCTGCTACTGAGCTACCGTGTCCATAACATGCTCTAGTTTATTTTTGCTTATCCACTTCTTATGGACATAACTATTCTTCGTATAATTTCCCAAAATCCAATCATGGGCCGACGTGAATGATCAAATGATGACCAAAGTAAATCAGACACTGAAGTTATTATAGCTTGTAACAATTCATAGAATTATGCTGTCGGTCGTCTCGTGAACAACCGATTCAAAAAACGACATACTGTAGCTATATGTTTCAGGAACAGATCGACTCACATGGATTGCATAAACTACTGGGAACACATTCAATCCGGCGGTATTTTTACTGGAGCCTAGAAGTTCACGTGAAAGATGTAATGATTTTTCCCCTTCCTTTTTACATTCTACAAAAAATCAAGTAGTACCATACTTGTGCAAGACTCTTGCGCAAGAGTCTTGGTCTTGGTCTTGGTCTTGCAGGTATGGTCTTGGTCTTGGTCTTGGTCTTGCACCCCTTGGTCTTGGTCTTGGTCTTGCATCAGGATTCCTGGTCTTGGTCTTGGTCTTGGTCTTGGTCTTGCATGCAAGACTCTTGCAAAAACTGCAAGACCAAGACTCTTGCGCTCATCACTAATTTTGATAAAGTAAATTTACTATAAAAATAAAATGAATTGAAATTTTTTAGTTTAACGTCCCATGATTGTGTCCTTTAGGCTAAGGGACACGGTAGTTATGGCAAGTGAAGAATAACGATGGAAGAATTTATGAAATAAAGATGTGGTAGAAACAGGAGTGCCCCTAGAAAACCCATGGACACCGTTTCGCCGACTACAAACTTACTTGGCTTGGGATCGAACCCCACGCACCAGAGTTAGTGCTCTACCACTTAGCCTTCGTGCCCTCTAGGTTTACAGTGGAACACTAACATGTTTCCTTACATCAAAGTCAATATTGGATAATCACCATGATATTCTATTTGTCCAATATAACCTTAAGAAAGTTAGCAAACGTTTTGCTGGCTGTCTTCCATCTTCATCTAAAAACAATCCATCTAGTTTTTAACTGTGAGGAAAGGTGTATAGTTTGTAATTTACCACCTATTTGTTATTAGCCATACTACAGCGTTACTTTCAAGTTTCGGATAGTACAGTATTAATAGCAGATGTAATTGATTAATTGATTTTGATTTTAACGTCCCTCTCAGCAGCGAGGCTATATGAGACGTGGACCTACTGATTAACGTGGACTCCGAAGCACATGAGCTCCCGACGGGAATCGAACCCGTATCTCCCACGCTAGAGGCGAGTACGCTAACTGCTTAGCCATGAAGGAGCTCGCAGAGGTAAATGACTATATCAGAAAAAACATCCTTTGGTAATGTACGACATATTAAAGCTAGCATCGTCACAAAGTTTATCCCAATGTCCTTACTATAATCGTGTCCTTTGTAAACCTATGTATCAATATATGGACATCTCTACATTTTGTAAACGGTTTTTTCCAAGATCGATTATTTTCACTAGACCAGCGGAGAGGATGACTCACAAGGTGGACTGAAATATTTGTAGGTCTAAGTTCCACTGAAATGGATTTAGTCTTAGAGATGTCAGAAATATAATGTCAGATGTCAGAAGTATAATTATTTAGATTTTTGCTTTAGGTAAAAAAGACTTTTCATGAAGAATTGATCCTGAATTAAAAATATGTTTTAGTTTATATACATACGTACATCTATACGTACTACTTGTGTCCTTTATGTTTTAGGTATGTCTATCAAGGGTATCATTTACAAAGAGGAGGAAGCCGAATCTCCACTGTCCCCGAGTTTAAAATATATTACTGATAAACACAAAAACTAAATTTTCGGTTTTCGATTTTTAGAAAAAACCGAACACGGTTTTTTGAATACTAAAAAAAACGTTTTATAGACACGATTCGGTTTTCTACAAAAGACGGTTTCAGTTTAAAAATTGGTTGAGTTTGCTATCAGAAACCGATTTGTTGTTTTGCCATCATACTATCAAAAATTGTATTGGTAAAAAAAACGAACCGGTTTTAGGGGAAAATGAAATGTCGGTTTTAAGGTTTATGGGTTTTCTACAAACCAGTTTTTCCCATCCCTGATATAGTCGTATAGTAATCAACAATATAGTCATATAGTAATGAAAAACATGGAAGCCTTTGGCCCACCCTCCTAAATAAAATTTAAAATTACGCAACTGAAACCTGTGTTTTGACTGCGTACACTATCGAAAAATTGAAGTACAATAAGGACACCGTGAAACCCGTAAAATTTTGGGAAGCTAGGCACAGAATAACATCCAAAGAGGTTCGAAAAATAGAACTGATTTCAGCACACGTTTAATGTTTAATTATTCAAAATTATCTTTTGAGAATACCAAAGTTGCCAAATACTAAAAGAAAATGTAATCATTGTTGTATTCAATAAATGACGTAGTTTCTGTTATTTTATCTTTATAATTATGTAATCATCTTGAAAATAACAGGGAGAAAAATCGAAACAATTTACAATAAAAATATGTCCTGTGTTCGTTATCTCTCATTGTGCCAAGCTAAAACCAGTGTGTACTTGTATCTGTATCCTGTATGGTAGTCACGTATACATGCAATTACATCTAACGAACAAGTACTGTTGCAACTCAATGCAGTTTAATTGGTCGAATAGACCGTTATTGTTCTGGAATAAAGGTATCCTAACATACTGTTTTGTGACATACAATTTAAGTTCTATTTATACCTTATGTAAACAAGAATTCGTCTGCGACATATATGTTAACATGTATACACAGTATAATACAAAAGGCTACACATTGTACTGTACACGGCACTGAAGTAAATCTCGATGGGGCTTCTCATCGCAATAACCAAGTGTAGATTTGTTGATTGTTGCCTGGCCCAAGGGACTATCTTATAAAAGAGTTTACAGTAAACTTAAAGTAATATCACTGTAAAAATACCATTGTAAAATTGTTATTCAAACGTAATGCTAGCAGTTGATAAGATTTCTATTTTAGCCAGTATTTCAGTGTAATTTTACTGCAAAAAGTTACTGTTTACACACTTTACCACTAGGCTTTTTCAATCATTGTTATACATATTCTTCTATTATTGGTAGATCACTTGTCGCAAGCTTCCACACTCCATTGTCTTCCGCTAACCTCTTCGTCTTCAAGAACGATTTTTCTGTTTTGATTTCGTCCATGAATTGTAGTCATTCGCCCCCTTCCTATCTTTCCTGCCATCATACCCTCTAGCACGTCTCTTATGATACAGTTCTTCTTAGCCAATGTCACAACCAGTTTCTCTTCCCTTTCTCAATAATATCTAAAACTGTTCTTTTCTCTTTCACAATTTCTCATTCTGTTTCCGTTCGACTTCACTAATTCTCTCCATTCTTCTCTACACCCGCATTTCGAACGTTTTCAGTCATTTTCATTATTTTTGCGTAATGTCCATGTTTCTACTAGCGATGGGCAAAACCCGCTTTTTTTTTTTTTTAGAAAAAACGGAAACCGGTGTTTAGAAAGCCGAAACCCAAAAAAACCGACATTTCGGTTTTCTCCAAAACCGGTTCGGTTTTTCACCGAGACCGGTTTCGGTTTTCTCCAAAAACCGGTTCAGTTTTTCGCCGAAACTGGTTTCGGTGAAAACTTTTGGAAGACACATAAATCTATTTCTGTGGAAACAGATTCGGTTTCCGGAGAACAACGAAACACTATTCTGGTCAGAAATAGAACAAATTTTGGAAAAACGCGAACCGGTTTTGAAGATAATCGAAACCGGATCCGGTGGAAAACCGAACCAGTTTTGAAGAAACTGATAACCGGCTTTGTTGAAAACCGAACCGGTTTTGAAGAAAACCGATACTGTCTTTGAAGAAAACGGAAACCGGTTTTGAAGAAAACCGAAACCGGTTTTGGAGAAAACCGGAAAACCGGTTTTTGTGCTCACCACTAGTTTCTACCCCATATAGTACAATACTCCACACGAAGCATTTTATGAATATTTTTCTCAACTCTTTATTCAAGGTCCATAAAACATATTTTTCTTCCTCCTAAAAGCCTATACAATATTTGGAATATTTTGAGTGCAATTTGTCTTAAAATCTTCATATATATACCTTCTGGATCTGAATGGACCCCCCCCCCAATTTACAGAGAAATCGGCGCCCTTGGGTAAATCCACGAAACTTTATGTCGCCAGAAAATTTACGAGTCTCCGTGCTCCCATTCATCAGACATGAGATTGTTGCGTTTTTCTTGAACATTCTTGTGTGTGATGGAAATGCTGCTAGAGTGTCGAAACATTACTCAGTGTTGATTTTGTTAAATGTGTGTCTGAAGGAAGTTCACGTGGTCCTATAATTCAGCTCTCATGAAGGTGAAATAGTGTGGTAAGAAATAGTCTGTAATGTGAAGGTTCACTTTGTATGATAGTCTTCTCCTAGAACTTTAATACCTTTAATAAATGTTATATAAGACTACTATAAATGATTCATTTGTTTTTAAAAGGCTATATTTTCAAAAAATATTACACATACAAACATGAGAGATACATGAAAATAACCGTAAACCCACCAAGTTTGTATTGTGTATTCTAGGTGGCAACAGGTGGCAGCAGGAGTTATTTACCTGTCCAAAATGGAGGTAAAGCAAGAAAAGAGTTTTTGTGTGCCCGTCTGTTATAAAAGTACGACGGGCTTTCAGAAGAGAGTACAGAAAAGAATCGGCATGTAGCATAGAAGCTGCACAAACTTAGTGAGTTTGTGGTAAATTTTTATGTCACTTATGCCTCTTGAAAATTTATAGCAGCCCTGTATATATTACACCATCTGCCCGATAAACGCCAGCTTTACGAAGACACTTATGTGTCAGGTGGAAAGGATTGCATGCTATAGTGAGATTTAGAGCTATCTGTACCAGAAAACCACCCCTAACGGACCGGTCTAAGTGGAGTAGCCAGACGAAGAGTGTTCTAGGAGAAGGCAGCAGTTCTTCAGTAGCCAAGTTGGCGGAAATCATAGAGATTGATACGGCAACTTGGATATTAAACCAGGCGTGGTCAGATTGACTTTAACGGCTGGGATACTGACGGGTGGAAGGCAACGGGAAACTACCACCCTATTTTTCCCTAGTTTGCTGACAGCAGAAAGAGAACACAAATACAAAGGTCTTTCACAGGTTGGTTAGCAGAAGACCGTAGAGCGTGGAAGCTTCTCAGTTGCGGCAAGCGATCTACCAAAAATGGCAGAATAGCTGTGATGATGATAATGATGATGTACTGTATATAATTATAGTAACCCGACAACCCAACAGCACCAGGTCCAAATCTTGATTGTGGTTCGAAATCATGTTAATAGTAGATTTTTTCTTCATAACCCTGATGTTGGATAATGGCGTAAAGACAAAACTCAATTCAATTATTAAGTGTGTGTACTTTATTCAAGATTATATCCATTTAATGAATTATACAATATTAGGCCACCAGTGTTTAACGAAATACAAATCCAAAGACGAGACATCAATCGATGCATCTTATTTAGCTGAACAAAATGATATGGTGAGTGTAAATTCTAATGCGTAGTTTACGAGAAAGTTGAGAAAAATGAAGTTTATGGAAAACCTAAAACGATTATGCTGAATGATAATCACGTACTGACAAGGAACAGACATGAACGTGTCATCCGGACATCCGAATCAAACCTAGTCCATTCGATAAACATAACAAAGATGTATTCATACACAAAAAAATTAGCTGCCATGGAGAACGGCCTGGGACCCACTAACCCTGTTAGTATAAAGAAAATCGCAGACTCACAGTGAAATAGCTATTGCATCAACACTGTTTATTGGAAAATCATGATTTATAGTTCATTCGCCTCAGTATGAAACAAGCTTTCCAGAGGTGCCATGTATTGGGACCCATAACGTACTTGAACAGGGAAAATTGGGGTAAAGTCGGGAAAATTCCCTGAAGAAATCCCTTCCATCAACTTTTGACCCCTCTGAAGTGGCCCCGGGTAAAAGCACAGAATCCAAATATATCTTTTAAAAAAAAATAGTATAGGGGATAAGAAATGTGTGTACCAAGGTTTGTATTGATAGAGGAAATACGTATGAGGGGAAATCGTGTATTGGTATACAAGCTTTTTCCTCATGTCTATCAGTCTGTCTGAATACATCTTTGTTGTATTTATCGAATGGACTAAGTTTGATTCGGATGTCCGGATGATACGTTCATGTCCGTGCGTTGTGATTTGAAAGTGATACTGAAGTATACCCTAATAACGGTTTTGTTCAACTCAATGCAGTATGAAGTACGTCGTACGGTTAATGAGATATAGCCAAAATTACGGTTTAACTCTTAATTTTTTGTTTAACTATAATATTCTCAAGAGGACACCGTACTCTAGAGCAGTGGTTCTGAACCGATATGTCGCGACACACTGGTGTGTGTCGTATTCCCCTAAAGGTATCACTAAATTTAAGAATTTAAAAATCATGAAAAATTTAATAATAGGCTAATTAGTTAATATCGACACAGACTGTACCAATGAACACCTCCACCGGTAGAAATAATGCTCAGTACTATATAGTCATTATAAAAACTAATTGGTATCACTATTATAAGATACAGGGTGGCTCAAAAGTAGGTATACACCCTTGCATTGATCAAGTATAACATTGTAGCTTATGGGTTTATTTGCTTCGGCTGTTCCGGGTTAAGATACGAGTAAAAGGTCATTAAAAACAAATAATAAAGAAGCTAGGAATACTGTTTGATAATAATAAGAAATTATATGAAATACAGTGATCAGATCAGTACGGGACTGTATACCTACTTTTGGGCCACCCTGTATATTATTATTATTATTATTGTTTATAATAAAAATATCAAACAACTGTGTCGCGATGTCCTGGATGTTTTCTAAAGTGCATCTTCAGTTAAAAATGGTTGAGAACCACTAGTCTAGGGATTTCGGAATCCGGAGTCACGCGAATAAAAAACGTGATGACCACTAGGTCTAGAAAGTTTCTGATAAGCCAATTAGAGACAAGGCGACGGAGTGCGTTGAGCACGTGTTAGTCACTAGGAAGGACGTAGTTCAGGCAGTCTCTAACAGATGGCGTTAGAGCAGCTCAGGCATACAAAGGGCTGGTTTTTAAATAATATTTTCAAAAAAAAAAAAAAAAAAAATGAAACATGGCCTGTATGAATGCATACATCACAACAAGCTAAACAAAATATTATGTCTGGGAGTGAATTCTTATGCGTAGTTTCCGAGAAAAGCAAAAAGAATCAAATGTTTACGACAATAAGAGACGCATTGTTTGTTGCCAATAATCAGCAACAATTTATATTCTACTTAGTGAGACGAATATTCGGATCCAAGAGGAACGGGAATAGGGAATAGTGGAAACTTCATAACGAGAAACTACATAACTTATACGGTTTACTCATCATTGTTAGTGTCATCACGTCTAGGAGGCTGAGGTGGGCAGGTTATGCAGCTAAGATGGAAGAAACTAGGAACGCTTAACTGGAAGACCAACCGGAAAACGACCATTAGGAAGACCTAGGTGAAGATGGGAGGGCAATATTAAGATGGATCTCGCAGAAATAGGAATACGAAGTAGAAAGTGGATCCAATTGGCTAAGGATAGAAATGAGTGGAGAGCTTTTGTGAACTCGGCATTGAACCTCCGGGTTTCATAGAGTTAGTTAGTTAAGTAGCAGGTTATATCCATTGTTTCTCTTTTTCTATGAGTGACACATGTGGTCGTAACTGTGACACACACTCGTAACACTGACAAATACACTAAGAGTGACGCTCTTACTACTTATAAATAAACAAATGAAATAAAATCTTCCAGTTTAATGTCCCACAATTATACTCGTTAGGCTAAGGGAGATGGATGATTTTGGGTAAGTGAATGATGATGGAAGATTCAGTGGAATGAAAACGTGGGAGGACACGAGAGCACATCGAGAAAACCCACGGACACGATGTTATCTACTACAAACTTACTTGGACGGGGATCGAACCAAGAAACCGCACACACCAGAGGTAAGCGCTTTACCACTGAGCTACCATGCCCCTTTAAATAAACAAAAGTTAACAGGCTTCGTCACGGTGAAATTAAAATACCGCTAATTTTACAATAATTATGTGATATCTTCAAATAGATAAAAGATAATAGAAAAGTGGAACAAGAGCTCGCTAGATAATATTATTTTACATGAGATACCGTTATCACGACTCACTTATCTGCTTTTGATTTCCAGCCATTTCTAAAATCGGCATTTATTTTCGCGTTTATAAATGGCTGCAAACGGAAAGCTACTAGGTGACTCGTTATAACGGTATCGCATGTAAAATAATATTGTCTAGCGAGTTCTTGTTATACTTTTCGATTATCTTTTATGCATTTGAAGATATCACACAATTAGCTGTATTTTAATTTCGCCGTGATGGCGCCTCTTAACTAACAAAGGTATGAAAAATTATGTAGAAAAAAAGTGTCTAAAGAACCAGAACAGCCCTAAAAATACTCTGTGATTGCTAGATATTTTGAAGTTACAGCATGTACGAAAAATCTGCTTCATATCAACATTATATTTAAGCAACAAACGGTAAAGGTACTTACCTAACATCTTGATAATGTTCCTCTGGGACGTCCTGTTATATCCCCTCTTTTCGTCTTGCCTATCAGAGCTAATTGAAGAAGATTTTGTCAAGAGCTGGGAATGGCGCAGTTGCAGTCCAATTAACGCATAAAGAACGGTGATCAAAATCATTGGAGCAACGAAAAACAAGAACGTCGATATCTCAAAAGCATGATTCAACACTTCGAGGCCTGGCTTCTGCAAGACAGTACAATCTGCAGAGTCCTCAATTATCTCTCCAGTCAGAAGGCTGACGTCGTACTTGATCCCGAATTGGATAGCTTGGGGTACAGATAACAATATCGCTAAGATCCAAATCACTAAAATAAACTTGAGGGCTCTTCTTAAATTGGACATGCTATGAGATCTTAGCGGATGACAAATCGCAATATAGCGTTCAACTGTAAATGCAGTAATTGTTAGAACTGTAGCATTTGCGGATGTTTCCGCCGCAAGGCCACGAATAATACAAAAGGCTTCTCCGAAAATATACGGTCTTGGAGACCAGTGCTGATAAATTTCTGGTGGTAATCCTGTTATTAAAAGCAATAAATCGGAAATGGCTAAGCTAAACAGATAATAATTAGTGGCCGTATGCATATACTTGTTCTTCGATATCACAATACATGTACTGACATTCCCGAGAATACCAGAAATGAATATCAATACATATGTGATAGTTATTGGTATTACAATGTAGAGAGCGTCCCTGTCACTTGTTTCTTCTGGAAATCCTATTGTTGTGTTGTTGTAAATCCTGATTCCTCTTAATTGGAGATATGCAATTAATTCAGCGCTAGAATTTGCTTTCATTGCCATGTTTCGGGAATAAAATATGTACTTATCGGCTTAATTTATCTCCAGCACTAACGGCTTGTAACGTACTAGAATCCACTATATTCATTAAAATATCATGATATGTACGTATACGAGTATTTTAGTTCAGTCTTCATTACTTAAGCGCATTTTAGGTTACTGAATAAATAAAATAAACGATAGGTTTTAGTGTATCACAGTAATAATTCACTAAATATTCTTGTGTTAAAAAATTTAAGCGCACAGATAAGCTCTGTTAAGTGACGAGTTACTTGTTCACAGACGTAAACAAAATATTATTATTGTTAATAATAATAAAAATAATAATTGGAGATCTGAATGTTCACAATGTACACAAAACGTTGTACAGATATAGGCAGAACTTTTGTTTATGAAATTCGTAGTTCTAAAAAAGCGTAAACAAATTTTTGTTCCCGCAAATTTACTTGATTTCAAATGTTCACAACTGAGCACAAATTTTTGTTCTCGCGAATTTATTTGGTTATAAGCGTGCATCAATATTGTTCTTGCGAATTTACTTGGTTACACAAATATACACAAAGATCACAAATTTTGTTGTTGTGAGGTGACGGATATAAACACGCACAAATGTTCACAAATTTTGTTCTTGTGAAAATTTTCTTGGTTACGAATGTACACAAATTTTGTTCTTGTGAATTTACTTGTTTATAAACGAGCACAAATATTCACAGATTTTCTAATTGAAAGTTTACTTGGTTTTATATATATGTATAGAAATGATAACTAATGTTGTTGCTGCAAAACTCAAATGCACACAAATGTTTACAAATGTTATTCTTGAAAACTTACTTGGCTATAAACATACAGAAACGAAACGTTGAACGTAATCAGATGTTTGTTTAGACTAAAGTTCATGATGAAACTGTACACTTAAGTTTTGTTATTGTTGCGTTGACTTAGTTTGTCGTGGTTAAAATGATACACACAAAACACAAAACAAAACACTGTAGACACTGAAACAAGTCACTTCAGACGAAGTACCGCAAGGTAGAAAAAGAGTTTTTAAAAAAAGTGGTTAAAACACGGATCATTGGCGAACTAATGAGGTCTTGCAGGTGATAATGTAAAACAAATGCACACCTGATGAGAGGAACAAGAACCTGAAAATGTTATCGGAGTTGAAATCAGGTCACTGCCTGTTTATTAAACCATGAGTAGACATCTAATAGTAACATGATTTCTCCACAAATGTTGTTATCATGTTTAGACGAATTTTGTTGTTTAGCACACTACGGAGAGAGAGGGAGGGGGAGAAGAAACTGTCAAACTGGACATGCGCTTTTCGGTGTAGTATAGTAAGGAAAAGAATTAAAGAAAAAAATACGCGAAATTTTCCGAACTGTGAAAATCGGACGCGCGTACGTTGAATATACACACAATCAACACAAAATGTGAACTCGCCACACAAGTCAATATGATAGAGTTTCTCTTTAGCGACTGGACTTTACAATATTCAATCTAGCTGTTCCGTTTTAGCCAATGTTCTTGTTGTAGCGAAACACGCCTTTCCTAACTCGCGCGTGCTCATGCTCGCTTCCAACTAAACTCCTGGGAGGCACTTGTTCTCTGTGTGTGTGTTCTCTCTGTCTCTGTCTCGCTCTCTCTCTCTCTCTTGCAACTCTCTCTGATTTGTCATTTTCTCTTTCTTTTTCTTGCATAGGTTGCTCCGCCGCGCTACTTGGCTTTTAATCGACCGTCAAATCTGTGCCCCCGTGTTCATCTTCGAAGCCCCCCTTGGGACTCACTCATCGAACTGAATGACAAAACGGAATTGGATTGAATTGAAAATGGAGTCCCACTTTTTTTTTCTCTTCGTTATAATAGCGGTTAGTTTCCTTTAAGAATCCACCCACCTCGCTCTTTTCTTACAAGCCTTATTGCGAATATGTATACAAGAAAAAAGTATAAAAACAGAAGTAATTTATTTAAATGAAGGCGTGTCTTAATGAATGTATAAACCAGTAATGAACCTAACATGTCAACTCTTGCATAAGGAACTAGTGGTGATACTATACATTTTTACGTGTTTTAGTTGTAGCAATGAATCATCAGTCATTTATGGTCACAGCAATAATAATAATAATAATAATAATAATAATAATAATAATAATAATAATAATAATAATAATAATAATAATAATAATAATAATAATAATAATAATAAACATATGTACGAACCGGAAAGATACATAATTTATGGTTCAGTATTTGTCACTGTCTCATTTCTGATTCATTTTGAATTTAATTGCCAGTACTCATAATTGAAAATTGAACCGTTTACCTTTACTGTTTTGTAATCGCAGGTGTTGAGTTCTAATGCGCTAACTGAGTGAAATTTTCTTACGTCTTTTTGTAAATCCTATCAAGAAAATGTTGAGATGACATCTTTAAAATGTTTTTTTTTTTTTTAATTTTATTTATCAAAATTTCCTTCCGTTTTCAATTATTAAAATTGTTACACTCACTTAAATTTTGTAGTGTGAATTGACCCATAGTTATGTGTACTTCTCTTATAATTTGTTAAATTTAATTATTAGGGTAACCCAAAAGCATAAAAACCATAAAAAGCATAATAGCAATTTACACATATGGTTGGTACCTAGAACATGATTGTGGTTGTCTAAGAGTCAAGAAGTAACTAAGTTTAAAAGCATAATTTTAGAAAATAAAGCATCAAGCATAATTTAAAATATATAGCATAATTCTTGGAAAATTTTGTTTAACTGAGAGTTTGAGAGAATGTATTAATACTTTTTTTTTAAAGCAACATTTACAATGCAAAATCTTTGAGAACGTAACAATGCAACAATGAAAAGCTTTTTTTTTTTATTTCTGTAAATTTTTCGGTGTAATCTTTTGAAGTGGAGAAAAGAAAAAAGGGAAAAAACTTTCCGCCAACAATGAATAAACAATAGGTTTTTTTTTATTTCTAAGTGTAACCGCGGAGTACTGTGAAAAAAAGTTGAAGTAATGTTTCAAGATTTTATAGTTAGTACGCCCCCCCCCCCCTGAATCAGAGAATTACAGATTCAAAATGTACAAAAAGTGCACAAGAACTTCACACTATATTGTTATGTGTACCTCTTCAACTTGAGCACTTTCAGTACTTTTTTGTGGCATCTTTTACTTTCACTTTCTGTATATATACACCTCTAAGGCGCACACAAGTGATAAAAAAAAGCTGACTTGAGTAAAGCATTTATTTCTCTTTACAGTTCTTTAAGTAGAAAGTTTATTAAATATGAAAGAAACTGGTTGCATAAAATATTAATAAATGGATCAAGATATTTAGAATATTTAATTTAAAGTAAATATTATACATTATACACGATTAATGTAAAACAATGATTGAAATTAGCATAATTTGGAAAAAATAAAGCATAATTACACAAAAAAATAAAGCATAATGTGGATTGCTCTATTAATTATAATCAGTTTATTTTCATTTCTTCAAGTAAATTTTATTAGAATTATTGAAATCACCAGTTCAATTAAAACAAAAGGAACTCGTATCATTTTATTTATGTTGTATGATATATTCACAAACAGTTTAAGTAAATTTTATCTAATCAGTGACTGTACTGGGACGGTGTGAGCCGGTATAGTAAAAGTAGTAAGTTAAGATCTTTTCTGGGTAGTTTCGTGTTTGAATCCCGGTGGTGCTCATGTTATTTGTATTTCAAGATGAAATACTAAAGGGGCGTCTCATATAGACTTAATGCTGTGAAAGAAACACATATTCCGAAACAAGCTATCGTAAAATGACAGTAGAAACTGTTTTAGTTGGCCTCGTTGAGTTCTACAAATTTGTGGTGAAGTTAAATATGGGTCAATTTAACGTATTTTACTGTAATTATATTATTTTGGATTTTACTATTGTGCTGTGGTGGGAACATTAGTTAATAGCTTAGATTATGAGTACTAAACGCTAAACTTAGGGATGTAAAATATGGGGATGAAAACTAATGTTCTGTACGGAAGTTAACTGTAAAACAGCGTTTCCCAACCTTTTTCAACTTGCGGCACACTACGCGTATAACTTGAATTCTTGCGGCACACTCATGGATATTATTATTTGTAAATATAATATACGCTGGTATTTTTTTCTGTGATTACTGATCTCCTTCTCACAGAAAAGAAAGTTCGATCACTGGTTTTCCCCTATGCTAATTCATTATGATTATTTTTCATTCTAATATAAAAAATAGAAAACAAGTGCAATAAAATATAGGACTCAGGTTTTCAAAAATATGCTTTCTTTTTCGAAATCTGTATCCAACCTTTCACTAAGAACGAAGATCACTAAATAACGAAAGAACAAACAAATCTCTTTTA
Source organism: Thermobia domestica (assembly GCF_964235325.1). Classification (NCBI taxonomy): domain Eukaryota; kingdom Metazoa; phylum Arthropoda; class Insecta; order Zygentoma; family Lepismatidae; genus Thermobia; species Thermobia domestica. The sequence continues at coordinate 260,899,051 of NC_137463.1, forward strand.
GTTTTAAAATTCAAATGTAGGTAATTTGTATGTATGTTTGCTTTGTCGAACAGATTAAATACTATTTTAAAATTTCAAATTACGCAAATTACGCAATAGTCTGCAGCAATAAAGAAGCAATAATGGTCATAACAATGGTAACAAATACTTTTTCAACAGTAAAAATGTACAGAAAATAACACGGTATGAAACTTAAAATTGTAGATTCATATTATAGGTTCACAGTAATGTAAAATACAAATATATGTTTTTCCCTATGTCTTGCAATTTGATTGCTATAAAATTAATAATTTTGTTTCGATTTCCTCGCGGCACACCAACGGCCCATTCACGGCACACCAATGTGCCGCGTCACACCGGTTGGGAAACGCTGCTGTAAAAGGTTGTGTTTGAATGTAAATAAAATTCAAATGATTTAATTTTGTAAAAAAAAAAAAAAAAAAAAAAAAAAAGTGATTAGTTTGAAAGATGAAGTGAAAAGAGTAAGGATTGGAAAAGCTACTAATAAACATAAAACTAGTTTCCCTTCCTGCTTTCGTGTATTCCCTTCCACCTAGCCTAAAGCTACTTGGTTCATTGATCGCAAGAATCATGATTTTCTGATGAAACTAAATCATAAAGGACTCGTTTACAAGGGGTATTCATCATGAAGATTTAATAGGTGCAAGATTGAGTAAAGAGGCATAGCATAGTATACCATTAGAGACGCTTCAGCTCCATGTCTTTTAAAATACCATTTTGAGGGATCATCACCGCAAAACACTTTGGCAAAAATGAAAAACTACCTTCATCCAAAATTTAATTCAACGTCTCTAGCAGTTTAACAAAGTTTAATTTGAACTACCAACTAGCTCTAATTTCTCCAGTTACCATACAGAGAGTAAAAAAAGCTAAAAAAAATACATTTGTGATTCCGAACAACAAAAACAATGCAAGTCACCCAAAAATTACACAGGCTAGTGCTCATCCTTTATTATCATAATCCAATACTTACTCTTTTCACTTCACCTTTCAAACTAACAACTTTTTTTTTTTTTTTTTTTTTTTTTTTTTTTTTTTTACAAAATTACATCATTTGAATTTTATCTATACATTCAAACACAACCTTTTACAGTTAACTTCCGTGCAGGACATCAGTTTTCATCCACATATTTTACATCCCTAAGTTTAGCGTTTAGTGCTCATAATCTAAGCTATTAACTAATGCTCCCAGCACAGCACAATAGTAAAATCCAAAATAATATCATTACAGTAAAATACATTAAATTCACCCATATTTAACTTCACCACAAATTTGTAGAACCAAACGAGGCCAACTGAAACAGTTTCTACTATAAGTTTACGATAGTTTTTTTCGGAATATGTGTTTCTTTCACAGAATTAAGTCTATATGAGACGTTCATTTATTATTTCATCTTGAAATACAAATAACATGAGCACCACCGAGATTCGAACACGAAACTACGCAGAAAAGATGAAACACTGACCATTCAGGCACAAAATAACTCTGTAATAGGAAGAAGATATGTAGGCTATATGATTCGTTCTTATGCCGGGTTCTTTAGGGCTGACTTTCTCCGAGCTTTTTTCATACAAATACGAAATTCTCCGTAACATACAAAATTGGAAGTTTTCTGTTTTAACTTGAAACCATTCTAACTCTATAGTTTATCCATGATTTTCCCAGCAACCTTCGCTATTCGAGGAATATTTTATTTCGGTATGAAATGAAAAATAATTGTCTAACTGGAAATAAGTTATTACCGGTATGCTTGTACGCATAGACCTATGGTGCGGGAGACCCGAGTTTGATTCCCGGCAGAAGCTTATATATTTGGGATCTCACGTTAAGCTGTGGGTCCACGTCTCATATAGAATCCCTGCTGAAAGTCACTCTAAAATCAAATCCAACCAATCAGCATAGACCTGTCTTAGATATATTTCAATTGATCCTACGGTAGAGATTTTTTTTTTAATTTTTTACAACTGATATGATTTTTTTTGCCGTCTTCACTTTACTACTGTTTCACTATACCGGCTCACAACGTCCCAATACAATCACTGATTATATAAGATATGGAAGTAAAATTATATGTATCTTCTCTGTGTAGTTGTAAGGGTTTGAGCTAGATTTTTGGAATCACTGTGCACTGAACGAACTTTAGAGTGACCGTTGAGTTGAGATGAGTCGATTTCAGTTCAGCGTCCCTTTGAACAGCGAGGCTATATGAGATGTGGGTCTATAGCTTAACGTGCGATCCGAGTCACATGAGCTCACACTCAGAATCGATTTCGGGTCTTCCACGCCAAATGCGCGCACGCTAACCCGCTTAGCCACGATGGAACTCTAAAAGTGTCAGAAAACTTTTCCAATCATACATTAATATTCTCTGTTTGACAGGTTTGTAAGGATACTTCCTAGAACCGTAAGATTTCAAGAATGTCACATCACCCTAGTACTGTCCCTTACAATTTTGATAGTCTCAGAGAAAGAAAGCACAACTGTCATATGTGCTGAGGACTTCCGTTTAAGAATTTTATATTTTTGAGATAACTAAGGGCGTTATAATTTCATAACAATTTTGCATATGAGAGATGACACGTTCGTTGGTAATGGGGTGGTAAGGGTAGTTACTGATAAGAAAAAACTCCGAAATCTTTAAACATGGAATAAAAGTTTCAACATAGAGTTTTTACCTAGCACTATTTCTTGTTAGTATATACTCAAGAAAAGATATAGATTAATTGAGTCATTCCAGGTACTTAAGAGAAAATGTTATGTGCAATCTGAATGCTCGGGAATTACATTTCAAATCCTCAAATACGTGTAGTATATAACAAACTTTCTGTGGTAACCTGTCCTCTGTATTAATATATATTAAAAAATAATAATAAATATAAAATTGAGTTATAATGGTGTAATGGGTAATGTGTATTAGTATATTATAATAATGGAATGGTAGTATAGTGGGATTATAGTTATAGTGTATTGTTTGTTACATGGAGATCATTACCCAAATGATTTATGACATTTTATTTACAGATAGTAGATAAAAGAGATTGAATTTAAAAAATAATAATAAGAATGCATAATTTTATTAATTAATATTTAGAATAAGAGAAACAATTATTTATAAATTAGATACACAAATATATTACTAAAAGAAAGAAACATACAATAACTACAAAATATGTGAATTATTAATATAGAATTTAATTTCTTATATAATACCATACATAAGTTATATTTTTTTTTTTTTTTTTTTTTTTTTTGAGTTTATACTTAATGTTTTGACAACAGCTACTCAGAGACTTCATGTTGAAGCTCTGAACGGAACGAAGTGAATCTGAAATGGTGGAAGCTGAATGAATGATTGTTGAATGATCCGGAATTAATGATTCCAAAAGAATGATTTTTGGTTTATAAAATTTATTTTTTTTATACTCATAAATGTTTTTGTTTGTTACAACTAGTTGGCACTTTATTTTTGAATTTTAGACCAGTAAAATAATAGTTTTTTTTAATAAATATTATTGTTATGCACACAAATATAAAGTGTTGATTATTTTTGGTTTTTTGTTTAGTTTTGGAAAATTTGTGTATTTGTCCACCAGAACATCACCAGATATTTTGTTTTTAACTTTTTTTTTCAAACAATAGATCAGATCACAGATAATTCACTTATTATATGATAGTATGTAGTTTGTGTAAGTGGTTCTCCTTTCTATTAGAAAAATATTTTCAAAATAAATACGGGTATTTATACAGTTATGAGTGTATTTTCAGGAAACAAGCATTTGTTGAGCTCACCCTTAGTATTGGTAATGCCTCAGTTGTTAATGTTCTCGCTGTGCAGTGAGCACGGTAACTCAGTGGTAGACAGCTTACCACAGGTATGTGGGGGCCGTGGTTCGATCCACGGACAAATAAGTTTGGACAACATCATGTCCAGTGTTTCTTTCAGAAACAATGTTGTGGGAGGGGCACTGCTGGTACTATTCTATTTATTATTATATTAAAGACTTATTATTTTCACAGGTGAGCGCAGTGGCGAATCAAGAAGGTAAAAAGTATGGAGAGGGAGGAAGCCAAAACTCAGACTATGATATGCATATCATGAGTTTATTATAAACTTTCCAAAATATATAAATAATAGCTTAAATTACTTTTGTCAGTCAAAAAAACTGTGGGCCCTACGCTCCCCCGGCCCCGCGCTAGATCCCCTTGATGTGGGCGGGCACCTGATGTAGTGTAAACCTGTGTGTGCTAATGTGATGACACTATAAGGAAAAGATTGCAACTCACCGATTTAGAGAATTGCGCGATATCGTGTAAGCATAAGTTTAACTCAAGTTACGGTTAAAGCTAAACAAATTTTGATTGTGTTTCTGTTTTAAATATATGTATATCGATTGACACATATATTATTTAGTCGAGTTTCAACCAGGGGAGAATTCAGATCCATTTTCACTCTAAAAATGTGAAAATCATTTCCACTGGTCTAGTGGTTAGCGCACGTGCCTTTGCTGTAGGTAATCCTAGGTTCGATTCCCGCTGAGGAAGCACAACAAAATTAATTTTACAATCATTCACTTTTATTAATCATTCGGCTCCTTTACCTAAAGGATATATCGATTTACTAAACTAAAACTTTATTTTTTATTTTTTATTTATTTATTTATTTTTAGAAATGGGTGGAAAGTGAATAAGAAGAATTTGTCCTTGCATTTTTTAAAGGATTGTGGGATTGAAAAGCTTGCCTTTCTGAGCTTGACTTGTAAAATTTGATTAGAGCGCATGTTTCTTTTAGGATCATTACCGAAATCCAGCCCTCTGGTTGAGTTAAATTAAAGGTATTTGAAATATATGAATGAACATATGAATGGAGTAAAAGTAAGTATCAACATTTCAGCATATATAATAAATTCAAGATTTTTATTTATGGTAACAGAAATTCACCCTGGATTACCTCTCAACTTATCTCTGGTTCTAGTACTCAGGTAACAAAGAATTAATTCTAGTAATTGTTTCCACATGCAGTGTAATTTTGAATTTGGGAGCTAAATGTTGAAATGAAATGAAATCTTTAAGTGTTACGTCCCACGGTTATGCCGGTTAGGCTAAAGGAGACGGTGATGATGAGAAATGAATGAAATGGTGGGATGAAGAAAGTGGGAGGAAATGGGAGAACCCCGAGAAAACTCACACACACGACGTTTGTCCACTTCAAAGTTCACTTAGCGCGAGCTGGGATCGAAGCAGGGACCTCATGCACCAAAGGTCAACGCTCTACCACTGAGCCACCGCGGCGCCGTGTGTCTCTGTTTGTAGATATAATGGCATTAATACGTTTTTTTACTAAACATATTTTTAATGCAATTTATCGATTGACCATAAAGACTGAGTTTAGTCTGGAAGTACATATACAGTCAGCAACAAAATTTCCGTACGTTTGATGAAATTAATTTCGTAAATAACTTCAGAATGAAAGAACAATTTGAGTACAGTTTTCAGTAAATTAAGAATATAATTATCTGTACGTTTCAGCCTTGAAACTCGGTGAAACGGTGTAGGTTCCACCGTTATTCCCAAAATAAATTTTTCCAAATGGAAATTTTTTTATTACTGAACGCGCAAGATGCCTATAGCTTAAACCATATCATATGTAGGGACCTTTACATAAAACCTACATTCCCCCTCCCCACGCCTCTCTGTAAAAAGCCCTGTGTTGTTACCCACAGATATCATTCAATCAAAGGGCAAATTGACTTCAAACAGGTATGATATTTATTTCAAGTTAAAGTAATAAAATGTGCTACATACGGTTAAGGGCGCCGATCCTGGGGGGCGGGGGTGCCCTGGCCCCCCAAAGCTCATGTGGGCCTCCCTATGGTATTTATGAATATACAATATTTGGCAAAATTTGAAATGCAATTTGTCTTAAAATCCTCATATATATACCTTCTGCATCTGAATCCCCCCCCCAAATTTACAGAGAAATCGGTGCCGTTCCATACGGTTCCAAGAGAGTATGTGGAGTGTTTTTCCTTTTTCCTTTTTCCTATAGTGTTTTTCCTTTTTCAAATATTTAACACTAGCACCAACTTCTTAATGAATTAGTGTAAAAAGGACCGCGTGATTTCCGACCAATTGTTTAACCACTACTATTTTTGAGCAATAGGATAACAAATCCTACAGTCTCTTAGTCAATAACGTCGGATCGAGTCGAATCAATCAATTATAATTCAGTTTTCTTTGCCACAGAAAGAATCTGATTCATTGCATAACACAGGTCAATTTATTTGCAAGTTTTCACCAAATGAATATTGAACAAAAATGAAATAAAATCTTTAAGTTTTACGTCCCACGGTTATGCCGGTGAGGCTAAAGAAGACGGTGATGATGAGAAATGAATGAAATGGTGGAATGAAGAAAGTGGGAGGAAACGGGAGAACCCCGAGAAAGCCCACGAGCATGGTATTTGTCCACCGCAAAGTCCACACGGCGCGAGCTGGGATTGAACCAGGGACCTCAAGCACCGGAAGTTGAACGCTCTACAACTGAGCCCCCGCGCCCCCGCAAATGAATATTGAGGATATATGCACTTTTTCGCGGGTGACTTTAAAATATTCTGAAAATAACTTCCGAAACTTTTGAAAATGAAAAATGAAATTTCTGTATTAAACGTCCTACGATTAGGTCTATGCCCTTTAGGCTAAGGGAGACGAAAATTAAAGTAAGGGAATCATAATGGAAGAATTGACGGAATGAGGAAATGGGAGGAGACGAGAGCATTTCGAGAAAACACACGGCACGATGAAGTCCACCACAAACTTACTTGGTCGGGGATCGAACTAGGAACCCTACGCACTAGAGGTAAGTGCTTTACCACTGAACCACTGTCCCTCCCATCCGAGAGTTTTGAAACTGTATTTGTCTTAATTTGAACATATGCCTGAAGTAATTTACGACGAACAAGGCAATAAAAACTCCGGTTGGTATCACTGCTGTTTACATTTTAATTACAAAACCAGCCATCTGCACTCGTTCGTTGGTCGGGGTATACGAATTACCTATGATTTACTTTCTCTGTACTACTACTTGTACTACTACTACTACTACTACTACTACTACTACTACTACTACTACTACTACTATTACTATTACTACTACTACTATTATTATTATTATTATTATTATTATTATTATTATTATTATTATTATTATTATTATTATTATTATTATTATTACTATTATCACTACTACTACTACTGTTACTATTACTACTACTACGACTATTACTACTACTACTATTACTACTATTACTATTACTACTATTACTACTACTATTACTACTATTACTATTACTACAATTACTACTACTACTATTACTATTACTACTACTATTACTACTATTACTACTATTTCTATTTCTAATACTACTACTACTACTACTACTACTACTACTACTACTACTACTACTACTACTACTAATAATAATAATAATAATAATAATAATAATAACAATAATAATAATAATAATAATAATAATAATAATAATAATAATAATAATAATAATTTCTGGTCTAATGGTTAGCGCGTGAGCCTTTGATGCATGTGGTTGCGGCTTCGATTCCATGTCGGACAGCACTCAACACGCAGTAGTTCTGTTACTACGTCTCTCCGTATTTACATTGGCTACTGACAAATGGCGCAAACCCAAGAAACGGTGGCTCAGTGGGAGAGCGATTACCTTTGAAGCGAGAGTTTTTCGGTTCGATACCAGGCCATGAGAGTTTGTAGTGGACAAGATTATGTATACGTGGATATTCTCGGAATTCTTCCTCATTCTTATTCTACAATTTATCATAACTACTTACTTTCATTAATCGTCCGTCTCTTTTAGCTTGCAGAACATAGTCCAGGAACTTAAAACTATGGAAATACACATCAATTAATTATTGTTATTATTATTTAGTTAATATTCCTTACCAAATAAAATTTTAGATCTGCTGTTGAAATTGCGACTATTAAATCGAGAATAAAAAATGAAATCCCAAACGAAGTTTTAATTGAACAGAACACAAATTCAAATAAACAAATTATTGTGTACTTACCTAACATTTTGATAATTTTCCGCTGCGAAACCCTGCTGTAGCCCCTCTTCTCATCATGCCTCTCAGAGTTAATTGATGACGACTTGTTAAGGAGCTGTGATTGGCGCAATTGAAGTCCAATTAACGCGTAGAGAACTGTGATCAGAATCATTGGCGCAACAAAAAACAAGAAAGTGGATACTTCAAAGGCGTGATTCAAAACTTCGAGACCTGGCTTCTGCAGAACAGTGCAGTCGGCCGTTTCCTCACAAGTTTTATTTGTTACTCTGTCAATATCGTATTTGATTCCGAACTGTATCGCTTGTGGAACCGATAATAGTATTGCGAGGATCCATATTATTAAGACAAGCTTGATGGCTCTTTTAAGATTGGACATTGTGTGAGATCGTAATGGATGACAAATCGCGATATATCGTTCAGTCGTAAAGGCAGTAATTGTAAGCACCGTAGCGTTTGCAGATGTTTCAGCGGCAAAACCACGAATTATGCAAAAAGCTTCTCCAAAAATGTACGGTCTCGGGTACCATATTTGGTATATTTCAGGTGGCAGTCCTGCTATTAATAGTAACAAGTCTGAAATTGCCAGACTAAAAAGGTAATAGTTTGTAGCCGTGTGCATATACTTGTTTTTCGCTATTACAATACAAGTACTGACATTCCCGAGAATACCAGATATGAATATTAACAAATAGATCACCGTTAAAAGACCCACTACGTATACAGGAGTCGGTTCTTCAGTTCCACTATGATTGGTTGTATCATTGCAAACAGATAGGTTTCCTTCTGCAATGTCTGTAGTGTTGTCATACACGAAAGAACTTGTGTAATCCCACGTTGATGTATATACTTTGTCATCGTGAAAGGGGATTACATTTTCACGCGTGGACGTCATATTTGATAGCACCACCATTTTTAGAAATTTAAAATAAATTTACTAGACACTTGCATTGATAGTGTAAGACATATGACTTAACCCATTATTATTTTTTAACTAATATATTTATCAGATGATAGCAGTGTCTACAATTTTAAATCCTTAGTAACTCGTTATTAATTTAATTAAAAGTTACGTTTGGTTCCATAAAATAGTCTAGAAGCCAGTGAAATCATATGGTGCACGTTTAAAACATAAAATGAATAAAATTAATCTTTTATGCACTAAAATGTCTCAATTGACACAGCTTTACTGCATATTTTGTTTGATTTTATGCAGATTAATGTGCTAATGGACTAAATATAGCTTTAATGCATTTTTTAATACGAAAATGGGCATAAACTTGTGGGCACATTTTTCTTCTTAAACTTTTTGTTTGTTTGTTTGTTTGTTTGGCCAATGCATGCAGTTGCAAGACGGAAAGCTTAAGGTCTTAGAACACTGTTTGTTTGTGTCAATTTAAACCACGTGGATTTATAACATGGAATAGTACACAAATTTTTCCCACTGAATTAATTGATCACAGTCACTCCTAATGCATATTAATATTGTTTACTAATTTTCACGTTTCAATGCGTTTTTTTTTCACACGTGTTTCACTCACAAATTAACTTAAATGATAAAGTAACGTAGGTAAATTATTGTCTTAATTAGTAAGGTTTTTCTTGTATTATTTTTTTCACTTGGCATGGAACGTGCCTAACGTTCGCTTGGAACGTGTCTGACTTTAGGTTTTGTTTTAAGCGGCGCGCGTGCGTATTCATGCTTTACTGACATCCAACTATGTGATAGTAAGCCTGTCACTATCTTCTTGTTTCTTCTCCTCCTCTCTCTCTCTGTCTCTCGCACAAGCACAAACACATATTCACATTTCATATTTTTATGCTGTATCGTCTCGTTTCTTCTCCTGCAGGATCTGTTGGTTTGGTTCACGCGACACTGTGTGACGGTTGATGCTTTTAATCGAACGTCAAAGCTTGAACTAAGCTAGCCTACATTGGCCTCTGTCCCGCTATATGTCGCTGCTGACTTCACACACACACACATTCACACTCCACGAAAAAGTCGACAAATGCGCTCATTCGTGCAAAGAATGTGAAACTACGTAAAGGGATGGGAAGAAGAGAAGAGAGGAGGAAGAATTTCGGACGGAACTACAATTACAAGTAGAACTAGAGACGACATAATGTTTACTATTGCACCACCATCTATTCTTATTTGATTCTTGTGAAGCTCCAAATGTGTGACGTCATTTTCCCATGTGATTGTGACCTCAGCCGATTGGTCAAAACTTGAATTGTTAGATGCACTTGCATAGAAGAACCGACAAGACCTCCAGCAGAGATGGATAGGTCTGGACTTTGTCGTGAGCCCAAAGAAAAGTAGGATAAGAAGAGAGGTGGCTACGATAATTTGCAAGGACATGTTTATGTAGTTGTGTAACTTTTATTTAATTGTCCTATTTTATTGTTACAAGTGGTTTTCCTCAAGGTCACAGAGAAAGAGGGAGAGAGAGAGAGAGAGAGAGAGAGAGAGAGAGAGAGAGAGAGAGAGAGAGAGAGAAATAAATTACACCGAATGATTTGTGCGGTCCTGCACCATTGTTACTCAAAGCTAAAATTACTTTAATTTTACTGGAGAACTTCATCCAAGTTTGGACAATGACATTCCAAGTCTTGTCTTAATATCCTGAGCTCTGTCTGTCTGTTCTGTCTTGTCTTAAATGTATGGCTCCTTTTTTTTAAACCTAGCGATGACAGTCGGGTCACTAATATCTTACTATTCGCTAAGCGGAAAAAGTTCGTGCCTTTGATGCGACAGACTCGTTTATGATTCGTATTGAGAGTTTATATGGTTCGAAAACTGAAATACAAGGAAATTTTTAAGTTTTACGTCCCATGATTATGCCGGCTAGGTTAAAGGAGATTTTGATATTGAGAAATAAATGCAATGGTGGAATGAATACAATGGAAGAAAACGGGAGAACCACAAGAAAACTCACGAATACGGTGTTTGTCCACCATAAAGCCCACTTGACGTGAGCTGGGATCGAACCAAGGACCCACACACCAGTGGTGAGCATTGTATCACTGAGCTACCGTGCCCCCTAAACTGAATTTGAGTAGCGAATTTTATATAATATTCTGTTCCTGTTGCGGACAGTTGTATATCTAGATTTGTTGCTGCCACGGCCCAATCGTCCTTCGAGCATTCAACCAAAGAAAATAAGAATTTCTTCTGGTAAGCAAAGCTATAGGACTAGACCTATTAATTAACTGAAAGCTTAATTATTTAATGTTTACAGCCTAATTATTTGTTTTTCACATGAAAATATTAATTAAGTGCTGTAACTTGTTTTGCTAATGCACTGTTCAGGAGCACACTCAGAAATTTTTGTTGGGGTGGGGGTAGGATCTAATACTACAAGTCACCACGTCTATGTAGTATTGAACGGGTATTATTCTGTACCCGATAAGTAATTGTAAATTACTTCCAGCTATATTTTCAGAAAAAAAATGATAGAACTAGATTGTTTTCAAAAAAAAAGAAAAGAAAAGAAAAAGAAAAAAAAGAAAAGAAGAAAAGAAAAAAAGAAAAAAAGAAAGAGTACTGATGAAGTGTAAGCTCAAATGTTCATGCTACATCAATCATTTCCCTGTTAAACAAGTATAGTTTTATTAAGAAAGAGTACAAATGCATGCTGAGTTAGGATGTTTGGGGGGAGGCAACGGCGCCGATTTCTCTGTAACTTTGGGGGGGGGGCATTCATAAAAAATACATACAACGATACATATAACAATAAAAAAACATATTCATAAAAATATATGGTGGCCCACATGAACTTTGGGGGGCCCCCGGGCCCCCCAAGATCGGCGACCTTGGGGGTAGGGTCCGGACCCGGTGAATCTCCATGACCCGTGAATCTCCATGGCATTGCTCATTGTTTGTGCTATATCATTGTGTGAGTTACACATACAGTTTAAAATGCTTTAACAGATTTTTTAATATAACATAGATTGACGAATGGTCTATAATTTAATAGGTATATAAAAATAGTCATTTTCGTTCAGACATTCGAAAGTGATAACAGATAGTAATATTTTGCAAAGAACATTACTAAGAATATATTCACTGAGTGTGCAACACACTGGAATTACTTAATTTGAGTCTTGTTTCAAAAAATCCTTGCCACCTAGCTCTCTTTTTGTCGTTATTTCAAACAAAAATGCTTTAATAATTCTACATACGGCTCTGAGAATACAGCCTTATAAAGAGAAGAGTATGACCAGATTTTATTCAAGAAAATTGTACAGTCACAAGCACAAGTGCCTAAACCACATTTACTGGTGTTACAAATACCTAGACAAATGCAACCCGACTTACACGTAACAATTCTAGCAATCGAAAACAGTGGGTAGACCTGGGCAGCACTAGAATAGGCTTGTTGTCTGGAGTTGAGTTGATTTTGAATTTATCGTCCATTTCAGTAGCGAGGTTATATGACACATTGACCTACTGATTAACATGGAATCCGAAGCACATGAGCTCCCACCGGGAATTGAATCTAGGTACCCCACGCCAAAGATGTGTACGATAACAGCTTAGTTACGAATGAGCTCTATTTATACTCTGAAGTAGGTTATGCACGATAATGTACTCATTTTAAGATGAATTCTATTGTTTAGAGCGTGTTGTCCAGTGAGCACTACATATCAATGATATTTATAATAACATGTAGAGTAATTGTGCTTAAAATGGCATACTAGGATAAAATGACATAGGGTGGATTCTAGCGGAATTGTACATTTAGCAACACTAAGAACACGTGTACTGAAAGCTATTGTGGCAGCACTGAATCTGTGTAAATGGAGACGCGATAGAGCTCTCCATTGCGTAAAGAGAAAATAATTTGGAAAGGGAAGTGTTTGATTTTTTTTTTTTTTTTGATTGTTGATAAAATAGTTTATTTCTTTAAGAGATCGTGTTGTAGCAATATGCAAACTACTGTTACATATCACTACATAGCTATTTACAGAAAAACATGTTAAAGCAGAAACTGACAAATACGCCTTGAGTAACAACTGAAAATGAATAAAATTTAAATATGTTACCAAGTGTAAAATGGCATAAGATTCCCAGGCCTTTATATATCATATTTGTACTTCAGAATATACAATGCACTCATTAAGTATATATTTATCTATTGATATAACAAGGTGATTTACGTTTATTATTTGAATAGAATAATCTATCTTCTAACTACGTACATGTTTGTAGTCTAAATTAGATATGAGAATTGTGATAAGAATTGAACTTGTAATCTATATTGTGAGTGAAAATGCATGTTAACATGTCGTTTATCCGATTAGGAAGATTTAATTTGTAACGGCGTAAAGACATTTATTTAAAAACTGTGATAATACTATGGCCTCTTATACATTGTAGATAGAATATCAGAAAGTGTACATAGTGGACAGTGTCCTTCTTCAGAAACATCTATATCTCTACCTCCTCAGAGCATTACTATAGAACAGATCTCTCCAATTCCAAGTGTTTCTCACCAGACAACGAAACAAAGAAGAAAGGGAAAAGAACAATTCACTCTTCTTATCAAAAACCCCTATTTAAATGATAGGAAGAAGCCGAAGAAAAGAAATTGAATCTCCAGAAGGCATTTGTAAAGAAAGCTGAGAAAACATTATGAAGTTTTGATGTGGAAGATGAATGTGAAGGACTGATGTTAAGCGATGATGTTGATTTTCATTATCTATATTGTAATGAACTCTAATCATTGTCTCACCCAGGAAAAGACTGGCTTCAGTGCATGACCTGTCGGAAGTGGGCTCACGCAGACTGTACTGAACTGTCAAAAATAAATAAATAAGTTTCTGAACTGTGTAATGTTGGGTAAAGCTGATGTAACTCGTTTAAAATATTGTATTCAATTAACTACTGTTTTAACTACACTGGTCAACAAATTTTCACTTTTTATTTGTTACAGAAACGAAAGTAGCCAATCTTTATAGATTTCGAGGCGCTGAACACGAATATCACACTTAAAATTAGCTGGTAGCTCAGGGTTTCAGTAAACGTGGAATTTACCTTTAAAATTCATGTTTTTCACATTTATTTATATTAGGTTTTACTCAGGAACGTATAATTACGTCCCTATTTATCGTTGCGGAATGTGTTATACCTCTTTCTATTCGTCGATGACCGTACTTTCTGAAAATTTAACAATCATTCCGGTAACCGGTACCGTTGGGAAATTATATACCCATGTATTCGAAAATATCCCTTTTTTTAAGAGGAAAATCCTATTTTTTACTGGCAACCCTGTAATAGTAAAATTATAATTTATATTTGAAAAGTAACCTGTCAATATTGGGAATGTTTTCTGCAAATGTCGTCATGATCGAAGCGAGCCGAACTGTGAAAAAAATATTATCCCTTCTACCGAAATGCCGATATTTCCCCTACCTTTACAACATGTACATTAAAAATGTAATATTGACTTCCGTATGCCGAACAGAACTATAGGGCAATACATTCAAACAATGTAACTATCATTTCGGTAGTCTGTACTGGGGTGGGGGATTTTATGTACTGAAATATTGCACGAAAAATTCCCTTTCTGCAAAATTCCGACTTTTTTTCTGCCTACAGCTGGCAATCCTGCAATAAATAGCTGCACTGGCAATCCTCGGATAAATATAATCATAAAATATACGTTGACACCAACAATTTATATTCTATTCACCTCCACACACACACACACAAAATGTTTTTCCCATGGGATGACCGTATTGTTAAGAAATTTCGAAGGGGTAAATGTCACACGTACTTAGGGAACAAATGAATTGCGTTGTTGTTATAATAGCAATATACAAAGAAGTGTAACAATGCTTTTGCTGCCATCGTTAAGCAAGTTGTACTTGTTGGATCTGGCAACAATGCGTAAAGCTCACTCATGTGCCCACGATCCAATCACCTGATCATTCGACAGGCTGAAAGTTGCTGGCAGCATGCGTGTGTGTGTCCGCACTCTCTTTTACTGTACTGTAATGTGTGTTGGTTGAGAAGTGGTTGGTGGTGAATGTATATACAGTAAAGTATTTCAATTAAACAACTGTGAGTGTTTGTGTTATTTGAACGAGTGTCGGTTTTCATGAAAATGCCCCGCACCTGCAAGAATAATCCTAATAACTTTTGTTACATTTGTGCAGACGCTATTTGTGGTAATAGAAGGCGACCACTTACTGATGCAGTAAGGAAAGCCTATTCATTGTATTTCGGTTGTCGAGTGGGAGACCAAGACAAATTTTGGGCTCCACACGTGTGTTGTACGTCGTGTTCTTCCATACTAAATGCTTGGATCCATGGGAATAACGTCTCCATGAAGTTTGGCGTGCCTGCTATTTGTCGTGAACCCACAAATCATGTGTCTGATTGCTATTTTTGTATGACTTCGCACTTGAAGAAAGGAATCAATACCAAAAGGAAGAGAAATATCGAATACGCTGACATCCCATCTGTAATTCGCCCTGTATCTCATGGACAAGGACTGCCAGTTCCTGTTCCCCCAAACGCAATAACATCCAGCTGTGATAGCGAGAATGCTGATCCGAAGAAGTGCATCCATCCACCAGTGTTGTTGATCCTTCATTTACGCCATCTTCATCCAACGAAACACACAAAATTACACAACGTGAACTCAGTGATCTGATTAGGGATTTAGACCTCCCGAAGTATAAAGCTGAAGTGTTAGCCTCACGACTGCAGCAATGGAACCTTCTAGCTGAAACAGTGCGAGTGTCAGTTTTTCGGGATCGTCAGAAAGAACTTGAGAACTATTTCAGTACTGAAGGTGACATTACATTCTGCAGTGATGTTGAAGGTTTGTTTCATGACCTACGTATTTCATACAAACCGGACGAGTGGAGACTATTCATAGATTTTTCCAAAACAAGCCTGAAGGGTGTACTGTTACATAATAATAACGAAAGACCATCCATCCCTGTAGCATATGCTGCTTTAGCGAAAGAAACGTACACTACGTTGAAATCTGTTCTACGCGTCATTAGTTACAATCAGCATGAATGGCTAGTATGTGGAGATTTCAAAGTAATTTCTATTTTGTTGGGTTTGCAAGGAGGTTATACTAAGTATTGTTGTTATATATGTGAGTGGGACAGTCGCGCAAGAGATAAACACTATACACAAAAGGAGTAGCCTTTAGGAACAGCTCTGATTCCTGGCTCAAAAAATATTGTCAATGAACCTCTAGTGAACCCTCAGAAAATTGTTCTCCCACCACTGCATATTAAGTTGGGACTTATGACAACGTTTGTAAAGGCAGTGAACACGAATGAAGCAGCATTCGGATATTTGTGCATGAAGTTTCCAAGATTAAGTACAGAGAAGATCAAACAGGGAATATTCATTGGTCCACAGATACACCAGCTCCTAAATGACCCTGACTTTGAGGCCACTCTGACCCCTGATCAGCTGCATGCGTGGCGTTGTTTCCGTAATTTGACCACATTGTTCTTGGGAAACAAGAGAACCGCCAATTACAGGGACCTTGTGGATGAATTAATTCATGCTTATCAAAACATTGGCTGCAACATGACACTGAAAATGCACTTTCTTCACTCACACCTCGATGTCTTCCCAGAGAACTGTGGTGCTTTCAGTGATGAACACGGCGAGAGATTTCCCAAGGATATTTCTCTCATGGAACATCGATACACGGGTCGGTGGACAGCTTCAATTTTGGCTGACTTCTGCTGGACGCTACAGAGGGATGCTCCAGATACAACCTACACAAGAGGAAGGCAAAGAAACGGCGCATTCATTGAAGGTGAGTGCATTCATTTATCCTAGGCTATAAATTTGTGTACAATTTACTCTTGTGCAGCAATAACGAAGGTCTGAGGACAAATTTATTTTTTGGCCAAAAATGTAGTAGACAGGGTAAAATTGCGGTATTTCAGTTCAAAGGATAATATTTATTCTCAGTTCCGTCTTCTTGATGGCACATAATGTTACCAGTCTTAGAATAACTTTTCCAGCATTCTTTCCAGTTATTTATTGCAGGATTGCCAGCTGTAGGCAGAAAAAGTCGGAATCTTGCAGCAAGGGAATTTTTTGTGTGTTTCAGTACATAAAATCCCCCACCCCAGTAAAGACTACCGAAATGATAATTATATTGTCTGAATGTATTGTCCTATAGTTCTGTTCGGCATACGGAAGTCAATATTACATTTTTAATGTTCATGTTGTAAAGGTAGGGGAAATTTCGGCATTTCGGTAAAAGGGATAATTTTTTTTCACAGTTCGGCTCGCTTCGATCATGACGACATTTGCAGACAACATTCCCAATATTGACAGGTTACTTTTCAAATATAAATTATAATTTTACTATTACAGGGTTGCCAGTAAAAAATCGGATTTTCCTCTTTAAAAAAGGGATATTTTCGAATATATGGGTATATGATTTCTCAACGGTACCGGTTACCGGAATGATTGTTAGATTTTCGGAAAGTACAGTCATCGACGAATAGAAAGAGGTATAACACATTCCGCAACGATAAATAGGGACGTAATTATGCGTTCCTGAGTAAAACCTAACAAAATAAATGTGAAAAACATGAATTTTTAAGGTAAATTCCACATTTACTGGCAACCCTGAGCTACCAGCTAATTTTAAGTGTGATATTCGTGTTCAGCGCCTCGATATCTATAAAGATTGGCTACTTTCGTTTCTGTAAAAAAAATCCACTGTAGATCAGTGCTATTTTTGCATATTCTCATATCTATCGTAGAATGATTTCCACTATATCATAATATGAAACTTTTACAGTTCATATTGATTTATTGAGTTGCAGCACATTATTTAGAAAAGTTATTATTGTTTAGGGAAGTTTAGAGTTAAAAGACAAATGTTTTTCATTGTATATTTCACATGTTTGGTTGTAACAATTATTCGTATGCCATTTTACCCACGTATAGGCCTAAAATGGCATACTGATCTCAAATGTTTTTTTTTTTTTTTTTTTTTTTTTTTACGCAAATCATTTTTAATATTTCTTTTGAAGTGTTGAGACATTACTGATAGATAGATATATGGGCAACAATTTACTTATTTTTGAATTCGGACTCTTTTGCGATACTGCTTTTCAGGAAAATCAATAATAAAAGTGCTATTCCATTTTAGGGCTAATTTGTATATATATGCATTATGTATTATTTTACTACATGCTGTATGTGAAAAGAAAAGAAGATAAAACGCTGATCATATATAAAATGGAACTAGTTGAAATAAACTGAAAATATCAAATCTGGAAGACTTGAAGGAAATAAGTCTGTATGTAAATCTTTGTATCTAGGGATGCGCACGAGACAATTCGAGACAGGATTTTCCTGACAAAATTCGAGTCGAGACACGGCTCTTCCAATAGAAAAATATACATTTTTCGAGTCGAGACATCACTTTTACATCACATTTTGGAGACGAGACAGCCACAAATCTTGTCTCGTGCGCATCCCTATTTATATCCATTCATAGATCTGCTCCAATTCTCTGTTATTCTTATCTTTCGAATATGTCTTTCCTTGTCCACAATAAAAGATCTTGCTTATAAGACTGACAAGGGAAGTTCGCCTGCAAAGAAACTAACATGCCATTTGAAGTACCATTCATGCTGATTGCAACAAGCTATTAAAATTCCTGTACAGTTGAGAAGTTTTCAAGAGATTCACCGTTAAATGCACGATTGCGCCTCCTAGCGACCTACCGTCATTATGCGATTTTGATGGTTTGAACTTGCTACTGCTTGGTCACTAGTGTGCCCGTGCTGTGCTATCAGTCGTAGCTCAAAATACTTATTAAATGAACGCAACAAAATGGGGATGAAACTGATGCACAACACGGTACTAACTGTAAATTATGGTTGAATTTAAATGAAATTCAAATGTTTTAATTTTGAAAAATGACTAGTTGGGGAATAGGTGTGAGAGAGAGAGAGAGAAAGAAAGGTTTTGACTAAGATAAAGGAATGAGCACTAGCCTGGTAATTCCAACGAGGCTGGCGTCGTTCTAGTCATCTGGAATGATGAATGTCTTTTCTGGAGGGGCCTGGATAAACTGGAGTCAGTCAACATCTGGGTTTCTATCCTGTTGATCTGCAAAGAGCGTCGAGTTCTCTGCTGTCAATGCGACTTTACGATTATGTTTTCCTACACCTTCATTCCACTAGTTTCAACTTAAGCTCGAAATATCTGCGGTGATAAACCAACAGAATGGTATTCTTGAGTTATGGAGCTGGTTGTTCCCCAATAGTGCGATCCGCTTCTCTCGTCGATCCTGCACCTATACTAACCATGTGTCGAATACCCTCTGTCAATGTGTCCTCCGTGGTTTTGTCTGGCTGTAAAGTGATGAAATGAAATGAAATGAAATATTTGAGTTTTACGTCCCACGGTTATGCCGGTTAGGCTAAAGGAGACAGTGATGATGAGTAATGAATGAAATGGTGGAATGAAGAAAGTGGGAGGAAACGGGAGAACCCCGAGAAAACCCACGCACACGGTGTTTGTCCACCACAAAGTTCACTTGACGGGGGCTGGGATCGAACCCGGGACCCCAAGCACCAGAAGTGAACGCTCTACCACTGAGCCCCTTGTAAAGTGATGAGTCTGGAGTTCAATGAATGGGGAAGTATCAGGCTGTGCGTAAGGTATGCGGAAAATGAAGAAGGAAACTAGTCGTGTTTATTAACAAATATGTAATTACAGAAGCTGTCTGGAAATGTACAATCTTAATAAAAGTTTTGTTCCGATAGATTTTAAAGAGTTCATGATTCTGTAGAACATAGTCGCAATTTAATAAAATAATTGAATTTGGCGAATAAAGTTAGGAGTTTACACAACTATCACATGGTCGCTTCACATCTAATACACAGCTACTTCACACTAGGGTGTATTTAAAAGAAAAATCTTTAAGTTTTACGTCCCACGGTTATGCCGGTTAGACTAAAGGAGATAATGAGAAATGAATCAGATGGTGGAATGAAGAAAGTGGGAGGAAACGGGAGAACCCCGAGAAAACGCACGAGCACGATGTTTGTCCACCGCAAAGTCCACACGGCGTGAGCTGGGATCGAACCAGGGACCCCAAGCAACGGAGGTGAACGCTCTATTCACAAACAAAATTGTTTATTGCAAGTTGGATGACGAATGGCAAACACAATAGCTGAGAATATTCCAGAGAACTGCACACGATTTGTAGAACCACTTGAAATGTTTGAATTCCGGCCAACCAAAGATTATGGCAGGAGATTTGTACATAGTATAAAACTACTTCATCCGGACATTATGACCTACCAACGAAACAATCAAATAAAGTTCGTGTCCATGCTAATGAATCAGTCCAGATCACCGCGATATATCGGATTGTTTCAGTTTGCGTTCCACAGGGCAGTTACCCAACAAATTATTTACCTTTTGAATCACCCATCGAGTTTGCTTTTCACTTTGACTATTCGAACTGTTCCCTTAACGGATGCAACGCAATTGCACATATAAAATGTTCATGGTGCAAGAAAACCTTTTGCCTGCGTCATTTCTTCATAGAACAGAAGAACAACAAAGATCAATTTTCAACTGTAACCTATCGTTAGTGTGAACAGTATAATGACTAATTTTAACTAACAAACCCGTTAGTTATTACAAAATAGTTTTTTTCTATTACCTGTGATAGATTTCAATTCGTATGTCAATATCTGTTGCTAATAATGTTGTATTTAGAGTGTTTAAATGCGCAGATACTCATTTTTTCAAATAAACTTACAAGTTGAATCTCTCAAACAGTTCTCAATCGTACAGGAATTTTATTAGCTTCTTGTAATCAGTATGAGTTGGTCCTTCAATGGCATGCTTAGTTTCTCTGCAGACGAGTGCTTTCTCCCGAACTTCCCTTGTGAGCGTAGATAAAAATTAGAATTGAAACATGTCAAAAAAGTTCTAACCTGACGGGATTCGAACCCGTCCCTGATGGGTAGAAATCTAATGCGGTAACTACTTACCTATCTACGCCAATCAACTACTTGATATACAAAAAGTGTTAGCCAGTTAAATACATTTTATGTTAGTCTAGACGAGATATTGTTTCGTTAGTTTAAAATAGAGAGATTTGTTACTAATTTGAATAAATGATAGTATGATATTGCTTATTATTGTTATATTTAGATGCGCATAGTTCATTGAGAATAACTGCACATTTAATTGGTTTTAGTGTTCTCGGTAAAAGAAAAAAAAATACTAATTCATATGCACAGTGGCATATTTACGATTTTGTTTCAGGAGGGGCTTTGCTAACTTTCGGGGGGGGGGGGGCTTTGCCTGGAAATGTGAAAATTCTGCAAGATATTTCATTTACTTTAATATATTAAGTAAGATTTCGGGAGGGGCTTAAGCCCGGAAGCCACCCCCCTGAATACGCCACTGCATATGCATCTTAATTATTATTATAACAAATTACAAAGAATTAAAAGAAAGTTACAAAATAATTAATACAAAATTTATGAATTAAAATAATTAAGCCTGTCCTGGAGGAAGACCATTATGCACGGAACTTCTTATGTGTCGCTTCTTAGCATAATTAATTGAAAGTTACTTACAGGATAATTTGATGGTATAAGCTCAGGTTTATCCTGACAAGATTTCAAATTTAAGAGGCCAGACTACTAAATATTTTTCAAAAGCTAATAATTTTTCTTTTGCCAGTTTTTCGTAAATGAAAAGAGATAATGAAATGTAACGTACCTCAATAATAGATCATGTTATTCTACACCCGAAAATATGAATTGGGAGAATTTTCAGTGTTGCCATCCATAGAAATTATAGTGTGACAAGAATTTGTATTACCCAAGAATCTACTTTAAGGCAACGACTAGAAAAATAAACTCAACGGTAATTGACGACTTATGATGCTGTCTGTGTTCCTTGTTTACTACTTTTTAAATAATATTTGTATTTATTTTGTACTAACTTATTTATTTTGTAATAACGTATATAAGTTATTACAGAATAAATATAAATATTATTTAAAAAGTAGTTAACAAGGAGCACAGACAGGATGATAAGTCATCAATTGCCGTTGAGTTCATTTTTCTAGTCGTTGTCTTAACCTAGATTTTTTGGATAATTCAAATTCTATTCACACTGTAATTTCTATGG
The DNA here is from genome assembly GCF_964235325.1 of Thermobia domestica. Classification (NCBI taxonomy): domain Eukaryota; kingdom Metazoa; phylum Arthropoda; class Insecta; order Zygentoma; family Lepismatidae; genus Thermobia; species Thermobia domestica. Next base: position 260,921,345 of record NC_137463.1, read on the forward strand.
ATGGCAACAATGAAAATTTTCGGCTGTAGAATAAAATGATCTATTATTGAGGTAAGTTACATTTCATTATCTCTTTTCATTTACGAAAAACTGGCAAAAGAAAAATTGTTAGCTTTTGAAAAATATTTAGTAGTCTGCCCCATTAATAGTCAACAAACTTGACTATTGCGACGCTATTGATCACTCTGCCCAGTTTGCCCATTTGTTTACTATTTGTTTAGTTTAAATAACTCTGGTTTTTGTCTTTTCACCTGCATAAGTTCCCAGGTTTGTTTTTGTATTTTTGCCATTTTCACTTTTATCTTTTAATTTCACTTTCTCGTTTATGGAAACTCAGCTCGTATATTTTATTTTCAATTTCAAAAGTTTTTAATATACATTGATGTTCTTTTTAAAATTACATTACAAATATTAAGGTCTGTATCATTAGTTGACTTGTGGAATTTTCTGCATCAGACCTTATTGTTTAGGTAATTCTAATTGTAATTCTAGTATTGCTTTATTATTATTATTATTATTATTATTATTATTACTATTATTATTATTATTATTATTATTATTATTATTATTATTATTATTATTATTATTATTATTATTATTATTATTATTATTATTATTATTAACGACTATTTCAACCATAATCATTTTACAGATTCAACCTGTTTTATTTATCAGTTATTATTACATAAAAGAAAATCTGACTTCTGCGAAAAAAAACTTTTATACTCTGCTCCGACAGATGTAACTTCCGATTATTATTCACCGCATACTCAACCACTTCTGACTGTAAACAAAACCTAGTGTGAAACGAACAAAAAATAAGTTTTCATTAAGACAAAAGCTGATTTGAGGAATTGTAAGAAATAGTCGAGCGATTTGAGTGAATAGTTTATTAAATGACTATTTCATTATTGCATATTTATTCATCTTAACCTAGAGACTGAGAACATTTCTTTGATTAAATATTTGACAACTGTTTTTTTTTTTTCAAATCTGATTAGAAAATAACATTACACGAATTGTGAAATGCAATAGATCAAAACAAAGTGTTAAATAGTTTCACTATTTTAGTATTATCGTCTCGAGCACAGGAGACCGTTATTTGGTTCTCCGTAGAAACTCATGTAGTTTGAACCTAGGTTGATTTGTGGGTTCACGTCCCATACATGCTCGCTGCTAAGAGGGACGCTAAATTAATTAAGTAACTATTATCATCTGATTTATAACATAAAATCATTACGAAAGTTTTTCTTAACAAATAGAATAGAAGGGCTTTAAAATTCAAATATATGTGTTGTAAGATAAATATACACGAATTTTATGTAATATGATCTACAGTGGCGTATTTAGGGGGGCTACCGATCTTAAGGCCCCCCCCGAAATCTTACTATAGTAAAGTATATGAAATATCTTGAAGATTTTCACATTTTCAGGCAAAGACCCCCCCTCCCCGAAAGTTAGGAAAGCCCTCCCCGAAATAAAATCGTAAATACGCCACTGATGATCTATATATTACTTTGAAGCTTTTCTGCTTATCTAAAATAAGATAATAATGAGATTGAAGTTGCTCATCTGAACGATATTTGTCCACACCAGAAGAGTAATGTGCGTCTTTTACAGGGAATTTACTGTTATCACAACCCGTTAAAAAAATGTAAACTCAGGTCTCCTTTTAAAATACCATTAATTTAAATTTTGTCGTGTGTTAAACTCTCGACAAGTTTTAATAGAACTGGTCCGTAAACAGTAATTTATGTTGCGAAAATCCATTGGTCCATTCGCGATGTTTTAACTTTTGAAATAAAATGTCTGCTTCAATGAATAGTAAAAAATGATTTACTCGTCATTTGGCCTTATTCCCACTTTGCCTAACACTTTATCAGCTGTCAATCACAGATAAAAATCACTTCCAATTCCCATTTGGCTTAATTCACATTACGCCTAACGATCTTATCAAGAAGGAAATGCCTTCTATATACAAGATCTGACAGTGTTTCCAAACTCATACACGTACACACCTATTTCATAAATAATTTACATCAAAGAAATTACTTTAATCTTTAGAAGAAATTACTACGAAATTACTAGAACAACTTGCTGATTAAGCCCTGGAATGACTATGTACTGGTTCCTTCATCAGTATTGTGTTGTATGTCACACTAGATGTCAACGTTACTTCTTGAATTTTTCTTTTTCCTTTCTTTTTTCTTTTCGGTGTATGCATTTTTTTTCAAGCGTTTTTTTCAACATGCTTCAATTTCAATTTCAATCTACATTTAGTGCGATAAGAAAGATTTTCTCCTGTGATCAAGAAAAGATATGTTCGAAAGACAATAATGACGGAAAATAGTCAATGTGATCTTTTATTTAGATATAAAGTAAGAATGAGTATGTTTTCTTCCATTCCAGGGAAATGCAAACATCATTCCATAGACAATGTTAAATCAGAAGTTTACTGGAGATGGAAAGATGATAAAGCTAAGCCGGAAACCGGAAACAAAGTAAGACACAACCAGCTCAGTGGCCAATATATTAAGTTTCGAAGCATATTAGCTAGATATCGGGATTGTTATAAGAGTAATGGTAGATGTATTTGCCGTAAGGACAATAGTAAATATACACACTGTAACTGAACAAATCATGATTATCTATATTCAAAAGATATTCCACAATCCAGTGACATTTCTCGGGTAGTTTATCGAGCGAATCACGACCGAATAGACTCACAGTATATTTTACAATTCAGTTATTTGCTCTCGAATAGTTAGTTTAACAATAATCAGATGTTTTCTTCAGATGTCCAGGGAAGAAGCGTGATATCAAGATTTGGGAACAAATCCGAACACGCTAATGAGTTTATAGGAGAATATGTAATGTTGTACATATCCCTATAATACCCCGCGTTACATATATGTAACATTGGGATTTTAATTCTTTATATTGAATACAATGGTGTTTTGCTGGTAATGCCCACTGTGACACATCTGTAACACTACGCTCAACACCACCTACTGGATTATTGCTGAACTTCTTGTCATTTTGTCCTCCCAGAAGTACTTGAAAGCATATTTTTTTGATTCTATGATATCACACTCTGGGTATTATAGGGATATCCTGGGATATGTCTTGAACATGGAATGTAAACCTAATACGCCTGCAACAGATCAGAATGACATTAATACTGGTCATGTCAATTAATATATTTGAAGTTATTTTATAATTATTGCGTTTCTTTGCATTTTAGTGAGCGTTCAATTTAAATATTTGATTACATTCGTTTAGTGTAATAAGAACTACGCTTTTTCTGTTTTCTTTTACAATTTTTAGGGGGCACGGCGGCTCAGTGGCTAAGCACTTGCCTCTGATATGTCTGATCTCTGGTTCGATCTCCGGTAAAGTAAGGTTGTGGTGGACAACACCGTGTCCGTCGGTTTTTCTTAGGGTACTCTCCTCTCCTACCACATTCTCATTCCACCATTTTTTTTAAAATCATGATTCACTTGTCTCAGTCATCGTCTTCCTTAATCTGAAGGGTATAATCTCCCAAAGCATTATTGGGCATAAGGAAACATTTAGCTTATTCATGATCGCTTCCTCTGGGACTGCACTGAAAGAAATGACTTGAGAAAGGTATTATCGCTTCATTCGATGTGGGGGATCTGGATTAGATACCCAATTGGAATCCGGGTGCAGTGTTGCCAGACCAGTCAGTTGGAAAAGCAGGAGATTCGAAGATAAAAAAACAGGAGAAAGCAGTAGACACATACAGTGGTGGCGTTTGAATGTAAATCCGGGGGGAGGGGGGCAATAAAATTTGCCATTATTAAGAGGCCCGTAGTCAAAACAAGCAATCCAGAATTCATTTCCGATGAACTACTTGAGCAAATGAAAGTGAAAAGTCCCGATTTATATTAATATTATTTGATACAAACATGTGTGAAGTAAAACGTAGTGAAAGAGCAAAGTGGAGTGGGAAAATGTCTTTTCATGCACGTAGCGATAACGTAGCTATATTGTGCAGCCTCACGAGACCGTGGTGTAAGACGATTTCTTGCTGACGATCGCGGAGAAACGATCTAAGTCATTCTTCCAGCCCAAGTTATAACGAAATACTTTAGTTTGTATAATATTTACCTGTACCGTGGGCAAAAAGTGCTCATAAATATGTAATATACTTAGTAGAATGTTCATTTTAAATTAACAGAAAAGAAGAATGTTTTTAATATATGTAAGAGATTATTATGGGATAGTTGTGGCTATGTACATGTTATGTGTTGACCTAGTCAAGTAAAGTTATGTATTTTACGGTCTTAAAAAGAATATTTAAGACATATCAAGCAATAAAGGTGAGACTAATAATCTTTGAATATCTGAGTTGATTTTTGCATAAAGAAAAGTAACTATCGCTTCGTAACTGATATTTTACAAGACGAACCAGGTTGACGACGCTTTTCTATAGAGTCGTTATAAAAATTTGGTTTACCAAACCCGGGACCTTTTGAAAATTCAGTTCCCGAAGAAGGAAAGTAGGGCTGAATTTACTTGGATATTACCATTTATGAATACGAACTTAACCGTATTACGAAGCGGTAAGGTCATCAAAAGAAAAATGGATAGTGAAATAGTGCAACAGGAATCTAATACCAGTAATCCAGGTGAAATTAGTGCAACACCAAGTTTGTCATCTGAGGATCGACTTTTGTTAGCTGTGCAGCGACAAATTATGCAAATGACGACTGAGATAAAACAAACCATGGAACAGAAGCTCAATGAATCTAACACAAACATGGAACAGAAGTTCTATGAAGCTAACCAGACCATGGAACAGAAGATAGAACTGAAGTTCTATGAAGCTAACCAGACCATGGAAAAGAAGATAGAACTGAAATTTAATGAAGCTAGCAAGCAGTATGAAGAATTAAGTAAACGAATAGAACGGATAGAACTGAAATCAGACGATACGAAACAAACAATCGTCCAGGTGATGAACGACATATCCTCGCAGTTTGAAGAGAAGTTAAAAAGGTTAGCCGATGAGTGTCAAGAAAAGCACGATCATCAAAATCATGAAATCTGTGCTGTAAAAAAGGATTTAACGTTAATAGAATCTTCCGTTAAACATCAAAAGATCCAGTTGGCTACTATGCAGGAAGAAATTAAAACGTTACAGGCTAGAGACACCATTCATCGCAATAATCTGGGCAGTGATCGCTTCGAGTTTCCCCAATCACCGGATATAAATACGCCTTCGCCGGAATCTGAGGAGGATATTATATTAAAGGAAAATTGTCCGAAGATCACTGATGAACGAAATATAAATGGTATCATGACACAGCACGCTACGGACCGGAACAATCACACCACAAGAACAAGGAGTGAGAAAAGAAAGGTAAAGCTAAGTGTCAAGATGAGCGAAATCAAAGCCATGAGTAAATTTAGTGGTAAGTGCAATGAAAATGCTAGTTCTTTCTTAGAGAAATTCCAAGACGAATGTAATATAATGTCTATCGACCGATCACAATACATGAAATTAATACCCCATGTATTACTCCCACCTTGTTCCTTATGGTTTAAGGCAATACGTGATCACATTAGTACATATGAGGAATTTAAAGCGGCATTGATCGCGAATTACGAAAATGACTTTTTGCTGGCAAACAGAGATGCCACTCTTAGAAATCAACATTTCAATCCTCGATTGCACAAATCTATTGTAGAGTTTGTTATAAATGTCTATAATGAATTAAAGGTTGTTAATCCCTTGCAATCGGAATCAAGAATAATTGCATCGATTCGCAATTTGCTTCCATTTAAATTACAGCAGATCTTATTTTCCACACAGTGTATGAGTTTCAGTCATTTATTAATGCTTGTACAATGCTACGAAACTCAATACCATGCTATGAATCTAACACAATCAGGAATGGGTAAAAATAAGAATAATTCAGATCATTTGGTCCCTGTTCGGAATTTGAATATCCGAAGTGTGAATAATAATGAACCGAACCTAAGACGAGTATACTCTAGCAATCAAAATGAACAAAATAGACAAGGCTATGTAAGGAATCCGCCTAACCTAATCAACCGAAGTAGACACAAAAATAATAGAAATACATGTCGAAATCCTAGAGATGCTATCAATCCTATGTATAGACATAATCATTGTTCACGAGATGGTACTTCGTATCCAAATTCAAATCACGATGAAAGACATGTACAACCTAATGTAGAACCTAACCACGATTGTGCGGTACAATGCACTTTATTAGATTCATATGCCAGTGCGAATGTAACATGATTACCGTTAACGAAATTAGGTTAAACCCATGTTGGTTATAGATTCTTGTGAATTTTCGTTTTAAAGTTTGTGTTAATATTAATAATGAAAACGATGGTTATAAATATTTTGAAATGCATCTAGTTAAAGAGTTAGTAGCACCCAACATTCTTGATCAAATAAATAAGAATGAAAAATAACAATAATAATGAAAAATGTGTTTATTTAATAACAAAAAGGTGTCTTTTGTTTCTGTAAAATAAATTTATTTACTTCCATTTGATTATTCAAACGTAGGTTATGTTTAATTTTTATTCTTTCTTATTAATGTGAAGAATCATAATTCAATTTATAATTAGTTAAAGGTAAAAAAAAAATTACTTTATATCAGATTGATTTGTGTTTAATTGTCAAAGATTATGTTAAGAATAAGATCCATTCTATAAAATCCATTATTCAATAACTACCTTGAATGAAATTCTTCATTATTTATGACATCTTAGTGCTACTATGTATACATTACAATTGCAACATCTAACTTATTTGTTATACAATGCGCCCGAAAAGAATAAATATTATTTGTCACATCATCGTTTGTAATAATGATCGAAACTAGTAATCTTGATAATTTGTGTTTCACCCTCGTTAATTATATTTCTAAGCGACGATGTTTTTAATGATAAAGAATAAATAATAATGTAATAAAAGAGAAATATTAATGAAATCAAAGATTTATTGTAAATGTATTTATGTGAATGATAATAACTAATATTTTATATATATATGAGGGTTAACAAAAAAATAATGAAGATATATACGAGGTGTGATCAAAATATAAAGAACATATGTAATGTACGAACATTAATCTAATCAGACCAGTGGTTCTTGAATATAAAAGCCAAGCCTACTCATGACTTTTATATTCAGTCCCTTTGTCGGGCGACATTTTCTATAACGAAATACTTTAGTTTGTATAATATTTACCTGTACCGTGGGCAAAAAGTGCTCATAAATATGTAATATACTTAGTAGAATGTTCATTTTAAATTAACAGAAAAGAAGAATGTTTTTAATATATGTAAGAGATTATTATGGGATAGTTGTGGCTATGTACATGTTATGTGTTGACCTAGTCAAGTAAAGTTATGTATTTTACGGTCTTAAAAAGAATATTTAAGACATATCAAGCAATAAAGGTGAGACTAATAATCTTTGAATATCTGAGTTGATTTTTGCATAAAGAAAAGTAATTATCGCTTCGTAACTGATATTTTACAAGACGAACCAGGTTGACGACGCTTTTCTATAGAGTCGTTATAAAGTCCCAATTTAAACAATACTTACTTGTAAATCTTACAGAAAGTCATAAAAACGCTAACCATAATGCATATAGAGAATGACGTACAGTTGTATTCTTTGGATTCATATTATATACAGTAAAGTTCTATAACTATATGCTCTACAGAGCTTTGTGTGTTATAACAGAGAAATTTTGTCTTTTTATGTGAGGAAACATTGAAAATTCAATATTAATAATAATAATATTTCTTCAACTTCTCGAAGTAAGGAAATAGCAGGAGATTGTTCACTTTTCATTTTCTTTTGCAGTAGATCAGTAGAATGTAGAAAAAGCAGGAGATCTCCTGCAAAATCAGTAGATCTGGCAACACTTTCCGGGTGTTGCAGATCTCAGATCAACATACACGGCCACGTCGTATGTCTCTAGTGTTTCAATACAAAAAAAAAAAAAAAAAAAAAAAACATTCCGTTTTTAATTGATAATCTTTGCTTTGAGAGAAAAGTTCTATAACCGTTGTTGTAAATTCATATTCACTAAGTAATTAAATTACCGTAAGGATTAAACCTATTGAAAAATTAGTTTTAGATGTTCTGAAAGGAGACTTTAGTTAACCTAAATTTTATTCAGAATTTCTTATGTGAATTAGAAAATAACCTTTCATTAAATAGCTTAAACCCGATGTTTGCTGACTTTAACGCTCTGATATTTTCCACTCTTTTTTTCAACTAATATTTAGAGACATCGTACGGAATGCAAAATAAACTAATCTCATATAATCAAAGAATAAGAGAAGAAGGGACAGAACTTTGTTGTTCTGTCATTTAATTTACGTATTTGTCTTCCATATACCGGTACAAACAGGGCTGACTTTGAGCGGCAGCAAAGGGCCAACCAAGTGCAGCGTCAGAACTTTCTTCCTGGGTGAGCCAAAGACGGATTACGAAGTACTTACGTGAATCGTGGAGTATTGCGAGCGGTCCCGGGTTCGATTCCCGGTAGGAACACTGGATTTAAAAAGTGTAAAAACTTTCTCATACCAGCCATCCTGAGTGAGGTTTTCCTGGGTTTTTCTTCATTCCCACGAGCCAAATCCCGATGTGGTACCTAACATATAGGTCCCAGGCAACTTCCTTCCTTCCCCAATCCTTTTTTTATTTCCCTTCCTCGGATAGTGTGATCGCCGAGAGACGTAATATACCACGTGTTTCTGTGTACAAACAATGTCATATGCTCCTGTTTGTGAACATCACCACATGTGTTTAAGTCGGAGTACTACACACCACGAGGGATTACTACGAGAAGCATACGACGGACGACCAGCACCTTCTATGTCACATAACAGAACAGCAGTAGCGCCCCCGCCGCTCTGGGACGCCTATATATTGGATAGCAACCAGCGGATAGGCACCAGTTTTCTGGTCCAGAGATGGTCATCCTCCCTTATTTTGCCCTCATGAGGGCCGCCCTCACCCTCACCTCACCCTCATTTTAGTAGTTGAGGGTGAGGGCGTTGGAGGGTGAGGGCGATAAAGTAATTGAGTGTGAGTGTGAGGGCGTCAATGGAGGATGAGTGTGAGGGCGTCAATGAAGGGTGAATGTGAGGGCGTCAATGGAGGGTGAGTGTGAGGGAGAGTGAGGGGAGGGCGTCAATTGAGGGTGAGGGTGAGGGAGGGTTAGGAAAAATGACCATCTCTGTTCTGGCCTCCTTCCTCTTGCTTACCTGAAGCACTCGGAGTAACCTACCCTCAAAGCCTCCAGTCTCCTTTGGGACTCTTGGGTATTCCTGTACTCCTGGTTTAGCCTGCTTCGGGGCTTTGCGACTTTTATCTCGCTTACTGCTTGCTTCGGAGCATTGGGGTTTCCTATGCCGCTCTGCTTAGCCTGCTTCAGGGCTCAGTAAAGATTCTGTCCGCGACCGTACGATCTTGGCCTACCTAATTACTACCTCACAATTAGAGAAAAAGTTCTATAGTATTCCTGTAAACACTGTTATTATTGAAGGATTTTTATAAATAAACCCGTAATCGGAGCCGGTCGATTCCGGACTCTGATTTTATTAACCTAGCTCTACCTACAAGAATATGTATGTTTTACAATATGTAAGTCTCGGAGAAGACATAAAAATTTTAAGTTAATTTCCATGGGTATATTTATCATACATATGGAAGTTTGAGCGTTCACTTGTAGACATCAACACAAGCGGCAGGCTTTTTTTTTTTTTTTTTTTTTTTTTTTGAAACAAAGTCTTGGGGAAAAAATGATCAAGAAGCCACACTGAAGAATTTACGTATGGTGAAAGTACGTAACCTAAAGCATATTACAGATAATCAAATTGAGATATCTGAGTCAACCAATATGCGGAACCTAACTTGCAGCATGTTTGTGAAATGTAATGTCGAGGACCAATTCGTCTACGTTCGTTTGCTTGTAAACAACATCGTTAGAACCATTCGAAAGAATATAGTTATGTTTTTATCTTGAAATGAAAAAATGAAATGAAATCTTTGAGTTTTACGTCCCACGATTATGCCGGTTAGACTAAAGGAGACGGTGAAGATAAGAAATGAATGAAATGGTGGAATGAAGAAAGTGGGAGGAAACGGGAGAACCCCGAGAAAACCCACGCACACGGCGTTTGTCCACCACAAAGTTCACTTGGCGGGGATGGGATCGAATCCGGAACCCCAAGCACCAGAGGTGAACACTCTACCACTGAGCCACCGCGGCACCTCATGTTTTTATCTTATCCCCAGTAAAACATAATTTGAATTCCCCTATGGAGAACGTTATGAAATCTAAAGTTTAAAATTTGGCGTCGATACATTCAACGGTATAACCTCTGACCGTGTGTTGATACGTCTGAACGAATGGGCATCTAGAAATAACATTTTCGGCATATAAGATCGACGAAACTTATAAATTCACACAAATTTCAAACCAATGACTACACTAGAGGGGATAAGGGGTGATGTCCTCTCAGTGGCTGCGCCTGCCCCCCAGATATGTTGTATTGCATGTACGTCAATTAATATAAAATTATTATTTTCGACATAAGGTAGGTGCAGGTAAATACGCCATGTTAAGGGTGTTGGATTTTTTATGGGCTCAATTTTCATGAAACACAAAGAACAAGACATGTGCCTTGCACAGTAGCCTTTTCTACGTGTAGAAAAAAATGTCGCAATGATGCTACCTACTTCTATTTTGTACCCAAGGTAAAAGAAAAAAGTGTTACAAAATGGCGTATTTACCAACACGTGCAGGTAATTACGCCAAGTCTTAGAAACCTGTAGTAGAAACCTGTAATATATCTTGCAAGTGCATTGTCTGTGTTATACAAACTCAAATATTACTACACAACATAGCTGAAGCAAAAAACAGAATGACCAAAGTGCAAGATGAAAATAAAAATGATGAAATATAAAACCGATAATCTCCAAAACTTGAAATGAAGTTCCAAACTGAAAAGTTTTAGTCCATAAGAAGATAAACAAAGAGTGCCACTGTACTGTGACTTAAAAAAAAAAAAAAACTACACCGGTATTACATAGAATATGTAGGACAAATCAAAACATCTTTGTCTTCTGCAGTCAGCCCTGCACAAACTCTGGCGTATTTTGCTGCACCATGCTTGGTATTGATTTAGTAGTTATGGAACCACAAATACTGAAATTACACTTACAAAACAAAGTGTTCCTAGACGGACACGAAATAAGGCGTACTTACATTGCTGTAAACAATCGACAATATTCTGAGTTAGCACGCTGCTAATAACTGATTCTTACCTCTATTGAAATAGTAACGTCCTTCCGCGGAACCTTCCCGAAGCAAACAACATTGCACGGCGTGGCGGTATCAGCGCTGTCTTCTGGAGTATTTGTCAAATAGGACTTGTCGAAGACCGTGGCACATATTGGAGGCTCATTCTAGCAGATTTCGTCGGAAACGTCCCAGCAATGAACACTTGGTGTATTTAGCTGCACTGGCGTATATACCTACCGTTACCTCATTTAAGAAACTGCCCTTTCGCTTGTCCCTTCCGCAAGAAACTAAAACTGGCATTGTGAATGCTTCGAACTCGATTTTTACACTACTACAATAGCTACTTCCTTATCTTTCATTGTCGCTTGAAAGTGATCGTGTTAAACGTCTTAATTATTTCCTCGAATAGAGGACACGGTGTTTAAACTGAGTATTATTTGAGTTTATCTAATCAATGAAAACAGTTCAGTGTTGATTCTCTATTCTTTTACATTAGTGTTTTGCAAATGAGACGAGAAACGAGTTTTCCTCGTCTCGTCTCCTAAATTTTGTACGTTTCAATTCTCGAAGAATTATTTCTCGTCTCGTCTCATTTTGTAAGTTTATGTATAACATTTATATCCGGTGTTTTTTCTTACATCAAGAAATTACAATCCGGTCATGAGAGATGCATGAAGGGTATCAAATAACAGCATTTAAATCATATTTACTTTTGGAATATATTGTGAAATAACTTGCGTATATCTTTACACGTTCATAAGTGCTCCTCGTTATGTTCCTACAATCACTTTATCAATTTATATTTTTATACTGTGAATTATGTAACATGAAAACAGCGTTTGAGATCTAAGCCTTGGGTGAAAAAGTTTTGTTCACGGGACTCGAGAGATTGTCTTGTATCTCGTTTCGTGGTTAATACTAATCGTTGCTTCGAAGGCATTTCATGTATCAGAGAAAGGGCCCCCCACAATCCTTATGGAAATTGGATTTCGGTGGAATTGCTTGAAACCGTGATATGTTGTAGATATTGTGATCCTGAGAAAAAGTCTCAATGGACAAAACCCCCAATTACAGACCGTTTGACCACTACAGGGCAACTTTTTCTGAAAGTAGCTGAGGATAATGACACTCTGGATTTCGGTGAAAACGACTGAATCTGTGATATGTTGTAGATATTGTGATTTTGAGAAAAAAAATCTTAATGGGCACAATGAACAATCACTGATCGTTTGGCCACTACAGGGCCACTTTTTTTAAAACAGCTGAAGGTATCGATATTCCGGATTTGGTGAAAATGACTGAAACCATGATATGTTGTAGATATTGTGATCTTGAGAAAAAGTCTCAATGGACAAAACCACCAATCACTGACCGTTTGGCCACTACAGGGTCATTTTTTGAAAGCAGCCAAAGATAGTGATATTATGGATTTCGGTGAAAATGCCTAAAACCGTGACATGTTGTAGATATTACGATTCTGAAAAGAAGTCTCAATGGACGCAACCACCAATCATTGACCGTTTGGCCGAAGATAGTGATATTCTGAATTTCGGTGAAAATGACTGGAACAGTGATATATTGCATATACTGTGACCCTAAGAAAAATCTCAATGGGCACAACCACATATCACTAACCATTTGGTCACTGCAGGGCGACTTTTTTTAAAAAAACAGTCGAGTAAAACGATCTTCTGGATTTATGTGGAAATGAATGAAACTCTGACATGTTGTAGACCTTCTCATCGTGAGAAAAAGTCTTAATAGGTACAACCATCAATTTGATCGTTTGGCTACTACTTCTGGTATTCAAAAGTGGAGAGGTTCTGCTCCTATTTTAAAGAGCACGGAGATGGAAATTAAGGTCCAGATTTTTGGAAACAGACAGGTATAACCATATTTTGGATTTCGGTAGAAATGACTGAAACCGTGCTATGTTGTAGGTGTGATCCTGAGAAAAAGTGATAATTTGTGGCTACTGAGCAAACGTAGATCAGTTGGTTAAGATTCTTTTTCGTATTCGGGAGGTTCGGCACGGCCTGGTCATCCTGTCTGGTGTTTTCCAGAGTTTTCCTTTGTCCCGCAAGATGAACATCGGGATGTTATCTAAGCTTAAATGGTGTTGGCCGCTACTCTTCCCAATTCTTTTCCATGTTGTTGGATAGAATGAGAAGATCTAAACTTTTCAGGGTTTCATACAATTTCACCGAAATCCCAGAACATCATTAACTTCTGTTGTTTTTTTTTTAAAAAGTGACTCTGTTGTTGCTAAACGGTCAGTAATGGGTGGTTGTGCCCATTGAGAGTTTTTCTCAGAATTACAATTCTGATATTATATATCACAGTTTCAAGCAATTCCACTGAAATCCAATTTCCTTAAGGATTGTGCAGGGTCCTTTGAGTACCTGATAATTGTTGAGTCATAAATTACGCACCCAAATTTCTGCCCAATAAGGAAAGACCTTGAAGCTCTTCTTAATTGGTTGATTGGTTGTCGGAGTTAATTTAGCGTCCCTTTTCAGTACCATCAAGACTAAATGAGACGTGTAACTGGAGCTTAACGTGCAATTCGAATCATATGAGCTCCTACCGAAAATCAAACTCAGTCTTCCGTTCCGAAGATAGTTATGGTAGCCATATAGGTGGAAATATTTTATAACTACTTATCTGCATCTTTTAGGGTGCAGGATAACACCCGTTAAATATTACATAGACGTATTGGCTTGTAGTATTTCTCCTCTAAAACCTTTGACCCCTCCCAGCAAAAAATTCTGGGTGCCTGCCTGGATGTATCGAAGTCGAAACCTTGTGCATCAAACCTCATATGATACTTATAGACCACTAAAGAGTGTAGTAGCCAGAAAGGAGCCTAGTTGCTACTTGATTTACTAACATTATATAGCAATGGCGGCTCTTGAGAGACGTCGCATCGGTGAAAATTTGATATTTATGCTAGTGTAAACAATAATTAAGATATTTGCTGAGTTTTCTTTCTTTAGCTTGTGGTTATATAATTTTGTTTTTTGCCTATGTGATTTCCATCAAAACCCACGCAGTGGCGGGACTAGAGGGAAAAACCTGGGGGGGGGGGAGCCAGAACCCAGACTATGATATGTATACCATGAGTTTACTATAAACTTAGACAAGAATTTTAGGAATAATCCAAAAAAATGGATCAAAAGATTGCGATCTTGGCTAATAATTAGTTTTTGGATCAGGGGTCACAAAAATTTGGAATGCTCCTAAATCGGGTTTTCGTTTTATTATTATTATTATTATTATTATTATTATTATTATTATTATTATTATTATTATTATTATTATTATTACAGAATAAGCACATCATATTGAATTAAGTGTTAGTTCGGGTTTGGCTACATTATATATAGTTCTCCAGATATAAGGCGTACAAGAAAATGTTTGATTGAATGAAATATATTGAATTTTTCGGATCAGGGGCCACAAAATTTTTGAACGGCCCGTAAATCCAATTTTCATATTTTTTACGGAATAAGTACATCATACTGAGTAAATTGTTAGTTTTGATTTAGCTACACTATATGTAGTTCTCAAAATATGGTGCGTAGAAGGAAATATTTGATTGTATGAAATATATTGATTTTTTTGGATCAAGGGCTACAAAATTTTTGAACGGTCCTTGAATCGAGTTTTTTTTTTTTTTAACGGAATAAGCACATCATACTGAGTAAATTGGTAGTTTTGGTTTGGCTACACTATATGTGGTTCTGGAGATATAAGGCCTACAAGAAAAAAATTGCCTGAAATATATTGGATCTTTTGATCCAAAAAGTATATAATTAATAGCTCTATTCTCATTTCTACTACAATTAATAGCTTAAATTATTTTTGTCACTCAGGAAACTAGGCGATCCAATCCTCCCCCCCCCCAGCCCCGGGTTAGATCCGCCACTGGACCCACGATGGATAAAATACTACAACACTTACTTCTTATTTTTGTGTTTTGTTTCTTTTATTGTCTTTATCTCCTTAAACTTTATAAAGAAAGAAAAAAATTAAAAAAGAAAAAGAAATTTGAGTGCGGAAAAGTATTTTGAATATGTAAGAATGAAACAATTGGGAAAATGCAACATGGCAGCGTTAAACAAACTTTTACTTTCAGTCGGATGACTCAACGCAGAAGAAAAATTAAAAGGGATTTGACAGTGAAGGAGGGAATTCTAACAGACAACATTGATTGATCACCACAAATGTCCAAACAAAGGTGTTTAAGAATTCAAATGAAAAGTGCGTCATTCAACCCCCCTCCATTTTACCCTACATCCGACCATGTCCGTCCTTCAACTTGCACTATTTCTTTTTCTTTTTCTTTGTTTTCGAAAAGTAAAAAGAAGTGCTTGACATTTGTCCAACCTTAACAAGCTGTCTACACGTGTCGTCGTCAGGTCCAGAAAAGAAATAAATCAACTGCCAACCGAAATGAACCTTCGCCTTATAAGAAGAAAGTAAGTCGTTTAAGTTCCCCCATATTTATTATATCCCATCGGCACTTCTTATGGGAAAACCTCATTTAGATTGGCTAAGAAATCACATAAACCTGACGGCGTCGCTGTGTTATGTCAAACACATATAAATAACTTTTGAAATTCTCTCTTTTTTGGCAACACGAAGGAATGGAGAGAGAGAGAAAAAAAAGGAAATTTTCTCTAGCAGCGGAAACATGATGTAAGAAATTAGGTGAACGGAATATCTGTTCTTCTGTGCCTCCAAAGATCAATTATTCTGGTTGATTTCCCAGCAAGATAAGAAATGTACTATATAAGGCTCATTGTGTTAATTTGGACGAAAAACAAGACCCGAGGATTAAGGCGGTGCAGTTCCATTTGCATGGAAATCAAGACAAAGAGAATTTTCCGATTTTCCTCTCGACCTAGTCGGACATTACAATATGGATAACAAGCTAGCACAGCTGAATTCCTGTAACTATCGCAAAGGTACAAGCGCGCATCCAGAATATTTGTTGGGAGGGGTCTAATTTTTTGGGAGGTTCAATATTACAAACCACTACGTCTATGTAACATTGAATGGGTATTATTTTGGACCCGAAATGACAATAATTGTTAAATACATCCACCTATATTTTTTAAAAAATGGTGGAACTAGATGATTTTATAAGAGAAAGAGGACATATGAAGTGTAAGATCAAATTTTCATGCTACATCAATCATTTCCCTGTTAAACAAGGATAGTTCTATTGAGAAAGTACACAAACGTATATTGTGTTAGCAAGTTTTGGGGAAAGGTGTCCGGACGTGGTGAGCCCCCTGTAGGTACGCCCCTGCAAAGGTATATAACCACAGGGCGAGGATTCAAGTGCATTTTGTCAAATGTCTTAAATGATTCAGTTTGTACATAATGGCTCAGCGGTACATAGTTCGTTCAGTGTACAAGGGAACCAAGTCCACTTCTGGTGGCCTTGGACATATTTCGGCTTTAAAATCTCTATCTGAAGCTGTTTATAAAGCTTAAAAGATTCATGTAGGGATATTGTAAATAAATGTTGTAATGTAAAAAAAAAAAAAAAAAAAAAAAAAAAAAAAAAAACTATTAACTTTTGGGTCTAGCTCAAAACTTCCACAGCTAAAACCCCCACACTGAAGAAATGTAAAAACGCCCACACAATCGGTCATAACTCCTACACAAACGGACAAACCTCCCAAATTCACGAACGGTCATAACTCCCACAGCCCAACACCCCACACTCAAGAAATGTCAAAACGCCCACAGAAACGGTCGTAACTCCCACACAAATGGACAAAACACTCACACATACCAACGGTCACAATCCCCACATAAATGGACAAAACTCCCACACAAATGGACAAGACCCACATAAATGGACAAAACTCCCACACGAAGAAATTGCCACAACCGCCACACAAATGGACAAAACTCCCACACAATCGGACAAACCTCCCACACTTTGAAATGATCATGGTTGCACGTCTTGTAAGTTTCACACGCTAAAAATAATGAAAAGAAATACAAGGGTATGTGTCCACTTATCAGCTTCTCCACTTTGGATCATAAGCGTTTTTTGGACTTTTCTAAATTATTTCAGCGTGTGAAATTTACAAGACGTGCAACCAGGATCATTTCAAAGTCTAGGAGATTTGTCCGATTGTGTGTGGGTTTTGCCCATTTGTGTGGCGGTTGTGACAATTTCTGTGTGTGGGAGTTTTGTCAATTTGTGTGGGGTTTTTGTCCATTTATGTGGAGATTGTGACCGTCACTATGTGTGGGAGTTTTGTCTATTTGTGTGGGAGTTTTGTCCATTTATGTGGAGATTGTGACCGTCACTATGTGTGGGAGTTTTGTCTATTTGTGTGGGAGTTATGACCGTTGGGGGCTATGACCGTTTACTTGTGTGGGAGTTTTGACTGTTCGTTCCTTTGGGAGATTTGTCCATTTATGTGGGAGTTATGACCGATTGTGTGGGTGTTTTGACATTTTCTGAGTGTGGCAGTTTTGGCTGTGAGAGTTTTGACCTGCTCCCTAACTTTTTCATGAACTTAAGCATGCAGTACAAAGTTTGTCTCTTTCTCACAACTTTTCACAATTGAACTTGACTCTTTTGTGGTCTGAGCTCATCGGTGGTCTGATGGTGTAATCGGCAAGGTACCTTTATACGAATTCGTAGCCTGGATCCATCTTCAGTGCGAACGGGAATTACTTCTCTTCTACCCTTAGGGATGCGCACGAGACAAGAGCTGCGTTTGTCTCCTCACTGCTCCTTTTATCATGTCGCTTTAAATACAGCTTCTTCTCAACCAGTATACCAATCAGTTTTCTGTTCCTCTGTTTAACTACATCTAGTATTGTTTTTTTTCACCCCTACCATTTCTCAACACTTCCATTTGACCTATCTAATTTACCCAATTCTTCTCTATATTCATATTTCGAAAGTCTTGTTTCATCGTTTTTGTGTAGTGGCGATGTTCTTTCCTCATTGGCCATTACTCTACACTATTAGATTCCAATTGAATGCTCTGTGACGTTACAGACAGCTGCTCGGGCTCACAGAACAAGGAGAAGACAGCAACTCCAGCGTTGACAGAATACAGTAGTGAAAACCAAGAAGGTGTACTCGATGATATGGAGATAAAATGTTCTTGGATTCACGACAGATCGAATGCTGCCCTCACTTCTTTCACTGTTACGAATCTGTTTCCTTCTTCTTCTTCTTCTTCTTTTTTTTTTTGCTATTGAGGGCACTATAGCTCAGAGGTCGAACCCTTACTTCTGGTGCATGGGGTCTTTGAATCGAACACCGGCCAATAAGTTTCTCGTGGACATCGTGTCCGTGGGTTTTCTCGGGGTACTCCCGTTTCCTCCCACAATATCATTCCACCATCTTCTACCATCAGCATTCACTTGCCTTAATCACCTGTCTCCCATAGTCTAAAGGCCAGAATAGTGAAACGTTAAACTCAAAGATTTCATTTCATTTTCCTTTTTTGCTCAATTTCTTTCTACCGTTCTGGCTGTGATCGTAAACGCCTTCGCCTATCAAACATCGGCAAGTTAGAAATAGTACTCTTACATGAAATGAACGGGGGCCGCGGTGGCTCAGTAGTGGAGCGTTCATCTCTGGTGCATGGGGTCCCGGGTTCGATCCCAGCTCCCGTCAAGTGAATCTTCAGGTGGACAAATACCGTGTGCGTGGCTTTCCTCGGGGTTCTTCCGTCTCCTCCGACTTTCTTCATTCCACCATTTCATTCATTTCTCATCATCATCCTCTCCTTTAGCCTAGCCGGCATAATCGTGCGACGTAACACTCAGATTTCAGTTTTTCTTACATGAATCGAAGAGCGAAATGTTTGCTCAAAAAAAGGAAGAACATCTGTGGTTATTAGTAATAATAATAAAAAATAAATAATGTGGGAATCTGGAGATAGTGGTCTTGATTTTGTTTGTTTCTTGCTTGTTTTGCATCAAATGCTAGCATTTTCGTTGGTCACTCAGGGAAATTTGCTTGTACCCTCGACCTCTGGACTTGTTGACGTTGCCCGATCAAACTATATCCATTAATAAGTGTTCCCTTAGTTGCGTAATTCCATTTTCACTCCTGCGATGAAACATTTTACCGATAAATAAACCTTCTTATATCTCTTTTTTTCTGTTTTGCGCCATATCCATTTAGTCGTGATTTTTTATTCATATTTTCCATAATTTCGTTGATCTACTAATTTGCTTAATAGTACTAATAATACAGTACGAAAAAAGCTAATTAGTAGAAGATCAAAACAAGATTTGAAAAAATGAAATCTTTAAGTTTTACGTCCCACGGTTATGCCGGTTAGGCTAAAGGAGACGGTGATTATGAGAGATGAGTGAAATGGTGGAATGAAGAAAGTGGGAGGAAACGGGAGAACCCCGAGAAAACCCACGAGCACGGTGTTTGTCCACCACAAAGTTCACTTGGCGGAGGCTGGGATCGAACCCGGGACCCATAGCACCAGAGGTGAACGCTCTACCACTGAGCCACCGCGCCCCCAAAACAAGATTTGAATGAACGTGATAGATGAAACACATTAATACAATGTTTAAAGTGAATTCAACATTGATTGCTGAATATTTTTTTTTAGCTTCTTATGCTAATGTTGATTTGTTTGCTATGCAAATGAGGAGAACACCGTTATTTCAGTGGTAGAGGGATTACCTCTGGTGTGTTGGGTCCTTGGTTCGATCCCCGAAAAATAAATTTTTCGTGGACAACATCTCGTTTCTCTGGCTACTCTCGTTTCCTCCCACAGCCTCATTCCGTCAATTCTTCCATCAGTATTCATTTACCTTAATCATTTGTCTCTCTTAAGTTAATGGGAATAACCGTGGGACGTTAAACTGAATTATTTTACTTCATTTTCATTTCAAAAAGCTTATTTTTTAAAAATGGCAGAAAAATATTTTAAGAAAGTGATTACAAATACAATTAAAGCTGAAAAATTGAGTAAAACTTTTAATTTCCAAAAAGGTTTTCTTAGGTATGCTCTTAATCACAGAAAGAAATTTTGTTTTATTTAAAGTACTTTTAACTTTGTGAATTAAAAATTTTACCTTATTGTTGGAAGTAATTTAAGAAAACATTAAGTCATACTCTTAGTTTTCTAAAACCAACATCACAAGACATTATTTTATATTACGAATTGAAGATTAGATATTCGTAGTAAACTCTTACAAAATTATGGTCAGTTTCTCCACACTTCCGACTAGATCCACATTTTGGATAGAGCTGCCATCTGTAGACAATCAGCAGAACGTGGTTATT
Source organism: Thermobia domestica (assembly GCF_964235325.1). NCBI lineage: Eukaryota > Metazoa > Arthropoda > Insecta > Zygentoma > Lepismatidae > Thermobia > Thermobia domestica. Next base: position 260,941,988 of record NC_137463.1, read on the forward strand.
CAGACAAGTGGTTGGTTGGTTTGTCCTTGCATTGGAAGGAAATTTATTTTACAAGGCTTTGGAGTTCATGCTCTTTTATTATGCAGTAAACGACCGTAAATTATACGGGTAAGCAAACAGAATGACTCCTATATTTACTGTTGCTATAGAAACCATGAACTTACACGCAAATGAATAGGTAAAAAAAAAAAAAAAAAAAAAGAACTAAGTTTGAAATATCGCCTTCATTTTCTTGGATTTACTTACAAATTATTGAAGATGAAATACTGGTAATATAATTGTCACATTTTTATATGTAATGAGGAAGACAAAAGTATGAATTTAAAGCGTGAAGATAAAATTATTTTAAAAAATGTTAACTGAAACCGAATACAAGATTTCACATGGTCCCACCATAAATATTAACTCAAAATATCAGTTAAAATAAATCTTAAGTTTCTTGGTTGATTACAGTTTAATGTCTCCTTTCATTGCCGAGACTATATGAGACAGACCTGGTGATTAAAGTGGCAATCTGGTATGAATCGAGAGGTACTCCACAAGGTATCGAACCCGGTACACAAGGCCTGCCCTAGACAATGTGTCGCCCCATGCAATGGAATCATTTATCACCACACTTTCTTAAGAGAAAACAAATCTTAAAAATCACGATTTTAAGCATGCTACCCCATCATGAACAACGAAGGCGATGGAGAAAAGCACTCGCACTCAGAAAGGCCTAAACACTAAAAATACAATCTCATTGAGTGTGTTTTTTTCTTTAAATAATAATCTATTATGTTAGTGAAAGATAAAGCAAACACACCTGCAGAGGAAGGATGGTAATCTTTTTTTTTTTTTTTTTCAGAATTCAATATCGAGCTTCAATCTCAATATGTCAGTTTGCAATTCCAGTGCAACTAGGTTTTTTATCTTTATTTCTTGATTTTCCTTCCACATCTGTTAAAAAGAAAACTTATTTTCACCTTCAATGATAAGGAACTTGTTTATGACAAAGACAAAACTAGTTTTCATATCGAAACTGTGATTACTAACTAAATGGAACAGGTGTTTGCTACTTTTTGAGAATTTAGTTCTTGTATTTGACAACAATCAAACAATTCACGCTAGGGTTTGTTTAACCATTTGCTTTAACACTGTCCACGTGACCTTAAACTAATGCGAGCTAAGCATGATTTATAAATGTAATATTCAAATAGAAGGTCAGGTTAGTAAATTGAGGAGTTCTATGTAATAAGGGCCCATAACGAGAAACCATGTTCTGAGAAAATCGCATGTAAACATTTCAAATATAGATATCTTTCTATTTTACGTTTGTATATGCGCACCCTACAAGAGAAACATAGATTTATACTTTTTCTTCTACAAAATACAAAGAAACTAACAGTTTGTTTCACTATAACATGAATATGAATGTTTTTTTTTTTTTTTAAAAAAAAAAAAGCTTACAAGCACCTCTTTTAGACAGAATGACTTTGAAAGATTCTCGCGTATATGTATCACAGCTGTCCTGTGATACACTTTGTGAAAATGAATAAATAAATGTAATTACAATGTAAGGAATACATTATAAAGTAAACAGAACGATATATGTGTAAGAATAATAGATTAAAGTAGTCAATTTATTATGTAGAAACTCGATATGCAACAGTCCTAGACACTAGAAAGAGTTTGTGCATTATGTTGAACTGGTAAAAACATACTCACGAAGGGGGTTATCTTATGCGTCCCCGCTGTTTGGTTCTTGGTTTATGGTTTGGGCTTGACGGAACACTTCCTCATACTAATCAACAGCATCTGGGTCCAGAAAAGGGAACAAACTGTGTACGTATCGCTCTTTCGCTCCGCACGTCTACTTTGTAGTATGCCTGACAGCAGGGCATCTTGTTCCTTTGAACCACTTCCGTAAAATTGAGCAACGACTTTTCTTGTTCCCCAGCATTTAAATTCTCGCAATATTTACCTTTACAGCCCCTGTTCACTAACGCAAATTGCTTTTCGCTGATATCTTTGCCACTAATGGTTGTATACATCTCATTTTAGTTCATTTTCTCCTCCTTTACATTAGGATTCCTTTTTTACTGTCTTTTCTGTTTCTTCGGATTATAATCGAACTCGTGCTAGCATCCTATGACATGTTCAACGTTGTTCAAACAACTTTCTCACCAACATAACTGCAGCAGATACTCGTTTAAGTCTCACGACGACCTCTATTTCTTCACTGTAGCAACATCAAGACTTAAGATATTGGAATGAAATTTTGCAGATGTATACAATTAATATCAAAGAATTTAAAATGCAATCTCAATAATAATAATAATAATAATAATAATAATAATAATAATAATAATAATAATAATAATAATAATAATAATAATAATAATAATAATAATAATAATAATAAAAGAGCCTATGCCGGTATGGGCCCCTATTACATAGAACTCTATTTAACTACCATCATCATTTCCATCATGAAATATTCATTTTAAATAATATAGTTATCACAGATTTTGTCGCCCCTCGAAATTTTCCGCCGCATGCAAAAAGATGTTACACATATGCACTGGAAATATACGTTCTCCGGACAGCGGTATATTGTACAAATATACGGAATCCTCTTGTTTACTACAGAAATCAGTACGTTATCCATATGCTAAATACGCATTGCCCTCAGATGTTACATCATGCCGTTGCAGGATGTCTGACATCTAACCGTCTTCCATATATCACATGCATATACTTATGTTACATTCCTCAGCTCCGTCCATTTGTATGTGAGATCCTAACCGCCTATATTGTTTCATACGGAAAGTACATATAGATGGAATACTCATACGGAAAGTATTATAAAACATGCGTTTTCAGTTGTACGTTTGCTGTATGTTAAGTCCAAAAATTACAGGATTTAAGCATGTAAACTACCTTTTTAAGTACGCCACCTACATTTTTTTCTCAGTGTGTTAGAGCTGGCCCTGCCAGTACTACGAGCATTGCCACTCGGATACAATAGTTGTTTTCTTTATACTAAAGGAGACAGATTAGTAGTGAAAATAGGTGATACAGTGTTTAAATATTAGAAAGCTGGTGTAAGGGATCTCTCGTTCGACCCCCGACTATACAACTTTCTGGTGGACTACATCGTGTCCGTGAGTTTTCTATGTGTTCTTCCGTTTTCCTCCAACATTCTCATTTTACTAAATTCTTTCGCAAGCATTGAAACTTTCAATTAATCAGCCAGCTCATTTAGTCTCCAGGTCATAACTGTAGAATTAGAAATTTCGTTCCCTGTTTATTCAGATTCATTATAGTGAAAATGAATGATAATGGAAGAAAATTTTTCGGACTGAGAATTTGGAAGGAAGCAGGAAAACGTTGAGAAAACTAGCGGCCACGATGCTGTTCACTGCAAGCTCATATACCACAGACTCGAACTTGGGACCTACACCCCTATAGGTGAACCAGATCCACTAATGAGTTACTACTGGGTTAGTAGTAGGTGCTCGATAACAAAGATCGCCAGAGCAGCCTCAATGTTCAATTATTGTTAGGTATTTCTTTTTCCCATCCTTTATTTGATTTTAGGATTTAGGAATTAGATTTCTGGGATATCGGCATCTATGGTCATGTTAGCCCGTCACTAGGATTAGAATTAGGAATTAGATTTCTGGGCTTTCGGCAACTATCGCCATGTTAGTCCGTCACTAGGATTAGGATTAGGAATTAGATTTCTGGGCTTTCGGCATCTATGGCCATGTTAGCAGCTCACTAGGATTAGGATTAGGAATTAGATTTCTGGGCTTTCGGCATCTATGGCCATGTTAGCCCGTCAGTAGCATTAGGATTAGGAATTAGATTTCTGGGCTTTCGGCATCTAAGGCCGTGTTAGCCCGTGAGTAGGATTAGGATTAGGAATTAGATTTCTGGGCTTTCGGCATCTATGGCCATGTTAGCCCGTCACTAGGATTAGGATTAGGAATTAGATTTCTGGGCTTTCGGCATCTATGGCCATGTTAGCAGCTCACTAGGATTAGGATTAGGAATTAGATTTCTGGGCTTTCGGCATCTATGGCCGTGTTAGCCCGTGACTAGGATTAGGATTAGGAATTAGATTTATGGGCTTTTGGCATCTATGGTCATGTTTTGAGGGAGTACTTCCTTCGGCGAGCGTACTATCCGTGAAAAGGAAAGGAAGAAAGGATTGGGGATGAAAGGAAACGGCCTTGGTCTTATATGGTAGGTACCACCCCGCCATATGCTTGGTGTGAATAAGGAAAACCTCATTGAGGAGGACTGAAAAAGCTTTTGATACTTTTTCGACTGAGTGAACCCACCAGGAATCGAACCCAGAACCACTCGCACCGAAGGCGAGAGCTTAATTTGATATTCATTATAAAGAAAGAAAGAAAGAGAAATGAAACATATAGTTTGTGTCGTTGCAGATGGAAGATAGTCATGAGTAGGGCCCGGAAGCTAAGGAAAAGTCCTCTTTTTTACGAGTACCCGAAGACGAGGCTTAACATAATACATGTTCATTTTGGGTCAATGTAGGCCAGGAAATGGTGGATTTTATTGGTCCTTTTTTTGCATTTTCTTTTTTTTATTGATCTTTTTTAAAAGCTTTTCATAGGTCTTAACGTCTTCTTTTGCACTTCATCTTTCGACGATAAATTTACTGGCCATTAAATCGAATCACCACCACCTCTTAAACATCTTTTCTTTAGTAAAGAAAATTCAAAAGATAAGACATTCTTCAAACCCGGAGACCATCAAACACACAGGAGGACATTCTTCTAGTGCAGTGTTGGTTTCGGCTGTTTTGGAAACGGTCGGGATGCTAACCAATGATGACGGCGCCGTGGAGCTTCGTAGAGGACCCACTTCTCACAACATGTGAACACCTGTCCAGAAATAGCTCCTTTCTTAGGCGAGACGGCAAGGAAATACAGGTGTCTGCTTGCGTTGCCTTCTGGCCCGGAGTCAAATCATGTAGGACCCATCGACCCAACTTGTAGTGCTTCCCAAGTTGATGCAGGCGCTACCGAATGGTTTCTCCACTCACACTGAATTTCAGTCCCAGTTCCTTTCATGTATGGCCACTGTTCGCCTCAATTGCTGTCTGAAGATTTTCATTTTGTACATGTGTTGGTGGCCTGGAACGTGGTGCGTCTTCCAGTGTCTCTTCACCGCCCTTAAACTTGTGAAATCAGCGCTGCATTGGTCATGTAGTAACAATACCCTCACCAAAGGCCTGGCATATCTTCCGCCCCGCTGCAGTGGCGTTCGACCGCAGTTTGAACTCGTAAAGCATACACTTTCTTATGACGCTCTGTGGAGATCCCATGTTCACTCTGTCCTTACGCAAGTTCACAGTGTAACTGAACTGCCACAACCAGGTAGTATGTTGGGCTTATGCACACCAACAACTGACCTTCGCCTTATCACCATTCGCATTCAACTCACACTGTGAGGGCCAATTGAACACAGACCTCCACAGAAAGCGACAGAATTTTCTTGGTTACCTTTATAATTATTCACATTGAAATCCATGTTCTTTGTTGTTTGTAATTACGTCACGGGAAAACGATTGGCCCGCTTGGAATGAATTTAGGAACATAGTGCCCACCTCATGCTGGGATTTTATCACATCCCTTTGATTAAAGGATGTATTCTAATGGGAGTAGAAGCTCAAACTTTCTGCAATAAATAAAGTATCTTATGGATTTTCACCGCATTCCCTAAAGAGAGCTAAATTATTTTCATTATATTTGATCTCTCTGTGTGACGTACAAGTTTAATCTAGTATTGTTATAAATAGAAAATGGGACGCTCGTTAAAAGAATCTGTCTGCTTTGTGACCATTTTTCCAAGGGTATTATTGCTTCTTAGGAAAAGCACAATGCAACCCAGTAAAAGAGTACACACACTCTGCCACGATATTGTAGTTGCAATCGGACCAGTGGCCAGTGACAGGGATGCACTCACAGAAGGGAGAGTTTGGCTGGGTAGCATGAAAATTTAATCTTACCTCATCTGTATTCTTTCCCTTACAAAAACAATCTAGTTCTATCATTTTTGTCTGAAAATATGGATGGAAGTATTTTACAATTATTTATCGTCTTTTCGGGTGCAGAACAGGCTAATACTCTTTCAAGACGACATAGACGTACTGGTCTATATCGTTGGATCCACGAAAGCCTGAACTCATTGCAACAAAAATTTCTGAATGAGCGCCTGGCCAGTGACACGGAGGACATGGATACCTCATGGTGGCTTAACCTAAATTCATAGTGCTAAATTTTCAACACCTTTATCTAAATAAACGATTGACAATTTCAGGGAACCGAGAGCCTGCTGGACGTTCCGAGCTACAGGCTTGGTTCCAATTACCAAGGTTACTTGTAAAGTCAAGTGCTGCTTCCTTGGTAGGGTAGTACGTGAGAGTTTCTCTAACACTGCTCTCAGCCACATCCACATGGTCAAGAATTCATCCGAAGAATCGAAACAACTTCGAAAAACTCTCTTGTTGAAAATGCGTTTTACGGAACTGAAGCACCACATTTTTAGGAAAAGAAAAATATAAATTAAAAAAAGAATAGGGTCCATGTTCCGTTAAGGGGATCCAAAGCTAACCTAATCTACCCTAACCTAACCTAACCTAACCAAACCTAATATAAGATTGTATTATGTAATCATACGAAAATCAAAGGAAAGAAGATGAGAAATTGCAAATTTTGTGTGGAAGAAATTACTGGACCCCCTTAACTGAACATTGACCAAAAATAGTTTTTTTTTAAAAAATATTAAAATTTTAAAAGAATGCATTTACCATAAAAATAGCCAAATATGATAAAATCTCATACGTATATTTCCTACTTCTTTACAACCATTATTAAATTATAAAAATACACTCTGTAAAGAAAAAATAGCGACACCTCAATTCTCAAGGTAGCTTACACAGAAAACCATATTTACAGCCGGCTAGAAGAGGAATAGAAGGAAATTATGAGTGTGATAGTTCATTTGCATTATCTCTGACACCTACGGTGCACAACGGCGCTTACTAATTATTTATGTATCAGTAATATTCTCTCCAGATGGCACCTGAGAGCGTCTCGTAAGTTATTGGAGTGAGAATTCTGCATTGCATTTGTGATATGTAGGCCCAGGTAATTAGCATTTTGTGATCGTTCTCTGCTTTGTCATTGTTTGAACTGTGTCAAGTGGCAATATTGTGGTTGTGCAGCGTTGTTCTTGTATGAAATTGTCGCTACATGTGAACTGTAAACAAGTATGATGGGTAAGAAATGTAACTTGTCGTCACGTTAACAAGACATAATTCTTGTTTTGCACAGCTAAGTTACATCTCTAAAGGAGATGGCTGGAATACTCAAAATTGACCATTCGACGGCAGAAAGAATAATTTACAAGCAAAAATAGTATAAGAAATCATCCCTTCGTCAACAGTGTGATAGAAAAAGAGAGCATCACCTAGAGCAGATCGCCAAATAAAATCAATAGCATTGCAGAATTAAGGAATGACTTCCCCGGAAATTGTTTCTATAATTTGAGGTGATCTTGGAACTGCAGTTACTCGTACGACTGTATTGTCCTAACTGTATGAAAGGGATATTACGAAGAAAAAAACCGCCTGGAAAGTCGAAACTGTCAAAAACATAGAAGACTTCAACACGTAGGTTTGTGAGGCGATATGCTACTTGGACTTATGACAACTGGAAGCATGTTGTTTCCTCCGTTGAAAAAAGTTTATAATAGTGGGAAACGATAGTGGTGTGAAGTTGTGGATACGAATAAGCGAGGAACTTGACACGGATTTTGTTTAAGAGATGCAGATATTCAGTTACTGAGTGATGGTATGGGCTTTCATTTGATGCACAAAAAAAGTCTTCAAATTCTGGTACGTAAAATTCTTACAACAGCTAAAGATAACTTTCCTGAAGAAAATATGGACTACTTCTTTTTCGAGGACGTTAATGCTTCATGCCACCGAGCGAAAATTGTTAATACGTGGTGCAAGAATATGACTATTCAGACTCATGTGGCCTCCAAACTTACCTGACATGAATTCAATTGTCAAGTTTGGGTCAATATGACCAGAAGACTCAATAGACAAATATCTCAGATAGAATGGAACTCATGGAACAGATAATCCGGGAGTGATTCCATGAAATCGAGGTTGCATTTTGCAATAGCCTTGTCACAAAGAGGCCTCGACAATTTCCTGCACTTCCTAAAGCCCATGGTCTACATACGAAATCTAGTTTGATGTATTGTACCTCTCAATGTTCGTACACAATATATCTTACTCTTAAGAAATTACATTTTTTGTTTTGTGCTATTATTGTTGATCTTTCATACTTTTATGTAAAATTCTTCCCACAGCCGTTTTTGCTGAAAACACACATAGCTACTAATATATACATATAAATTCATTATATACATATAAAAAACTTGAAACTGCGGCGCAAGTATTAAGAATGAACTGCTCATTAAGAATATACACTGTAATATTATCAGCAATTCATGTAAAAACTCATATTGGTTAATGTATGTTGTGGAAACCATATCCGAGCAAGTGTCGCTATTTTTTCTTTACAGAGTGTAGCTTTATTAACTGTTTAATACAATAGATGTCCCGAAAACTAAGATTTACACACCATGTCACATTTATTATCAAAATACTATTTTATACGACCTATGGTTATTCAGTTTTGATAGAATATAATTTCTCTTTTCAATTTCTATATTAAGTGTTATAGAGCAATTACATATAGCAATCAAAAAGGTATAATAATACTAATTTCTTGCAATATTTATAATACAGTAAAAGCTTAATTATGTTAGTCCATATTTGTATTACAAATATTTTTGTATCATTAATTGAAAATTTCTTCCCAGAAATGTAATATGAGTTACTGTACAATACTTTTTCGAACAAGTGACATCAAATGAAATATCAAATTTTGATTTACCTTTCAAACTTCCATTGACAACTACTGCGTCAAGGGTTTAAACCTCAGTAGCTCAGCTCATAATTAACCAAGAAAGATAATATGGTAAAGTTAGTGTTTCTTTTGTTGTTTTGCATCAGGATTTTTTGAGGGAGGCATTCTTTCCCTTGGGGTACACTCATAAAAATTAGTATGTGAAGCAATAAAGTAGTCCACTACATGGGAATACTCTGTATGTGCACTTATTGCTTATATGGGGGTGGAGGGGAGGGGGGGAATTAGGCAATTTTCTTGAGTCTCAGATTTTTGACGTAAAGTACATTTATTTTTAAGACGGTTCGATATGAAACCAGATATCTTTTCACTAGGGTGAGAATTGCACAAATGTTACTTCGTTGGAGTCTGTGTTGTACAGTCTAAACTTTCCAATGATGTATGAATCATGACTCCGTGATAATTAGGGGAGTCACCAACAGTTGCGTACGCAAGAATTTATTTCAGGAGGGGTCCAAACTCAATATGAGGGTATTTTATATTAAAATTCCTAAAATTGTCCCTAAAATTAGGCAAAATTTACACAAAAGTCGAAATTTTGGGGGTGGGGGGTCCAGATTCCCAGGACCCACCCCCTGCGTAAGTCCCTTGTCAACAGGTACCCCAATGTGAGAGTAAATGATTTCGTTCAAATCTCTGGCGGGAGTAGAAAGTTTACTTTAAACAAACGTTACTAGACTTCAAACTATGCTAAGCTTATGATATAGCTTACGGAACGATTTAATATGTATAGTCTGTCTTCTGTCGATAGGTATAAGAGCAAAAACGGTAATAGTGAGAAACGATTTATGGGAACGATTCAGCACCCCTAAAAAAAGTTCCATTCCCGCCTTTACCTCTCTACTAAAACCGGAAGTGGTATAAATCAACCCTTCCGGTTTCCAACGTTGATAACCATTAAAAAAAAAACGGTAACAGATATAGAGAAGTATAATTCTTGACGTTGTTGCAGTATCTCAACGATAGACTACATCCTCACCGTTATATCTGTACTAAAACGTCAAGTGGTAGGAATTAACTACTACTTCTGGTTAAGAAATTGATAACCATAGAGCAGTGGTTCTCAGTGATGTGTCGCGACACACTGGTGGTTCACGCAGCCTCCTAAAGTGTGTAGAGAAATTCTGGAATTTAAAAATCATGAAGAATTTAATAATAATTAGTTAAAATCAAGGCAAACTATACCAGTCAATACTCAGTGCTATATAGAGTCATTATACGAACTAATTGGTTTCAGTATTATTATTATTATTATTATTATTATTATTATTATTATTATTATTATTATTATTATTATTATTATTATTATTATTATTATTATTATTATTTGTAATAAAAATATCAAACATGTGTTGCGATGTCCTGGATGCTCATTAAAGTGTGTCGTGAGTCAAAAAAAGGTTGAGAACCACTGCCATAGACCAAAAACTATAACAGATAACGAGAAACGTCTTTTTGATTTGAATTTAGCGCCGCAAGATCAACTTTTGTGCCCATTCTTATTCTTGTATTCCAAAAGGAAGCACTGAAAATCTATGATCTACTGTTTCAACACTGATAGCCATAGTGAAGATAATCACAATAGATGACGAGAATCAATTTTTGGTATGGGCAGGTTCGTGTATTGGAACCGATTTCGTTCATGAACTATCTCCGATCTAGTTTATGTATTTCAACCGGAAGTGGTAGATATTAAATATCACTTCTGGTTCAAGATTAAGCTTTACAAAGCTAAAACGGCAACAGAGAGCAAAAAATATAGGAAGGAAGAGGTAAGGTCAACGCCATAGTACTGGGAAACTTCAACAGCGTAGTAGGAGAAGGAGCTGCGAATAAGGTAATGGGACCATTTGGACTAGGTATAAGAAACGAACGTGGTCAAATGCTGTAAGCAACATGATCTGGTGGTGAAGAACACGTGGTTTAAGCAAAGAAAACCCAAGCTGTACACGTGAAAAAGTCCAGGAAATAGGAAACGCTACCAAATCGATTACATTATTGTGAAGCAACGTTTCAGGAATAGTGTACGAGACATGAAGACACTGCCAGGAGCGAACATTGATTCGGATTACAATCTCCTGGTGCCGGAAGTGCAAACTGGTTAAAGTCGATCAAGAAAAAATGGGAGGAGAATACGAAATGGAATTTAGAGCGACTAAGAAATGATGTGAAAGAAGAGATTGAAGAAAAATTTTGTGCAATGGGCGACATGGTTGACAATATACAGAATAGTTGGGAAAAATTAAATAGATTCTACTTGACACACTCCACAATGACATTGGCAGAATGGAAAGAGCACCGAGAAAACCATGAATAACTGAAACAATGCTTAACAAGATAGAGGAACGTAGAAGGGCCAAAAAAAAAAACCGGACATCAAGGAATACAGAAGGCTGAATAATGGATTGAAAAGAGAAACGGACAAAGCCAAAGAAAAGTACAGGAAGCAAATATATGAAGAAATAATGGAACTTCAACGGCGTGGCAGCTATGGTCTGATGTACTAGAAAGCACAAGACTTAGGAGGGAAAGCTATCAAAAGTATACAAACGTTCGGCATCGAAGATCAACAAGGTAATGTAATCACTGACCATCAAAGAATCCTTAGCATTTGGGAGGAATACATAAAAGATTTGTATGATCAGAAGAAGTACCCCAAAGACATTGCGATGGAAGCAGAGGAAGAGGTAGAGGATGATGAAAAATGGCCCAATATATTGAAAAGTGAAGTAGCACAAACAATCAAAGACATGCAAAGCAGAAAGGCCACTGGAGACGTCCACATACCAGTAGATTTGCTCAAAGGATTAGGAGACAACGCATTGAAAGTACTGACTTCACTTATTAACAAGATCTACCTGAGTGGAGAATGGCCAAAGGATGTTTTTGATGTTACAATGATTGCATTGCTCAAGAAAAATCAAGCAAAGAAGTGCAGCGATCACAGAACCATTAGCCTGATTCCCACACTAGAAAGATCTTTGGACGCATACTGAACAGGCGGCTGGAAAGTAAGATAGACGAAAGGTTAGAAGAAGATGAATTTGGATCCCGGAAAGGAAATGGCACCAGAGATGCTATTGGATTGATGAGAATTATATCAGAAAGAATTCTTGATGTAAAGGAAGAGTTGTGTTTGTGCTTCATCGACTGGCGAAAAGCTTTCGACCGAGTCAATTGGACGAAACCTATTAAAATACCTAAAGAAATCGGAGTCAACTGGAGAGATCGATGACTCATTTAAAACTTGTACATAGGACAACGAGTGAAGATGCTCTTGAATGAAGGGGAAACAAATAGTGTGGAGACTGGAAAAGGAATTAAACAAGAATGTAGTTCGTCGCCCCAATTATTTAACATTTACAGCGAATGTTTAATGAAGGAAGCATTAATGGGAACTGGAGACTTCAAGATTGGAGGGCAAATCATTAACAAGATCAGGTATGCAGATGACACGGTTATAATAGCTAAAACCGAGGGAGGAATACAGGAGATGATTCAAAATAGTTGACACTGGAAAACTGTATCAAATGGAAATTAACATCAAAAAGTCGAAAGTATTGAGAATATCCTGTGAAAACATGCACTTGCGGATCAGAGTCGAACAAAGAGAACTTGAAGAGGTCGATAATTTCAAGTTTCTTGGGAATTATTTTGACGAGAGACGCTTACTGCACCAAAGAAACCAGTTTTAGCACAGAAAAACAGTTAAAATGAGGCATTTTCCCGAGTTTTCAATAGAAACCGGACCGAATCATACCAGGCCAGTAGTTACCAAGTAATAAAGTACCACATAAAAGGCGAGCCCAGAATGTCTCCGGCCGAGCCGGGCCACAAAATATAGTCATTTTATTCTCTAAGCAATAGGCTATTTGCCCATCAAATTTGTTCAGATCCGACCAATAGTTAACGAGAAATAAAGTAGCTACCACTTAAAAATCGAGTCAAGGCAAATTTATCCCTGGCCAAGCCCGGCTACCAAATGTAGCGATCTTCATTTCTTATTGATGGGCTATTTGCCCACCGAATTCAGATCCGGTCAAAAACTGCCGAGAAATAAAGTACCGTATATATGGCGAGTTGAACCTGTCCATGGCCTAGCTCAGCTAACAAATATAGCATTACCTAGGTATATGTTTTCATTTGGCCATGGGAATTGGATGGAAATAAACATCGAAAAGTTGAAAGTCATGAGAATATCCCATGGTAACACGTCCTTACTGATCAGAGTAGAACAAAGAGAACTTGAAGAGGTAGATAATTTCAAGTATCTGAGAAGTATTTTGACAAGAGACGCTTACTGCGTCAAAGAGATTAGGTCAGAATTGCCATAGCCAAAGAAACATTCAACAGGAAAAAATCACTCTTAACTAGCAGGCTCAATATTGTACTTAAGACGTTGGTCAAGTACTATATATGGAGTATTGGATTATATGGTTCAGAGACTTGGACATTACCGAAGTTACAGAATAGATATTTATAGAGCTTCGATATGTTATGTTGGAGGAACATGGAGAAGATAAAGTGGATAGAGAGAGCAATAAACGAAGATGTTTTGAAACGGATAAGAGAGAAGCGGACATTTTCAGCCAGCACCCTTCATAGGAAGGAAAATTGGATTGAACACATCTTGCGAAGAAATTGTCTTCTTCACAACGCCATAAAAAGAACAGACGAAGAAAGGTGGAAGGAAAGCCAGGAATAGGAAGAAGAAGAACACAAGTGATCGATTTTGAAAAATAGAAGAAAATATTGGGAGTTAAAAGAGGAAGCTGAAGATCGAAAAACGTGGAAGAACATTACCAGGCCTAAATCTAAAATTTAAAAGAAAAAAAAACTCATTAGTTCTAGGACCTGACGAAAGGCAGAATACTTAATAATAATAATATAATGAGTAGTTGCCCACCAAATTGGGTTCACATCCGGCTAGTAATTACCGAGAAATAAAGTACCACACACATACACATACACTTTGAGTCGGGAGCTAAAAATTACAACGAATTCTAAAAAATACTACGAATCCTTGTCATAGATAGCCAACAAAGCACTTTTGTAATGTTGCTTGCCTAACGCTACAGTTGCTTTGCTCAATTTCATGATCTGTAAAAGCATGGGCGGCGATTAGGGGGGACAAAGGGGGGCCCCACTTTTTGAAGTTACCCATAATGTATATAGTTTCATTTGGAAATGTTAAGTTGTTGTATGTATTACTGGCTCATAGAAAAATTGTTGCCATATAATATTTGCCATTGCATGAGTACGTATTGGTTGTCTTCCCGTGGAGCTAAGAAAGCTAGAAAGAATTGCATTTGAATTGCCATGGCAAATAACCCCAAAATTATCGTATTGGAGGGCAACAATTCCAGCGTACTTTCATTTCTTCTTACAAGGACTCGATATGTTAGTCAACCGCTTTGAAACTAATTGAGAGAACATTTCGTAAAACAAGAAAAGTCTTTCACAAGTTATTCTTTAATTCCACAAAAATTGACAGTTCCTAAAATGTCTTCTTTCCAATAGTAAGGAATATTGATTAAAAAGAGAATAATAAGAAACAACTTCTACCTTTTGCATTGTTTTGCAGTGGTGTATTTAGGGGTGTACGAGTGTGTATACAATAAATTTAGTGAATTCAACATAATTCTAGGTCTTAGGATTAATTTATATAACTGGACTATGGAATGTTTCTAAGTGTTGTGTCTTGATGTGTTCCAAGAAAGTGAAAACTGAACCTAATGGCAAAGAACGTGTTTCGGGAAACCGCAAAAGCAAATATTTATTTAAATGTCGTAGCATATGCTTGTAGTATTTACTTTCTTTCATTTTCTAGGAGTAATAATATTTAATAGCATGTGTTTAATTAAAAATTAAGTTGTTCATTAATCCGCAGCTTCAATATAACTTCTATAAAACAAGCCTCATTATTCGTTGCTATGATTAATATTGTAATATGACTACCTACTTCCGTTGCCCTTGTCAGTCTACTTAACCCTATAATACCCCGCGTTACATATATGTAACATTGGGATTTTACTTCTTTATATTGAATACAATGGTGTTTTGCTGCTAATGCCCACTGTGACACATCTGTAACAGTACGCTCAACACCACCTACTGGATTATTGCTGAACTTCTTGCCATTTTGTCCTCCCAGAAGTACTTGAAAGCATATTTGTTTGATTCTATGATATCACACTCTGGGTATTATAGGGTTAATAAAATATGAAATACGATATACGGTATTTTAACCGAAAACGATAGTATCCTATTAGTTATACAACCTTTCGTCAAAGTGTTAGAAACAACCAGGGAAACTAAGATTGATTTACAAATATTTAGATCATGTCTTGCCCCCGTACTTTTAACGTCCAATCGCCGCCACTGTGTAATGACATTATTTTTACACGATAATACCTTTAAATTCTGAATTTGTAACAGGCATGCTTGAGGGAAGAAAATGATTTTTTTTTTCGGAATTGACAACAAAATTCTATTGAATAACAAATTTTTAAAAACGAAAATACAATTGTTTTGCTATATGGTCTCGGTGGTCCTTTTTTTGATGCTATGATTTGTTGCCAAATTCTCTGTAATAAGTGAATGTGAGAAACAGGCAATTATTAATTATTAATATTTCATAAACAGTAGAAACACTCTTGGGCATTAGACAGTACAAAGAAATATGACAATGGGTTCGATATAGTTTGGGTAATGTCAGCGGGTCGATTCTACCACTTTTAGAAAACACACTAAAACGCAATATCAAACAATACTTTCTGAATTTGAAAGGTTTTGAATTTTGGAATAGTAAGAGTCGAAGCTAAGGCCTAGAGTAAGCCTTACAAAAAATGAATATTGTAATCTATTCAAATAGTATTTTACGTAGTAAATGGTAGTAACATTGGGAAAAGACTTATGAAATGAAATCCTTCCGTTTCAAGTCGAACGGTTATGCTGACTAGGTTAAAAGAAACCGTGATGATGAAAAATGAATGAAATGATGGAATGAATAAAGTGGGAGGAAACGGGAGAACTCCGAGAAAACTCACGAACACGGAGTTTGTACATCGCAAATCTCAATTGGCGCGAGCTGGGATCGAACCAGGGACACCAAACACCAGAGATGAACGCTCTACCACTGAGTCACCGTGCCCCCTGGAAAAAACTTAATCAGGATTGAGTTGGAAAATCGCATTTTCGCATTGGCAGCGCATCTGTTTGTAAATAACCTACAATATAATAATAATAATAATATAATCGTCTTCATTACTTCTTTTTTTGAAAATTTGAAAATGGGCGTAGACTAACGGTTAATATCCTTGCCTCGCAATCGGGAAATCCTGAGTTTGTATACGATAGCCAGCCATCATAACTGAGCTTCTCCGGGTTTTTTCGTCATTTTTTGCAGCTGAATACTGGCGTGGTACCTTTAAATATAAGTACTGACCATTTTCCCGCACTCTTCCTAGTCTAGTGGCAAGAGTACGCATCTAGGGTAATGCGAGGTCCTCGGTTCAATCGTTCGTTGAAGAATATCACTTCATTGATTTAAACCCCACTTTAAACTGTAAGCCTCTCTGCTGACAAAGGACGCCAAATACTAATCAGTCAATTCTTCTTACATTCTTTTCTCATTGTTTATATTATTGATATCTTTTAAGACTCTAAATTGAATACAAACTGCATCTGAATATTTGTTAAAATAAATAAATAAATAAATAAATAAAAGTGTGTGAGTACACTTTATTGTAATTTAAAGCAAACTTGCTTTCCTTCAAATTAAGCGTGGTCCCTTAGCGTAGTCGCTAACGCTCTAGTCTTTGGTACGAGCGGTCTCAGGTTCGATTGCCGATGGGGACACTCGGTCGAAGAAGTGGCTTTTTGAAGCCAGCCATCCTGAGTGAGGTTTTCGTGGGTTTTCCTCATCCACACCAGGCAAATGCCGGGATGGTACCTAACATGTATTTTCCACGCCGCTTCCTTCCTTCCCCGATCCTTTTTTCCTTCCCTTTCCTCGAATAGTGTGATCGCCGAGGGACGCACCTCTCATACGTGATGGACTAACATGCCACACGGAGAAAAATGCATAATCCAGTCGGCATGTAAATGCTGTTTTTACCAGGTTACGCGCGTCACCACATTAAGTAATGTTGTTTCATCAGTAGTACGATCTACACCACCGTCCAGCGAAAATTTTGTATTGTGGGACCACCATTTCAAATCTAGAATTAACGTCATACCCATTCTGACGGTGGTAACTTAGGTATATAATATTGTTACCACCTTCCTACGAGCGTCCCCTCTTGGTTCTTTCTAAATCTGTGACTCCCTACCTTACGAGAGTAATAGTTTTTAACACGAAATCAATCATGTGAATAAAATTATCCAATCGCAGCGAGTCTAGTTCGACGCCAAACTCCAGACTTGGCATGGTGTTCCCACCTGTTGTACTTTTATACATGAAATTACATTACTTAAGGAGTGCACCCGCGTAAATACGACGTGTCCACACGGAAATCCTAGTCTTTTTTTTCTCAGTGCATAGATACCGAAAGCCCAGGAATCCAGTTCCTGTTCCTAATCCTATACATTAAGGAAACTGTTCCCCAAGTGGACTCGCAATCCCCTGGGAAGAAAACTACGTAGGTGGATGTATATATTTTGTTGGTGGTTCTAGAATACTACATAGCTACATAATTCAAGACGCTAAATTATACAGAGTCTATTCAGTCAGAGATCTTGGCATAATTAATGATTAAAGGTTTATTCATTGACCATATCTTATAAACTCAAAAATTAAGCTACAGGAATTTAAGAATAACCACTCGAATAACGAGGACAGTTTTGGGACCTGTGAGACATGCAAAGAGCGTCCAGTGGATACGTTACCAGGTTACTTTGGCTTTAAAGTTTATTTTCAACTCCGAGGCTATATAAGACGCGACCTTCTGTTTAAAGTGGTATTCTTATACATACGTTTCTATCTGAGCCAAGTATTCCCCACCAAAAACGAACTTCTGTGAATAGAAAGCACACACGTTACACTCTTGGCCACGAAGAAGTATATATATATATTATATTCAGAGGTAAAAGTGGATCTGAAAAGGTAGGGGAACGGTAGGTAGCAGTATGAGTCACGCCGTCTCTCTGCCTATCTTTGCCCATTGAAGTTTTTTACGAATTGGGGGGACGCTATACATATTTTTTGGAGGTGGGGGTACGGCATCTCCCGCATTTTTACCCCTGATTACATTGATATCTAACACATTTGTGTTAGTTAATATCTGCTTCAGTGGCGCATCCACGGGAGGGGGGGAGTTCAACCGGGTACAGGTCCTCCCAAATTTCCTAAATCGACTAACATTTCTTGGGGCCGCGGTGGCTCAGTGGTAGAGCGTTCACTTCTAGTGCGTGGGGCCCTTGGCTCGATACCCGCTCAAGACAAGTGAACTTTGTAGTGGACAAACACCATGTTCGTGGGTTCTCTCGGGTTTTTCCCGTCTCCTCCCTTCCACTTTCTTCATTCCATCATTTCATTTATTTCTTATCATCACCGTCACCTCTAGCCAAGTCGGCAAAATCGTGGGACTTAAAACTGAAATATATAAGTTTTTTCACTAACATTTCTAGACATTCTTAACAGAGTTATACAGATGTAAGCGAAAGATTTGATATTACGCCTCATTTGTACTCTTTCTTTTCTTATAAAAATAATCTAGTTCTATCATTTCTTTCTAAAAATATAAGTGACAGTAATTAAGAATTACTTCTCGTCTTTCAGAGTGCAGAATAAGGCAGCTTTAATACACCACTCTGAATATAGACACAATCAGTGCGTTTAAAATATCAGTTAAATAAAATAAACATGGATGGAAAATATGAAATAAATTAACCAGTACAGAATTCCGTACATTATAATGTAACATTTAGTAGAACAAAATCCACGAACATTAATAGCTTTTCTATTTAATATCACTAATACAACATACAGAAAGTTTAAGAGTGCCTGAACAGTTGATGCAATTGACGTGTTTGCAAACAAGGCACAAGCAGAAAAAAATCCTGTCCTTACATGTACTTAACGTAAATGCTTTTTAAGAAGGCCAGAACAATGCTTTTTGCAAATCCCTGCGACACAGTGGCGACAAATCCAACTTTATTTAAAATGCTAAACTGGTGTGTTCTTGATCCAATTTAACAAGTCACGGTCGAAGCAAAGGATTTAATTTCTATTCCCCCTTCACCCAAGACGATACTGCAAATAGATGAAGGCACGTGGAGTAGTGAAACGACCATTTATTTAACCGTTTCTCTGATTGAATGATAACAGGCAATTTATGAACTGGAATTATCAATCAATCCATCAGATGTCAGTATCAGCTGACAAACCTGTTTGTTGCAAATTACAATGGTTAATACTTTCTACATGTATTGCAGGTTATACGAATTTAAGATCTCTCCTTGTTGATTTTGTGGATAGCGTGTTAAACTTTGGTAGCTTTGGGTGTAGTTCCCGGTGGGAGGACATCGAGCACGATTTAAAGACGTTCGTTTGGAGACTCCACTACATCTTCCGAATTTCCCCAAAATAGTCTCAAACGTTTGTGCATCGTTTGTGCACTAAGCACGCAACATTTTCGTTTCTGCACAAAAGGAAATGTGAGATATTGATGTATCTAATTTAACTTAATGTCGCAGGATTATGTACCAAGGTTTCGGGAGTCGGTGATGATGAGATGGATGCAACCCCGTATCCACGGGGGGTCTAGGGAGGCCGCCCCCTCTAAACTTTTGATGGTAGGCTTGCAAATGAACTATAATATGATTGGATCGGTCCCCCTCAACTTCTACCGCCCCCCCTACATTTTTGGGCTGGTTAGCGGCCTGAATGGATGATAATAGTGGTATCACAAAGATGGGAGGAGATGAGAGAACCAGGAAAAAAACCATGCACACGATGTTTGTCCACCTCAAAGCTCATTTGATTAGAGCGGAAATCGAACCATGAACCCCAGTCGCCAGAGGTGAGTACTCTATCACTGTGCCACCGCGGTGCCCCAAAATATATTTTCTTCAGTATTGAAACAGTAAGGGCATCAACATATTCTAATTCAGTAAGTAGAAACATATTTGAAATTACTTTTCTGGGAAGCAGAAAGCGCTTCTAGAAATACCTACAGCGGAAGAGTGTGTTAAGACCCTGATACTTGTATGCTACTTTTAGGGAACTTCAACATATCAATAAAATTATATATTTTAAAGAAAATTGTAACTAATCTACGATTCAGGATTTAGGAATTAGATTTCTGGACTATTGGCATCTATGACCACGTTAGCACGTCACATATTTATTTATTTATTTAACGGCAGAGTTAAGGCTATATTTGCCTTTTCCTACACTCAGCCAACTAAAATTTACACAAGATATACGTACTACTATTGTCGTCTAATCCATAAAAATTAGAATTACTACATTAATGCATATGTACATACACACATATATACCCCTACACACGAATATGCTCCCTTGCATACCCCCTCCCCCGCCATACCCTCATACTATTAATCATAAAAACAAGAAAACTATACATACAGCGTACTACCTTACATTTTCCCCTCCCCCATACCTTCCCACAAACCTAGTATTATAGATACATACCTTTAAGTTTCTGTTTACATTTGGTTGCTACTGCTCATCTTTGTAAAAAAAAAAAAAAAAAAAAAAAAAAATCCCGAGATTGGTGTACATTGGCTGAGGCTATCAGATATTGCTTCAAATTTCTTTTGAATGTCGCAATTGAGGGTAAATTCCTTACATCTGGTGGAAGTCTGTTCCATTCTCTAATACCAGAGATTGTGAATGAATTAGCCATTTGATTCGTATTATGACGAGGTATCGACAACAGTGTTGATCTGCTAGAGCGAGTATCACGATTGTGGCTATTTCTAACATATGAGGGATGACGTTCTTCGGCGATCACACTATCCGAGGAAAGGGAACGAAGAAATGATTGGGGAAGGTAGGAAGCGTCCTGCGATCTATATGTTAGGTACCATCTCAGCATTCCTGGTGTAAATGAAGAAATGCCAGGTAAGCTTCACTCAAGATGGGTAGCCTGAAAAAGCTTTTACAAAATGAAATGAAATCTTTGTTTTACGTCCCACGGTTATGCCGATTAGACTAAAGGAGACGGTGATGATGAGGAATGAATGGAATGGTGGAATGAAGAAAGTAGGGGGAAACGGAAGAACCCCGAGAAAACCCACGAGCACGGTGTTTGTCTACCACAACGTCCACACGGCGCGAGCTGGGATCGAACCAGGGACCCCAAGCACCGGAGGTGAACGCTCTACCACTGAGCCACCGCGCCCCCCAAAAGCTTTTACAGTTTTTCAACCCAGTGTTCCCACCGGGAATCGAACCCGGGACCTCTCACACCAAGGACGAGAGCATTAGCGACTACTCTACGTGGGGTCACACTATAACTAATCGTTACCATCTTAAAAATTTGACATCACCGTCTATTTACTTGCTGCAATGATACCAGTGATCCTTACTGTCCATGCGGATAATTTCCAATAGGACATCTTCAAATTCAACTCCGTAAAGTAGATGAGAACGTTATTGGTTTAACATTAGTACTAAAGGGGACAAGGCTTGTGTCCTAAATTTTGTAGAAATTCGTTTCGTCTCGATACTCGAAGAATTATTTCCTGTAACGTCTTAATTCTCGGAAAGCCTTTCCTATCTTATCTCGTTTTGTACACTTATGTACAAAATTTATTGCCCTGATTTTTCTTAGTTTCATCTAGAAGTTATCAGAATCATTCTACGTCACAAGAAGTCCACGAATAGTGTCATTAAATGTCCAATATTTTTTTCTCTTAATAGTCCTATGCTCTGTTCTATTCAGATTATTTTCTAAATCCATGGAAAATATATTAATTTGAATTAGATTCTAAAATGAACGTGATTTGACAAACAGCTGATCATGGCCATAGCCCAATTCCACTCCACAACAAATTTATCGTTTGGAATTTGGTACTGAAGCCAATTTGGCCTATTTTGGCTACATGTAGTATATTTGGAGAGGTATTTAGTCATATAAATATACGAAATGCTTATAACCTTAAACCAGGGATGCAAATAAGCAACAAAATGTTACTTGCCCAAGAAGAAAGCTACTAGTCCACATCCCACATCGCAGTCGTGATTATTATAGTCTTTACTGTTTAATAAATCGCCCGCACCGATGAACCACTCGCTCCGAGCGACTGGGCGAGTGCTTATTCGCACCCCCTGCCTTAAACATAGTTTATTTTATGAAACTTGCTATTTTTGGCTTTTTTTTTAAAAAAAACTAAGCCATTAAATGATTTTAAAGAAATACTTTTTCTTTGAAAATAAAGTGTAAACTTGAAAAATAAAACCTATCTGTCATTATATACAATCGTATTAATTTATTTCTCAAGACAGAGAATGTTTCGTTACGCAACAAACTCTTGTTTTTTATTCTTATTAAATTCGAACTTCGAATCGCTTGATTTTATTTGATGTGATAGATCACTTTTAAGTTGTTTATATTTTTGAGGAGCGATGGTGACACAATCTTAAGAGCCCTCATCACTGCGAAATTAAAATACCGCTAATTTTACAGTAATTATGTAATATCTTCAAATAGATAAAAGATAATCGAAAAGTGGAACAAGACCTCCCTAGACAGTATTATTTTACGTGAGATACCGTTATCACGACTCATTTATCTGCTTTCGATTTCCAGCCATTTAGAAAATCGGCATTTATTTTCGCGTTTCTAAATAACAGCAAACGAAAAGCTACTAGGTGACTCGTGATAACGGTACCTCATGCAAAATAACATTGTCTAGGGAGGTCCTTGATCCTTCGATTATCTTTTATCTATTTGAAGATATCACATAATTACTGTAAAATTAGCGGTATTTTAATTTCGCAGGGGGCGCGGTGGCTCAGTGGTAGAGCGTTCACCTCTGGTGCTTGGGGTCCCGGGTTCGATCCCAGCCCCCGCCAAGTGAACTTTGTGGTGGACAAACACCGTGCTCGTGGGTTTTCTCGGGGTTCTCCCGTTTCCTCCCACTTTCTTCATTCCACCATTTCACTCATCTCTCACCATCACCGTCTCCTTTAGCCTAACCGGCATAACCGTGGGACGTAAAACTTAAAGATTTCATTTCATTTCATTTTTTTAATTTCGCAGTGATACAGACTCTTAAGAGTACGGTATACGTACCCCAGGAGGGTGTCCAGTATTTCCATTGTAGAAATTTGGCAACCCTATGCACGAAGGGTGTGATATATATCGACTTTTAAAAGATGTTTGTTCTTAGAGTATATTCTGAAGGGATCTTTAAACTTTGATAGGTGTCCTTCTTTATGTTCGTACAATCATTTCATTAATTTGTAGATTCTATAGATACCATCATTTTATACAATCAAATAACACCAAAAATGTGCTTCAGATATAAGACTTGTGTGAATTACTGTTGTTCTCAAGACGTGAGGAATTTCTCGTTTCGGCTCAAATTTGAACATCTATTTCTCGTCTCGTTTTCGTGACAAATCCCTCGTCTCGCGAGCAGCTTATTTAACATTCTTTGCCATAATCCAATCGTATCAGAAATAGGAACATAATGGTACAGATGGAGACGTCCTCCACAAGATATTTTTAGCTTATATACGTAGTTCCAGCACGTATTAAAATCGCCCAACTACTGGAGAGATACAATTGTGAAGGTTGTTCGTTGACATATAGACGTGTGCTCCGTTAGTTATGCATTCTAATTTTCTATGCAAAGAACAAATAAAACCGATTTAAATAGGCCATTGTTTATTCAATCAGGATTAGCAAATGGAATTCTTTTATTTGCTCCGAAGAACACAATGTGGCAATAAAATATCTGAAAATATCACTTTGCCCTGAGAATAATGCCATTACAAATTCTTCTTTCCATTTTAGGATGGCATTCGAATGTTATTATTTTTTTAAAATCATTTTTATTATCCAGCATCTTTTGAATGTTAGTAAATAATTTGGTAAGGAATACAATGCAAATATACATATAGATATCGGTATGAATACTTATATAAACAATTGTTGAATACTAAAATGTTAAGAGTTCGATTCGTATTTTATTTTATGCATCATCGCTAGTTATTTGCTTGATGAATTTAAGGACTCGCTCTTTGGAATTCGTTATTAACAAACTTAACAGTTTCCGCTCTAGTATCATTCGATTTACCTTGTGATTGGTTTAGCACGCTATTATGCGCTTGGTTCGAGCTTTAATCTAAGATTACCAAGCGGGATACAAATTGTACGCCACTTATATTTTCCATGATAGCAGTGGCGGATCTAGAACTTGAAAAGGGGAAGAGGCAGCCAGAACCGAGAATATGATAGGTATGTCATTAGTTCACTATAAACTTTCAAATATATATAAATGGGGCCTTAGGCCCCCTGCCCCGGGCTAAATCCTCCCTTCTAGCTCTGTAAGTAATGATTGTTAGTTTTCCGGGGCAGACTACTAAATATTTTTGAAAAACTAATAGTTTTTCTTTTGCCCGTTTTTCGTAACTGGAAAGAGGTAATAAAGTGTAACTTATCACAATAATAGATAATGTTATTCTACACCCAAAAATATGAATCAGAAGAATTTTCAGTGTTGCAATCCATAGAAATTACAGTGTGACCAGAATTTGAATTACTCAAAAATCTAGGTAAAGACAGCGACTAGAAAAATCAATTCAATGGTAATTGATAACTTATCATGCTGTCTATATTTCTTGTTTACTACTTTTTAAATCATGTTTCTATTTATTTTGTAATAATTAATGTAAGTTTTATAAAATATATAGTAATATTATTTAAAAAGTAGTAAACAAGGAACATAGACAGCATGATAAGTTATCAATTACCGTTGAGTTCATTTTTCTAGTCGCTGCCTTAATCTAGATTTTTGAATAATTCAAATTCTGGTCACACTATAATTTCTATGGATGACAACACTGAAAATTCTTCCGATTCATATTTTCGCGTGTAGAATAACATTGTCTATTATTGTGGCAAGTTACATTTTATTACCTTTTTCCACTTACGCAAAATGGGCAAAAAATATTATTTTTTCAAAAATATTTAGTAGTCTGCCGTCTTAAGTAAATGAAGAATATAGCAAAGCAATCATTTTTTGTATAGACAGTGTTATTTTTCGTAATAATAATATTTTTTTTTTTTGACTGGAGTCCAAAATATACCCCACTCGACATTCTGTGCAAATAATGTAAAATTATTGCAATGTGTATTCTTTTACATTTGGGCTGACACTACTACTTCGTAACATAAATTCTGAAAATAATGATGTAATATTACATTAGTAAACATTGAATTTGTCACTTGGCATCGAGTATTATTGTGTAACAGTTAGCTAAAGCTCCAGAATGTATTTTGCACTGACCAAACAAGAACTAGAATCTGAACTTCTTCCACATGGTTCTTCATCTGATGAAGATTATGTTGAGAATTTAGAAGAAATCGACCACCAAAGTGATGAAAATGATGACTTTATTATAAATTCTCATGACCAAACATATATCACAACGAAAAGACGTTGGGGTCCAATTTGTAACTTTTGCTTGGTACTCCGCGCGTGCTAGAAGGGGCGCGGTGGCTCAGTGGTAGAGCGTTACCTCCGGTGCTTGGGATTCCGGGTTCGATCCCAGCTCGCGCCGTGTGGACTTTGTGGTGGACAAACACCGTGCTCGTGGGTTTTCTCGGGGTTCTCCCGTTTGCTCGCACTTTCTTCATTCCACCATTTCATTTATTTCTCATAATCACCGTCTCCTTTAGCCTAACCGGAATACGCGTGGGACGTAAAACACAAAGATTTCATTTCATTTTCATTTTCCGCGGGTGCTAAATAGCTTAGTCTTTCAAGAATTAATCACAGCTAGATTTCCGATCAGAAATTCATTTGCTCTATGCCTGAAAAGTGGCTTTTCATTATTCGTGTTCAAATTTATAACATGTAGGCACTTGCAAGGTATTGTGCTCTTTTGAGACCAAGGGGCTAACCATGTGCTTTCTCTGTGTGAGAAACCAGGTTCAATTCCAGTGTTTGCCTCGGATGGAAACTCAAGTAATAGTACTAATTCGACTTTAATCAGTAGATCTTGTCTGCCTTGGTGCTGAGAAAGGACCTCTTAAAGTCCAATAACCAAGCACCTGTAGGAGGAAAGGAGAAAAGGACAGTAAAACCGTAAGAGTTCCGATAATACCGAGCGAAGTAGCTCAAGTGATAGAGCGTTGGGTTCGCATTCGGGAGGTCGTGGGTTCGAATCCCGCTGCCGACCATCCTGACTGAGGTTTTCCAGGGTTTCCCTCAGTTCTACCAGGAAAATGCCGGAATGGTACCTACTAGACAGGCCCTGGCCGATACCTTCCCAAATCCTTTTCATTGTTATTGTTGTTGTTGAATATCCAGTGTAAAATAGCCTCTGAGCCGTATCTGGTGATTGTTAAAATAAATAAATAATACTTTTTGTAACTTTTGGTATTTTTCATTCTTTCACATTGTTTGTATTAACAAGGCTAAATACCCTGTAACGTATTTTTATTAACAGTGAATACTGTCCTTAAAATTGAGTACCATGTGTAAAAATTGGATGCAAAACTTAACTCTTTGTAATGCGCCCCTGTTCCTGAGCACTCAGTTGCAGAAACTAATTTCGCAGGAGCTCAACTTAGGAATGTTATTCTTCCTTAAAGTTTCTACGTTCGTATTGTAAGTTTTTCTCCTTCTTAACACTTCACTAAGATTCACTAACAATGAAAGAATATATGAAGTTGTCACTTCTACAACTATTTTCGTTATAACCACAATTACGTTTATTTGTGTCCTATATTCTGAACTGTAGAAATCTTGCAGATACTATGTCCTAACTCTTTAGCTTCTATTCAAAGCAGTTTCAGCAGTTATGTTGGGTAAAATATTGTTTGTTTAGTTTGCAGTAAGGATTCCAGTGAAGAAAATAGTTTATTATTATTTATTTGTTTTACTGTTTTATGTGGACAGGTAATAATAAAGTAAATAAATCATATTTTTATACATCACAAAGAAGTATGGTAATGAAAAGCAATAAAAACTATACAGTATTTAAAAAAGTATAGATAAAAATAACTATATACAGACAGTAACAACAGGAAATTGGTCCACAAACTAAACCTTCACTTTAACGAGACCAAAAGTTCTCATTTGGTCTCTCTCTCTCTCTCTCTCTATATATATATATATATGTATATATACAGGGGTTAGCAAAAAATCTAAAAACACTTCATACAGGACACGTAAGTTTGGCCTTCCACAGTACAACGCGTGTTGCGGTTGCCGATCGTTTTTTGTTTTCAATGTGTCATGTGGACCTTCCTCTTCTGTCAGCAGTAACCCGTTCACCTGTGAGTGTCGTGGTGTGAAGTAGTGTGGTAAAATGGGCGGCCTGACAGACTTCCATGATCGTTGGTGCCCGTCTGGTTGGAGCTTCAGTGGCAACAGTGGCGAACATTGTGGGGGTATCGAAAGGTACTGTGTCCAATGTCAAGAGAGCATACACAATTCATGGGCAAACGACGTCTGCAAACCACAACAATGGTCGAAAGACAATCCTCGCAGATAGGGACCGGAGGACATTAAAACGGATTGTAGCAGCTGAAAAGAAGACCACTGCAATGAAAATTACATCTAAACTCAATTCCGGCCTGCAGAACCCGATTTCATCGAAAACAGAGCGACGGGAACTTCATAAAATGAAAACTCATGGCAATGCCGCTATCGCCAAACCCCTGGTCACAGCAGTAAATGCGAAGAGGCCTATCTAGTGGTGCAAGGACCACAAGGCGTGGGCTTATGAGCAGTGGAAACACGTTATGTGGTCTGATGAATCGACCCTCACCTTGTTTCCAACAACTGGTCGTGTTTACGTATGGAGAACACCGTCGAAGACCTGTGATGCAGACTGTCTGCTCCCAACTGTAAAGCATGTGGATGGGTCTGTTACAGTATGGGCAGTGATATCGTGGTTTTCTGCAGGTCCCATCATAGCCCTGCATGGAATGATGAATACTAAGGCGTATGAGGCCATTTTGGGGGACTAGGTTCTACCCATGGCCCAAATATTGTTCCCGGATGGTGATGGCATCTACCAAGATGATTTGGCATCCTGTCACGCTGCAAAAACGGTGTAATTATGGTTTGAGGAGCATGACCAGGAGCTATCACACCTCCCCTTGGTCCCACAATCACCAGATTTGAACATCATTGAGTCATTGTGGTCTGAGTTAGAAAGGCGTGTTCGGTCTCATTACCCTCCACGAGCATCTCTTAAGGAACTGGAGCATGTTTTGGAGGAACAATGGTACAAAATTCCACACACCACCATTCAGGAGTTGTAAACGTCCATTCCACGTCGGATCCAAAACGCTACGCGAATTGAACTTAAAAAAATGTTCTAAACAGAATGTCACTCCCCCCCCCCTCTTTTTTGCCATGTCGATGCAAAACAGGAGGATATAACTACAGGAGCTAAAATATATTTTTGGTTCAGTTCTATGATATAATTAAACGTACAATTTACAAACCTCTTTCCACAGATTGAAACAATTATAGAAAGACAGGTCGGCAGAAAAAGTTGCATTGCTAAGGCCGTTGCTTTTGTTAATAATATAATTTCTCAAAAATAAGCCGGTGCCTTGCATTTTGAACAAACATTGAGACCGTTTTCCTTCAGATACTTTAAAAATATCGAAGTGCATAAGCAGGTACATTACGTCATGGTCTGCGTCAACGCAATACAATATTTGCTATTTAGTTCGCGATAATTGGCATGGTAGTTATAATGACCTATTACATTCTGTGCATTGCGTTGCTGTATGCAGATTTTTGCGAACACTGGTATGGAATGCCCCCTATGGTGTGTCTGCCATCAATTCTACTGTCAATCTTCACTAATATTGTGGGCAATTAGGTTTTTAAAGAGGTTTTTAAAGGAAAAATGCCGGACTGTTTGAGTTGACATTTTTTTTTTTTCAATTAAATCCTATGCAAGTTCGAAGACGAACTCTTCATTTTGAAGGAAACATCTATCATGTCCACATGCATCACATTTTACAATCCAATTTTTCGTTTATTTTTGATTTATATGAATTGTTTGAGAAACTACGGTGCGATTTCGTTTTAAAAACGCTAATATACTGTATTACAAAATCTATATTATAAAATTGAAAGTGACTATGTTTGTGACTCTTAATCTCTTGAATCGCCAGTTTTTGACGTAGATGCGGCTCTGGCCTGGGAGTCCTTTTAGCTATTCACTTTGATGGTAGAACTCAGGATATGGGGAGAAGGGAGAGAGAAAAAAATAAATAAAATTTAATAACTCTTGAACCACCAGACCGATCTCGATCAAATTTTCAGCATAAATGAGGTTAGGGACTGGGATAGATTTTACCATTTCATTTTGACGGAACAACGTAGGAAAAGGGGATGAGGGTAAGATATATAAAAATCAATATAAATAAAAATAAAAGTGACTAGGTTTGTGACTTAATAACTCTTTATCCACCTGATAGATCTCAGTCAAAATTTCAACATAAATGAGGTTCGAGACTGGAAAGTTTCTTATAATTTCACCTTGACGGTAGAACCTAGGGGAGGGGGAGGAGAGGGATCTCTCTCTCTCTCTCTCTCTCTCTCTCTCTCTATATATATATATATATATATATATATATATATATATATATATATATATATATATATATATATGTGTGTGTGTGTGTGTGTGTGTGTGAATATAAATAAAACTTAATAACTCTTGAACCAAATAACCGATTTCGAACGAATTTTCGGCATAGATGAGGTTCGAGTCTATGATAATTTTGATTATTTTACTTTGACGGTGCAACTTAGGGGATGGGGAGGAGGGAGATATAAACATAAAAAAATAAAAATAAAAGTGACTATCTTTCTGACTTCATTACTCTTCAAACACCCGACTGATCTCGATGAAATTTTCATCATAGATGGGGCTAAGACCTGACATGGTATTGTCATATCATTTTGAATGTGTAACGCAGGGGAGGAAGGATCGGTAGGAAGATTTATACATGATCGAAAATGACCGATATTAGTGTCGAATCTATAGTTTTCGGGATCGCTGGGTTGCACAGTGACAGTTCTGATGCTGATTAAATCCGAATTCAGCACCGCAATTTGGGGAGGGGGAGAAAGGATATAAAAATGATCGAAAATGTGCAATATCAGTGTCGATTCCATGGCTTTTGGGGTCGCTGAGATAAACGGTGACACTTTCGATCTTGTTTAAAAGCAAATTTAATCCCTCAACTTGAAGAAGGGAGAAAATGATCTTAAATGATCGATATTAATGTCGAATCCATAGTGTTCGGGGTCGCTGAGATGAACAGTGATCTTTCTCATGCCGTTACACTACATCGTTACCACTAAAAGCGAAAACAGCACATTTCACGGGTAAAAAACACATAAGATACGCAGTTGTGCACTTAAATATTCATTTTAACCCAGCGAAGCTCTTAATCTATGCTAGTATTTTATAAATTATTGTTTCCTGGAATTGGTGAATGATTGGTATCCCGTATAGAGATTGAACATTTCGAAATAACGTCACTAAACATCCCACATTCATAGAGAGATAAGGCAAACTAGGTTTTCCTTCTGTATTCACCTTAGCTGCAGCTACATTTTATTTGGATATCGGTAATAGAAACTGACATTTCAGCCAATTCTGCGTAGGAATTTTTCTCCTGTTCTGTCGTGTAACTACCAGAACAGTGAATCATATTCAATGTCTTTGCTAAGATACGTAATTCATTTCTTAGTATCCAAGCCCAAAAAACAACTCACAAATATGATAATAATTCATACGTAATTCAGAATACCTGCAGAGATCTAGTTTTTTATTTTTCTGCGAAGGACAAAATCTTATATAGTAACTGGAACCTGAAAAGCTGTTAGCCCTCAAATGTGATTCTTTCAAGCAGAAACAATTGATATATGGTCAAGTATAGACAAGTATAGATAAGTGTAAAATATTACCTGTTAAATAAACGATTGTAGATAGTACCAATTGCGTAGAACAAAGGGGTAAGAGGGAGGACCTTAACTTCAACAAGCACTATGTTTTGTATTTCCAAACCAGTCGAGGGGAAACAAAATTTTCGTGACGATACGCAACAGAGTTCTTTCAATAGAAACAGATTCAGATAGAACGTTGCTTCCTCAGACGAGACAGCTCTTTTGGTGTATCTTTTAGAGGCGAAACAACGTAGGCAGTCCTAAACGAGTTGGGTATTTTGACTAGTTTTTTTTGAGCGAACCATTCTTTCGAGATGAGTAGTTGAATCAGTTATGGGCCCATTTTGTATTTCTTTGTCATTGCACTCTTCTAACCCTGCTTGAGATAGAACACCTAAACTCTGCACTTACATAGCAATAATGATATAGATAGTGCCCACACTCAATGTTCATTAAAGACAGAAATTCATAAGAATTTAATACAAATTAGTGTATAGATTTAACGTAGATGGTAGAGACCTCCACGGGCCGGCCTGGCCCGAGGCCCGAAGCCCGGCCCGGCCCGCGGGCCGGGCTTGGGCGGGCCGGCTCTGCTATTTCTTTGGGCCGGGGCGGGCTTGGGCGGGCCGATACTGTTATTTCTTTGGGCCGGGCCGGGCTTGGGCTGGCCGACACTGATTTCTCTTCAGGTGGGGCCGGGCTGGGGCCGATCAATTACAATTCTTTAATAACTATTGACTTTCGTTAAACGATAATTGTATAAAGCCAAACGTTGAAGAAGTGTGTCCGTGAAAAATGTTACAAAGAATGCACTAACTATTTACAGTTTGTGTTGCTTAGCGGCTCCACTTTCACTATAGAGGATTGCAGGCATTATGCGGTAAATAGCTCTGACCTCGACCTTCACTGAACTCAAAATATAACAAGAAGGGGTGGGAATGTTTTGCCTGTCGCTAAACAATATTACCATCTTCCAGGAGCGGATCGTAGTCTGTACAAGCACCGGTTGCAATGTTGCAATATCAAAGGTATGTACGTACGCGCAAGTGTTCCCCTCCCCCAGCATTCTTGAGTCCTATCCAAGAAATATTCAGGAAATATGAAGAGGAAAGTCTTTTAAGCTCTATTTGTATATTATTGATTAAATTATTTCTCGAATATTAATTTAATATATAAGCTATTTCCTTTTTTTTTCAAACAACCACTATCAATGTACGTTTATACACTATTTATATACAAAACCTCTACACTCATGTTATTGGACACGAGATAAATCGAAAAAATGAAATGAAATCTTTGAGTTTTACGTCCGACGGTTATGCCGGTTAGGCTAAAGAAGACGGTGATGATGAGGAATGAATGAAATGGTGGAATGAAGAAAGTGGGAGGAAACGGGAGTACCCCGAGAAAACCCACGCACACGGTGTTTGTCCACCACAAAGTTCACTTGGCGGAGGCTGGGATGGAACCCGGGACCCCAAGCACCAGAGGTGAACGCTCTACCACTGAGCCACCGCGGCCCCTACACGAGATAAATCGAATATATAGTATGTGCTGTAAGCCATGAATGATGGCGTTAATCCGAAAAGAAGAAAAAAAAGCAAGAAAATTGCATGCACGCAGTTAAACAAAATTATTTAATTATATAAACTATGCATTATTTTAGAATGGAAGGTCTTTCTTCGATCTTTCGGGCTTCAAATTTTTCTATGACTTTATTGAAATCTGAAATGCTGCTCGCCTAGTTTCTCGAAAATAGAAAGCATCGCTACCGCAAATATTCTCCGCTTTATTTTCTTTGGGGTCCAGAAACACCTCTCTCCTCCGACAATATGCATTTTGTTAGCATTTCTTTGTATAAATATACGGAACAAAAAGTCCATTTTCAGGAACCACGTATTTTTTTGTCTGTAAAGAAGCATGAAATCTAAGATGTTTTCCTTTGAAAATTTAAAAAAAAAAAAAAGTTTAACATTCCAGCAAATTAGGCGAAAGAAGACATGAGCACTGTTAAAAATAATTTCTTAAATTTGAGAAATCGCTTCCTATCTGTGCACCAAGACAATATTTTCTTAGAAATGAGATTTGGTAATTCTCATTCATTAGGAAAGTAACAGTATATTTTCTCGTTTTGCTTTATACAACCTCATCTACTTTTCTTCATTTCTCATTAATAAGAGTTTCAAATTCTTGTTTCTAAGAAAATATATTCTCGGTGCACAGATAAGAAACGGTTTCTCAAGATTTAAGAAAGTATTTTTAACAGTGAGTATTGGAAGTGAATGATTTGATATTAATTTATGCTCTCCGCCGGAAATCGAACACGGAATCATGTGCACGAAGGACACAGAGCTAGGAATTAGACCCGTAGTAAGACATTTTCTTCTTGGAGACTCGATTGACCCCCCTCCCCCCCAGAATATGATTTTTCTAAAAATAAATCTTATCCCAAGAATTTTCACCTTTGTATTATAAATGTTAAATAAAATGTATTGACTTCGAACGACCGCCCCCCAAACTTTCAGCCTGGATCCGTCCCTGCTACCACCAGATTTATATTTGTTCTTTGCGAGTTTATGTTTTGGTTTTGTGAATAACTTCTTTCTTCCACGCGTCTGTATCTTCCTCACCCTATCAACTGAGTCAAGCGCTGCTAAGCGGAGGAATTCGTAACTATTACAGAAGCTGACCAGTTGCGGAAAAAATGCAACCGTAAGGGACCAATACGGGAAGATAGGAGCATTGCAAGAATAAATCCACTTCCCCATGTTAAGAGATAGGAGCTCGCTGCCATATGCTCAATGTTACTGCTTCCAGTGGCAACGTTCGCTGCCACTGGAAAGGTAAATCTCTCTCTTTCTTTCCGTTTTTTAATTGACTTTTTTCAGAAATGCATCAATACTGTTTTGCGCTCAAGAGCAAAGGTTTATTTTTTACTGATACACTACTTTAACACTTAAAAATATTTTTAGTATTTAAAAAAATATCCGGTTGCACAACCATGCAACATATAGTACCAGCCGCCACTGCCATCTTCATTTTACGCTAAAAATCAATTTAGTTAGATTTTTGTTACAGGGAATGGAGTTTTTGTTTTCTCGATGACAGGCAAAGTTCTAGGAGGCAATGGTACCATTCGGGAGGCGAGCGTCAGGTTGTGAACCAGAGTTTAGAAAATGCTTCTGAGGATTAGGTCAAATTTAGTACTAAATTTTGAGAAAGATTGGGGCTCGAGCTAATTTTTTTAAAAAAATATCGGGCCGGGGTCGGGCCAAAAACTTTTAAAATTTATCGGGCCCGGGCCGGGCTTGGGCCAAGAGTTTTAAAAAACTTATCGGGCCGGGCCGGGCTCGGGCCGAAAATCTTCAAAACATTTCGGGCTCGGGCTGGGCCGGGCCTAGCTACGTTCGGGCTGGATTGGGCTCGGGCCGAAAAATTCGGCCCGTGCAGGTCTCTAGTAGATGGTAATTTCACTCAATAAGAGAAGTAATTCAGCCTTCAAAGAATTTTTCTTTTTTGAAAAAATCACACGAATATCAGTGCCGGGTGAAAGAAAAAAGCTATGAGATATGGAAATTACACAAGATGAAGCCTCATACACAATTGGACACATATGTTTTGAGCGTTTTGGTGTTGCCTTCTCAGATAAAGAAGTGAAGTCCACGTTATTAAATACATATGAATTGTAGATAACTAATACCAGAACATTATGAAGTTTACTGGCTGCGGCACTTAACCAACCAAAACTTTTGTTTCCAAAATTAGAACATGTAATGTCCTTTGCCCCATGGGGTTCATAGATTTTGCAAATGTATGGCACTACGAATCAGTTGACATCTACCCTCAAAAAGATTTTTCTGCATGTTCCAAATCACATTGTTGCCTACAGTTAAAGCATATACTTGGTGCTTCCAAATTTCCCCCGTTCATTACTCACTAAGAGTCGTGGACTAAATGTGTTGTTTTCCTGTGTGAGAATTTTAACAAGATCAACCAATTTGTGGTTCCTTTGGATCGAAATGACTGAAGTGCAATCAAAGCATACCAGCTTCTTTAGGCAGAGAAAACATATGATTTGCAGACAGAACTGTTTTGTATCAATGGTCAGAAGTACATGGTGGCTGCCACTAAAAACTTGGAATTACACAAAACAAGAAAAGAACAACAAAGGACTATTTCTTGCTGTGAGGGAGGAGTTTGATGGTATTGCCAAAAAAGGGAGGATAGGTTACTCTTCAGAAGATCTCGAATTCGCCAGATCCTTGTTATTCCGAGTAAATTCGAGGATTGTCTCTCTAGTCTCTGTGGCTATATAAAAAAAAAGGCCATCTACAAACACAGTCATTTATAAAAACACGCGTATAAACGTTTTATCTCCAAATACGAACACGGTAATATTTAACATTTTAGAGCTGCTTAATATTATCAAGTACAACAGCTTTGTTTTCATTTATTTATTACTGTGTTGACAAATAATACATGCATTCACTATACTCATAATAGGGATAATATCGGTGTTATAGAAAATATCGTTGTTTCTATTAAGTTATATTCAATTAAATAGTATTTAACAAAGTACTTGCATGCAGGGAATTCGTGTTATTCTTCTCAAAATCTTCTGTTGACGCGAATTCTGTCGAGGAATGTGAAGCCTAAAATATATATAAAACGATAATCATGCCTGTTGTGACATATGGTCGCTTACTCTGAGGAAGGAAGGCAGACTTAAAGCATTTGAAAATAAAATCATGATACGAATATTCGGTTCCAAGAACAACGCGAATGGGTAATGGCGGAAACTTCATAACGAGGAAAGGTATCATTTTTACCGTTTACCAAACACCGTTAGGGTTGCCAAATCTAGGAAGCTTAGGTGGGCAGGTCATGTAGTCAGAATAGAAGAAAGTAGGAAGAAAGTTTTAACTGGATATCCAATCGGAAAACGACCATTAGGAAGACCTAGTAGGCGCAGATTGGATTACAGTATGAAGATGGATCTCGCAGAAATAGAAATACAAAATAGAAACTGGATCCAGTTGGCTAAGAATAGAAGTCAATGGAGGGCTTTGGTGAACGCGACATTGAACCTACGGGTTCTATAGGCCATAGAGTTAGTTAGTTAGTGTTAAATTAAGATCACTCTTTGTTTTATGAAAAAGTCCATTTATTAAAAAAAATATATATATATCTGGGGCTAAGAGGTAAAGTATGCCAAGTCACTTTTTGGCCGAAATTGAGTTATCATATTTTTCTAACATTAGTAAGAGGAACACTAGGAACATTTTGAGATGTGGACAACTGGAACGCAGGGAAGTGAAAAATTTTCCCTGTCAATAAACAATCGACGCAATTTAACAAAATATTATCTTGCGAACACATTTTCGTTTCTCCTGCAAACTTAATATATTATGACTTCTACTATTTTACTTCTCAGCCCGAGATATGTGTTAAGATGGAATAAATCTACCGCTTATTCCAAATCGATCTTATCCCAGGACAATACAGGTCATTGTAAAGCTTTAAAGAAAACATACTGCATCAAAATAAAATCAGTTCGGCTTATATATTTTGGAAAATGTTTCTGTGGTGACATTACGTACATACGTATACTTTTATGTGGGGATTGTCTCCTTATTCTTAAGGAATTTCAAACCGATACAATTGGTTTATCTAGTGACCCTTGAAAACAAACAAAAACCAAGTTTTTTTTTAAAAAAAAGAATTTTATAAATTTTAGGAAATTGTCATGCAAAAACATGCGTATAAATAGATGGATAGACAGCTACCCAATGGCAGGTGGAATCGAATGGTGGAAGATCGCTTATATCCATTTCAATTATGAAATGTGTATGCGAAAATACATTTTTGGTCAGTAGCTTTTTTCTGTTTTTGCCATGCGTTGTTTCTTACAACATGTCGCAATAGTTAGAAATACTATTATATTTTCTCAAATTCTGCTTTTATTTCTAAAGAGATTAATTGATTCTTTTGGTATTGCATTGCTCTTTAGGGAAATTATGTCATCCATTTAGAGTATTATTTAGAGAAATCATTTCCACGTTTTACGTGCAGTTTCTACATGAGAAAATCTATAAATAAGCAACCAAAGCTGTTTTTCTTCTCTCCTTGATTTGACACAAACTGTTTATAAGGAAAGAAAAACGATTTGTCATTAAATCTGAGGCAATACTGTCATCGCCTACACAGAATTGAACACGTGATTGCTCCTTAGAAGGTGTTGGCCGTATTCAGTAACCCTCTCCACAACGAAAGCTTCATTGATAAATATTGTGTTCGTTGGTTTGAAAAGAAGAAATGATACTCCGTTACTTTCTGACGTCAAAGAAATGAGTGTTTTGAAGTGTTACCATTTCTCTATAAGGTCATCTACGTTGCTTGATCGTCTTCTTATAACAAGATTATACATTTAGATTTATTTATTATTGGCTGAACTGCTAAATGTGGCCCTGCGTAGCGTAGTCGTCGCTCTCTCCTTTAGTGCGAGCAGACCTGGGTTCGATTTCTGATTGGGAAACTCGGTCGAAAAAAAAGTGTAAAATCTCTTTCAGGCCAGGCATCCTGAGTGGAGTTTTCCTGAAGTTTTCCTCATTTACCACCAGGCAAATGTTGGGATGATACCTCACATAATAGTCCCAGTCCACTTCTTTCCTTCAAATTCCTCTCTTCCTCCTCAATTCCCCAGAAAGTGTGATCGTCGAGTAGGCGCGCACACTGAATTTTTTTAAAGGAGGGGTTCAAGCTTCGAAGGGGGGGGTCTAATGCTACAAGTAACTACCGGTCTATGTAGTATTGTACGGGTATTATACTGCACCCCAAAAAGACAATAAGTAATTGTAAACTACTTCCACCCATATGTTTCTGAAAGAAATTATAGAAATATAGGATTATTCAAAGAGCGCGCCAGTTTTGTTACATCAAATTATGAATTTTATTTTTTCAAAACACACTAACAAAATTCATAAATGTGTTCATCACATATTCTGATTTCAGGTATATTGAATGACGTCAGGCATATGACTTCCTCTACTGCGCTGGCGTCCAATAACTCTGTTCGTGAAGTTCGCTATGACTGTCTGAGAAGTTTCCACAACGACTACTACGACGACGACGACCAGGACTTTTAATGTTCACTGTTGAACCAGTTTCAATGAACTTTCTGTGAACTGTTGATTCATTCGGTGCCTCCTTTCGCCCTAGAACCGCGCGAAGTCTCCTGACAGTTGCTGCATAGCTTTCTCCGTTCTGATAAAAATGTTTCCACAATTAGCACACGTTGCGCTATAGTGAACTGCTCCATGGCTAGACACAGACTGAAGGAATGCGAGAAATTCAGACTAAGGCGACAATCAGAGTGTTTGTGGGTAGAGCAGCAATACAAAACAAAATCGGACACCGAGAAACAAAAATGTGCCAGACGATCCGAAACTTCCGCGCTTTTTGAATAACCCTATAGATTGTTTTTATAAGAGTACAGATGAAGTTTAGGATCAAATTTTCATGCAACATCGATCATTTCCCTACTAAGGAAGTATAGTTTTATTGAAAATGTACATATGTATATTGAATTATGTAGTTTTGGGGAGGTCCGGACGCAGTGGACGTGTCCATCCCGTGGGTAAACCTGTGTCGCCGAGAGACGTCATCTCTTATATGTACATGACTGGCCAACACGGCTATAGACGCCGAAAGCACGAGAAATCTAATTCCTAATCCTAGTAATGATGTGAACCGTTAAAAACATTTACTTTTGGAAACGATTAAAATTATCGATGTGGTTCATAATACATTTGATAGGTTCAAATGTAATGACTGCAATAGTTGGTTCCATTAAGACTGTTTTGTGCGAGATAGAATCCAAGTTGGAATATGTGCTGTTTGTGGTGATTAGTGATGATTTATAGTGGCGTACATAAAATATGGAATACATATGCTGAAGCTTTATTTTTCACTTTTTAATTACATTTATTTTACGTTATATATGTCGGAGTACAATTTAAAGAGGTCCATCTATGCACAACCAACTTTTTAATGGTAGGCGGACTTTGACACATGTTTGTAAAAACGGCCTATTTTCCACTACATGCTATTTTATTTATTGTGCAGACAGAATACCTAGTTAATGGATAAAACCTGTATTTTCCGATAACCTAAATAAGAATAGTGTTAATCATTAAATTGATTTTTCTTCAAAATTTATATTTTCTTGTTATTCAGGAAAAAAGACCTTAGGGGTGCCGTCTTTGAAGAAAAATCAATTTGGGCGCGTGAGGAAAACGGACTGAATATGTGCTAGACGTACGGATTTTAAAGCCGTGTTCGTACTCCAAACAGTGTTTGTAGTTTGAGGAAAATTTCCTTACTCTAGGGAAATTTCGAAAGTAAATTTAGCAGAAAGGGAAGAAAGGGATTGTTCACGATAAAACGTGAAAATCCAGAGAAATTCGAGACAAATTGACCAATATAAATGTTTAAGTTTCTGTTTGTTCTTCAGAAATGAACGTATACAATAAATGTAATTTGTGTGCGTGTGTGTTTAAAGTAGCAATAGCTTGCACCCACTGTTGGGTGATTGCAGGGCCGTGTTCAGGGGGGAAGGGGCGAGCGGGGCAATGGTCCCGGGCGCCGAAGTAAAGAGGGCGAAAAATTCGGGAGAAAGAAAGGAAAAAAGATAGGAAAAATTGCTTGGAATATTTGAATGGGGTCGCCGTCGTATACTCTCGCCTCGGGCGCTGATTTTCCACAGAACGGCCTTGGCTGAGTGTATTTTTTTTTTGTAAAAAGAAAGGAAAGCGAAGAAAAAAGTAAAAAGAAAATAGAAGCAACCAACAAATGAACAAAAAAAAAACATATGTGGTTGGCACTTCCTTTAACATAGGTAAATTAATTTTATCACATAACTACTGTCATACGAATTGGACACTCAATAAACTAGGGAAAATTTGATAACGAAAGAGGAAAATTTTGTTTTAGCCCCGGGAAATTTTCGTAAGGAAACCAACAAATACTGACTCCGAGGCAAAATTTGTTCGAATATTTCGTCCGTATTCCAAGTTATTCATGTTCTGGAGCAGTCGAATTCCAGGCATTAGAATTTATTTCAAAGGTATTAAACAATATCGCAATATCATCTAATCTAACTGGAAGTGCTATTTTATCAATGAAGACTGAAAATATTATTTCTTTTTGCTTGTTTTACATATCTATATATAAAAATGCTAGGTTTATATGTTTGTGGTGAAGAAAAGTTTAAATGTTTGCGGAAATTTATATGTTTGTGGTGAAGAAAAGTTTATATGTTTGTGCTGAAGAAAAGTTTATATGTTTGTGGAAATTTATATGCTGGTGAAGAAAAGTTTATATGTTTGTGGTGATGAAAAGTTTATATGTTTGTGGTGAAGAAAAGTTTATATTTTTGTGGAAATTTATGTTTGTGGTGAAGAAAAGTTTGTATGTTTGTGGAAATTTATATGTTTGTGGTAAAGAAAAGTTTATATGTTTGTGGAAATTTATATGTTTGTGGTGAAGAAAAGTTTATATTTTTGTGGAAATTTATGTTTGTGGTGAAGAAAAGTTTGTATGTTTGTGGAAATTTATATGTTTGTGGTAAAGAAAAGTTTATATGTTTGTGGAAATTTATATGTTTGTGATGAAGAGAAGTTTATATGTTTGTGGAAATTTATATGTTTGTAGTGAAGAAAAGTTTATATGTTTGTGGTGAAGAGAAGTTTATATTTTTGTGGAAATTTATGTTTGTGGTGAAGAAAAGTTTGTATGTTTGTGGAAATTTATATGTTTGTGGTGAAGAAAAGTTTCTATGTTTGTGGAAATTTATATGTTTGTGGTGAAGAAAAGTTTATATGTTTGTGGAAATTTATATGTTTGTGGTGAAGAAAAGTTTCTATGTTTGTGGAAATTTATATGTTTGTGGGGAAGAAAAGTTTATATGTTTGTGGAAATTTATATGTTTGTGCCCAATTCTTTTGACAATGATAACTCGGAAATAACAAGCTTTAGAGAGACGCCGTTTTCACTGCTCGATTGCCAATTTTGTGTAGATTGTTCAGTTCTAATGGAATATTTAAAAACTGCCGTTATCTCTGTATTACATTTTCTAGGGGTACACCGGAAGTATTGAAATTTTAAAAAGTAAAGTATAATATCCGATGAGTTATACATTCCAACACCACATATTTGTATACGGGGTTAGTATATCTCTCCTGCGTTTGTTTCATGGCCAAATAATAATGAAAACGAAGGATAACCATTTATCCAGTCTAAGATGAATCTTTATTGTTTAGAGTGTTGTGCCCAATGAATAATATGTATCACTGACATTATAATTCATTGTGAATGTAATGTATTTGCTTATTACATACTGCATGCAAGAAGAAAGAAAACACTGATCATACATATATTAGAAACTCCAACCGGAAGTAGGCTCAAATCATGCAAATGGTGCGAGATATTGAAAAAATAATCGAAAAAATTTCCCTTCTTATGGTACCCCTTGCCGATTTTTATCAAGACATCTTTCACTTGTGTCTGTAAAGGAACATGTACAGTTGTTGTGAGGAATCACAAGGAGATTCATGCTCATAAGTGAACGATACGCTGTGTAGAGAGCGCAGGTTCAGTCAGTACAAACTTAAATTTATGGAACCGAAGCACATTCCTGGGAATTATGATTGATGCAATGTATTTAATTTCGGTCATCAACATGTTATCTGTCAGAATGTGTTGTCTAAAGGATTAATTCCATTACAATCTGTTGTCACGAGGTTTGTTCCTCAAGTTATTGACCATTAAAGTTGGAGTTTAGATTTTATTTGTTTTTATTAAATTCAAATCTTAAATATGATGGCCAATAATTGAAGTACCAACAATCTGAACCCCACAGTATTCCATATATTAAGTTTATTAAGATTAAGGCCGTGTCCAAAAGTGGAAAGTGCACACTAGACTGTATACACTTCGTCAAATCAACTTTAGATCCATACTTCGTTCCAGCGCCTCATCGTGGTGGAACGTGGAACATTGATAACAAAAGAAGGGAGAATTTCGCAAGCAAGAAAAAAATAAACTAACGCTTTTTTTTTTTTTAAAAAAAAAAAAGGTGAATCTTTCTAGTTATATTAAAGACAAATATTTTGTACAGATTGACAACATGGGGCAACCATAAAACGGCATAAGACTTTCTTAAATGTATTCCAACATTTTCTTGTCATTTTGGATTTCCCACGTGCAGATTAACAAGAGCGGATAATTCAATAACTTAGTACAAACTT
Organism: Thermobia domestica; assembly: GCF_964235325.1. Lineage (NCBI taxonomy): Eukaryota > Metazoa > Arthropoda > Insecta > Zygentoma > Lepismatidae > Thermobia > Thermobia domestica. The sequence continues at coordinate 260,984,451 of NC_137463.1, forward strand.
AGTACTTAGTATAGTGTTATGTGCACAATAAGCTTGTACCAGCATAAAAACCACTAAACTATTGGAGATATTCTATTTTATTAGGCATGCTTGCGCGAGGGAATATTTATTAATCCACCGGAAGGAGAATAGCAGGCCCGTATCCACGGGGGGCCGGGCCCCCATAAACTTTGGCTGGCCCCATAAATTTTCACGGTAGGCTTGCAAATGAACTATAATATGGTGATGAAGTATAATATGATTGGGTCGGGCCCCCCCTAACTTCTACCTGGCAGCCCCTAAATTTTTGAGCTTGCTACAGGCCTGGAGAGTAGCACTGGTGGTTAGGGCGCTGATGACACTGTTGCGAATTAACTTAGGAATTTCATTACAAGAGCGTTAAGACATCGAAGGTACTGAGGGGAGCGCTATTTACAATAATGTGACGCAGAACTAGTTTGGGAGAGAGTTTATATTGTGTATAATTGCTTCTTGTACGGTAGATTACACAATGTTCACACTGTAGTTTTGGTAGTACTACCGCATTGCTTCAGTTACAAGCATGCTGATTGGATTATTTCTACTATATTGTGCTAATAATAAAGTTCGTTAGATGTTACTGTTTCTTTGTGAAACTATAGATTTTTACCCGTAAATCTTCGAAATAACTCTACAACCCCCCCCCCAAAAAAAAATTAAAAATATGCCTCTTTAAATTTTATTAGGTCATTTTGACAGTATCATTGTTCCTACCATGAGAGAACTCCATCTTAATCACACAAATGTACTAACGTAGTGCACATCTTAGCGCACTGCAAACTTGTAAACTTGGGACTTTTGACGCACACTAGGTGACGTCAGTTTCGGAAACAGGCGTACTTCGAATGCGCACTTGTATCTTTTGAATACGGCCTAAGGTGTACTAAAATTATAAATTTGGTATAGCAAAGATCTTCGGTTACCGAATTATTTGCTATCAAATTTCAGACTTGCACTTAGCATTTCTGTTAAAGAAAATAAATGCTGTGTGTGTTTATGCGCAACACTTGATGAAAAGCAAAACAGGCGCAACACCTCACCGGGGGTGGACTCAATAACCTACCGCCAACTATCGCGCGCGCCGCCTCTCTTTCATCGATTGTTAGCACTACTCTACACTGCCATTCTCAGCACGGGCTTTTTTCCTTCCACCTGGAAATTAGCCAAAATCATTGTTTTTCTCAAACCGGGGAAGAATCCCACAGAGGTCACATCCTATCGACCAATCAGCCTAACCACAGTACTCAGTAAGACATTTGAGCGGATCATAGTGAAACGGCTTCATACATTCATAGAACAACATAACCTCCTTCCAGTCACGCAGGCCGGCTTCAGACCATTTTTTGCCACTTCCGATCAGCTACTTAAACTCTCTTCACTGATCGCTAATCACTATAATAAACATCTTCCAGCGGTCCTGATATCCTTTGACATTGAACGGGCATTTGATACGGTATGGCATGAAGGATTGATTTATAAACTTCAGAAACTTTTACCTCTTCCCTATGTGCGCCTAATTTCAAATTTTTTATCTCATAGGCGAGCCTTCATCCAGATCAATAACGCACAATCTACTGCCTTTCCTTTACAGGCTGGAGTACCACAGGGGTCCGTTTTATCCCCCCTCTTATATATCCTATATGTTTCTGACATGCCTCTCCCACCTTCACCGATACATGCCTTTCAATATGCTGATGACACGGCGTATCTTGCCCTGGGATCGTCCGTGGATCGCATAACAACACAGCTACAACTTGCAATAGACAATCTGCTCGCCTGGTGCCTCAAATGGAAACTCAAGATAAATCCAGCTAAAACGCAAATGACGCTCTTCGGGCCTAAAAAACATAAATACTGTCACTCTAGGAATCCGGACCGTTTACATATCACAGTCATGGGCTCACCTATACCTCTTAGCAATAGTATTAAATACCTTGGCGTACATTTTGATAGCCACTTAACCTGGCGACATCAATTACGACTTGTGGAGCAAAACATCCGTAAACGACTGTACTTGCTGAGCCGTTTAAAGGGTACCACATGGGGCTTAAATTCCACCCTTCTACTTTATACATATAAAGTATTTGTTCGCCCCGCAATCACGTACGGCCATCTCGCCTGGCTCTCTGCCAATCAATATTACTATGACCGCCTCCAGATCTTAGAACGCCGAGCCATCCGAATAGCCTTTTCACTGCCACCCCGAACACCAACCGCCCTAGTCTATAAACAAACGACAATGCCGTTTCTCCTTACTCACCTTTATCGTCTCCGAACCCGATATATCATCCACCACATTACAAATGCTCATCCGATCATTGCAGACCTTTTAGATCAGACACCTACCTTTCCTCGTCGCATCTACCCACCGGTCGATCATCTGCTGGCGATCTATGAAAGAGAGGCTCAAACGGCGGACTATAATCCAACTCGGCGCATATATATAGACCATCCGCACATATACCCTACTTAAACCTCATTCTTCTGGCTGCTCACTTGTCCACTGCATTTTGTCGTCTTTTGCTATGCCAGAATAACTAACAATCATACAGCCCATTAAGGCCGAATCTTCTCCTCCAAACTCGTACTTGCCCTGATTTCCATCTCTCTTTTCTTCACTCTACAATCACCTTAGACCTCTGGCCAGAGAGAAGGCGTAACCTTCTGTGGCCCGCCCATCTCCGGATGGGAATGAAATTGCTTTTTGTATGTATGTATGTATGTTGTTAGTCGGTAGAGTGAAACTTTCATCTTCATTGTTTCTTTTATATAATATCAAAAGTTGCTTAGGTTGTTTAAGAAGTCACAAACGTTTTACTTCACGTTGTTGTGCATTAATTAATTTATATAACAAAACACTGAAGACAATTTCGCATTGTAGGAGTAAACGAGAAAATATTAGAATGGGAAACAAATGATATACTATTTAATGCAAAATGTTGTATTATAACTGACTTCCTAACAGAGTAGCAATTAAATATGGCGAAAAATATATAAATTGCACCCAAGTGAGTTCCACCACGTCTTTCATTGTTAATCTATTTCTAACTGGTGTCTTATTTCATTTAACGCTACATGTAATATTGTGTAGTATTAAACATGGAGAGTTCGGGGTATTTGTAAATTTCGTTTTGTATATTAGCAAAGAGTTAAGAAGGAACAATTCAGGTTTAGGAGAGGTAAGGGCACAAGAGATGCAATTGTCTCTCTAAGGATCGATGAGAGTTTTATAGAAAAATGGAAATATTTGGTACGTTGTATTTCTTGACCTAGAAAAGGCTTTTGACTAGAGATTTATTGTTGGAAGTTCTAAAGAAGATTGGGTTGGAATGAAAAAAGATCAACGACTGATAAGAAACTTATTTGTGAACCAACAAGTGATGTTAAAAATGACAGAAGAAAGTTCAATTGAAAGGGGAGTTCGGAAACGATGTTGTCTACCACCAATTATTTAATATCTACGTACAAAATAGTGAAAAAGAGCCTACATAATGAAGACGGTATTTCGGTAGGAGGTAGAATGATTAAATGTATACGGTTTGGAGATGATATGACGCTTGATGCGGAATCTGAAAAGAAAAACAATAAAATGTTTAAAAATTTAAGGAAGGGGTGCGAATCATATAGGATGAAAATAAATGATAGAAAGACAAAAGTCATGGAGATTCGAACGAAGAGGTCAGATCAAATACAGAAGTAAGAGAGGAAAATAGAGCAGGCGACGAGTTATCTATACCTGGGTATTATTGTTAGTAATGATATGAGGTGTTAACGAGAAATAAAAGCAAAGGTAGGAATGGCGAAAGAAGCATTCAGAAGGAGGAAAAATCTACTTTGCGGTTCTTGAATAAAGAATTAGAGAGAGAACCATAAAATACTTCGTGTGAAATATTGTCATATATGGGGATTGAAACAGATATTACGAAAGAGCGATGAAAAAAGGTTACGATATGTGGGTGTGGAGAAGAACGAAGAGAGTGAGCTAGGTCGAGTGGAAAATAAATGAGAGGATGGTAGAAATAGTGGGGGAGAAAAGAAGAAAACTAGAATAAATTGAAAAGAGGAAGATAAAGTGAATGAGACATTGACTAAGAAGGAATTGTATCATGAGGGTTGTGCTAGAGAGTATGGTGGTAGGAAAAAGAGAGAAGAGACGAAGAAGGTTAGAATTGATGGACGATATCAAAACAGAAAAATCGTAAGGGAAGATGAAAAGATTAGCAGAAGAACGTGGAGCATGAAAGCATTGATTTTGATAATTTTCGGATTATATCTTGATAACTTAATCATAGTTTATCTTAGGTTTCAGAAATGTGACGTTATTCTAATGCATATTCTAAAGGGGGGTCAAACTTTATGTAAAAATTGAACATCTCACATTCCTGTCAACTTAGAAAGATGAAATTTGGCATATAAATTCCTCGTTAGAAGAAGCTTACCCATTGCCCAGCGTTTTTGAAGACCCCCGTTTTAAGGGCTCAGCAAAGAGAACATCTAAATATATAAAAATAAATGTAACCATACTTGTCCGCAAACTCCTAGATGATTTCATCGGTTTTAATGAATTTTAGTATATGCTCTTTTAATCACAGTTTTACTTCTTTGGTTGGCAAATACTTGGCAAGGCGTTCTGTTGTAACGTAGGGCCAAGGTTGGCAGGTGAGTTGGTTGGCAAATGTTCGGCAAGGCGGTCAGTTACAACGTAGAGCCAACATCAGAAGGCGAGTTGATTGACAAATGCTCGGCAAGGTCATCATATACAATGAATTACAATGTAGGGCCAACATTTGTAGGTGAATTGGTTGGCAAATATTCGGCAAGGCGGTCAATTATAATGTAGGGCCAACGTTGGCAGGTGAGTTGATTGACAAATATGCTTGGCAAGGTCATCATGTACAAAGAATTACAATGTAAGGTCAACGTTGGTAGGTGAGTTGGTTGACAAATATTCGGTAAGGCAGTCAATTATAATGTAGGGCCAACGTTGGCAAGTGAGATGGTTGGCAAATGCTCGCAAAGTGGTCAACTACAACGTAGGGCTAAACGTTAGCAGGTAAGCTGGTTGCCAAATGCTCGGCAAGGCGGTCAGTTACAACGTAGGGTAAACATTGGAAGGCGAGTTGATTGACAAATGCTCGGCAAGGTCGTCATGTACAATGAATTACAATGTTAGGCCAACGTTGGTGGGTGAGATGGTTGGCAAATATTCGGCAAAGCGGTCAATTAAAATTCCCATTTTCTTTGCTCATACATTATTTCTCCTGTGTGCTTTACAATGTCGAAGTCTATCCGCCTGACGGGACTTCTAAGACCGCTTTTCCCCTTAGCATTGTTGAGCAACAATAGAAGCAAAATTTATTTTAATATAGTCTAATGTACCCTCAATTTACTACAATTTACTACCATTTCAAATAATAAGAAAAATACAATTGAGTCGGAAAACGGTTAGGCCTATTATCGTTGCTGCTAGGAAACAAAATGGTCAACGACTTACAATCATTAATTTACTCTACATGTTGTTGCCCACACTTCATGGTCCATTACATACCTACTAGATCAGTGATGGACAATCTATGGCCTGTAGATCAGAAAGGACCTCCTGAAAGGTTCTAATCGACCCACAACATGATTCCTAACTTGGCAATTGAAAAGAAGAATTGAGTTACTTCGAAAGAGTTATCTTAGAATCAGACTGACAGATGAGCATTTATTTGTACATGTTGTATTATAAAGAGATTGACAGACGAACATTTAATTCTGCTTCTGAGCATCAGTGTATTCCACTTCGAAAACAGATGATAGGGAACTTGAATTATTAATGCGGCTTACTATTACAAGAGTTTTGTTAAATGTATCTTGTGTTTTCTTTTTAAATTTATATAGGCGCGCCTAATCTGTCTTCTACTTTCTTTGATCCCTGTCCTGAAAGTTTGCCCATCACTGTCCGAACTGATCTTATTGGCATGCCACCACTAAGAGAATAAACATTTTAACTTTTAAGCTTCGTGAATGGTTATTACTTTCAATAACTTTACTTCCCTTTTGGTTGTAGCCCCCTCCATCATAAAATAATCTTCTTGCATAAATAATACAGTTTTTATGTTCAGACCTGTTCAAAAAACATTACCACCCATATTGGTTTAAGAGATCATATTCTGGTTACCGTATAAGCAGAAAATCTAATACACTGGTTCTAATTAAAGATTTCAAGTACCTGAAGAAGATCGATTACTCCTTTGATTTAATTCCAAATGTGAGTAATACTACAAGGCTTTTTAAAGAGAGGTGAGTGCTCATGTTCTTCGAAGAAGACTGAATATTAAACTTTAGTTGTTGAAGATTTAAGAACTTTCGAATAATTTCCTTTCCCGAAAAAATCACGTGGTTATCTGCACTTTTTGGGCTATCTTGGCCAGGATAGATATGTAAGGCATAAATACAAATCTAGATAGACACCGGAAACATACCCTGTAATTATTATAGTATGGGTACTTGCTCTTTTTTGGGTAATCTTGGGCAGGATATATTTGTGAGGCATAAATGCAAATCTAGATAGACCTGGAAAATATACGCTGTAATTATTATAGTATATCTGTCGGGTATCGGCCCTTTTTTTTTTGGCAATCTTGGACAGGATAGATTTGTGAGACATAAATACAAATCTAGAGATGCCTAAAAAAACATACGCTTGATTATTCCAGTAGATCTGACGGGTATCTCAATTAATTAATTGGTAGTATCTGTGAATGATTTGTGGCCATTATGCGTTTGAAATGTGATTGAACATAGAATTCATCTAGTACATACCCAATAAACATTTAGAATAATAATAAATACACTGATAAAAAAGTAAATGAATAAATGAAAATATGAATGACTGATTTAGGTACTTACCCAGCATTCTGATAATATGGCTTTGCGAAGATTTTCCGGGAGTCCTTCTGTCGTCAGATTTGTCCGTTGTTAAAGATGTCCTCTTGCTCATGGCACGGGATTCTCTCAATTTTAATCCAATCACAATGTACAGCACTGTTATCAGCGTCATGGGAGCGATGAAAAACAAAACAGTTGATATCGGAAACAAGTACATAAGTTCGCGATTAATGGTGCACAGATAATTTTCGATGTGCTCGCCAGTGTTAGAGTATCCGTCACGCATGTCCAGCTGAAATGCTTGGGGAATGGCGAGACACAGAGCCAGTATCCAGATGGCCACCACAAACTTAATGGCTCTTGACAAGGTGGACATAGTGTGAGAACGTAAAGGATGGCACGTTGCCAGGTAACGTTCGACTGTGAATGCCGTGATTGTAAGCACAGTTGCGTTGGCAGATGTTTCTGCGGCACAACCACGAATTATGCAGAAGGCCTTCCCGAAGATGTAGGGATACCGTGACCAAATCTGATATATTTCAACAGGTAATCCTGATATTAATAATAGAAGGTCAGAGATGGCTAAACTGAACAAATAATAATTGGTCGCCGTGTGCATATATTTGTTCTTTGCAATAACGATGCACGTACTCACATTGCCCAAAATGCCACTAACAAAGATGAGAAAATACACTGTTGTCATAGGAATGACAACATACAGAGGGTCACGAACAGGACCCCACTGGTCGGGGTCAAAAGCCACCGTAGTATTGTTACCAGACCCACTAGGATCAGTAGTCACTGCCACATTGGATTCAGGATAAGATATGTTGGTAGGATACATTTCTATAGCCATTTTTTGGAAATAATTTCTTTCACAATTAACTGTAATTATTCTTCTAATGTATGTTGATTACACACGCATCATTCTTGGGAATATTCATTTGCAGTTAGCTTGTTTTAGGGGACACACACACTGTTATGATTGGTTTCACAAATTCTGATTTCATTCACAACATATTGAACAAATTGTTATATTCCATTTTCCAAGAGATATTCACAAATATTCTGCCACTGGTTAAATATCAACAACTTTTTAATTTAATATACGATCAACCAAATCCACTTTTTAGATAGACATATTACAATTAATATCTTAAAAGATCTTCACTTATATGAGTTGACAAGTTTTATTATTCAAAGATAATTCACACATTCCATCACCAGCAGTTGATTCATACTTGTTGATATAAACGGTAAATTCACCAAACAAAATTCCACTAGTGAATAACCTCTTTAAAAAAGATATTTGAAATTCACTATTTGCTGCAGATTAACACTACACAGATTCTGACAACACTACTGTTATTTCCTGTGCTATTTTCACTGAGGACATATAATCACATGTATGTATGTGTGTTTGAATCACAAGATGCGGGGACACACTCACCTATCTTAACACATGTGTCAGTGACAACCACAGACTGAAAAAGAGAGACAAAAGTTAATGTTTCCATAAACAATGATGGCGGATCCTGCTTTAACCGTACTTTTAAATTCCAAGTGAGCACTGGCAAGTTGTTAATTTCATGGTGGGCTATAAACCTGTTTCCAAGTTTTCTTCTCGGTTCATCGACTTTTAATATGAAGTATACATATGTACGTTTAAGACTTCAAAGGGGTTACTGTTTATACAGAAGATATTACCTTACAAGGTTAAAAAACGATATAGTCTGTGCAAGCAATTAAACATACATCTACTGTATGTGCAAGAATGCGCGCTGGTTACACAATATATTATTACGGAAGTTTATATTTTCGTGTTCAATCAAATATTTTATTTAGCTTGAAGATATGAATAGATTTCGTTCCATTCCATGACGGAATATTATCTTTTTTTGTCTTCACATACTGGTCACTAATTTCACATAATTAACACACTCGATTTTGGCTGTATTTTGTCTATAAGAAACTTGTCTTACACGTTCTTTAGGCTATTGGCACAAAACCTACTTTTTAAACATTAATACACCGTAGAAATTATGTCCTGCAGACAAGCTGCTTATAATAAATCTTCAAAAGATATATATGTTTTGTTTCACTCGTCAATAAGCCCTTTTTCCAAACTTCTTTCAGACATTGGAACACGTTGTAATAATAATAGTAATACAGTCACACGTAACAAGTTTAACTTGTGAATCATTTTTGCTGGTTCTTTTGTTCTTGAATATTAATTGACTCATCGAGTCATTAACACGCAATGGAGAACAAGACGAGATCTGAGCTTGGATTCACTGCCAGCTAACAAGAAACTGGACCGCACTTGTTGAAAACAGTGTCTCTTAGTCCAGGAGTCTTCTTAGACAGCTACTGTTCGAAGCGGAGAACCACAAAAGCGTGAGAGTTTACACAATGCATGCCAAGCACAAGGGAACGTTTCGAGATCTTTTGACGTTCTTGAAGCAACTAAAACCCCGCAAGATGTACCTAACGCACAGAATCTGTATAGCACACACGGGAAACCCTTTTACACTCTTGGAAAACATCCACAAATATCCTTGACAGCCATTGCCAACTGTGTCATTAGTTTCTTGTCAAGTCTACCGAGACGAGATGAATTGCCTACGCCTGCCTTTAACTCTACAAGCCGCTATACCAACTGGTTTCCACTTAGTATCCCGCAAAATAAGAATTTCGATCTCCTCCGGAAGGCGCCGGTCAACGGAAAACAACCATTCAGTCAAGAAAGAAAGAAGGCAAAAAAAATTATAAACACACATTAAGAAAAACAAGTAACTAGAAAGAACATTACTATCACTGACGTAATCACTTCAAAAACAGAAACCACGTGACGAGTGCTTTATGTCGTCAATAGACACTGGAAGGCAAAGGCGAGCAGGGGGAACGGTTCATGAAAGAATCAGAACCATTATCATTAAACAGATATTCTTCTGCGAGCAAATGAATTCTTCTTTTAAGTTGCTGGAGCGGGTCTCTGGTTATTGGTATAAGCGCTTACAAATAGACACGCACACCTGGTCTTTACCTAATAAGTTCATCAGTGACCCCCTCACCGCGACCTCTCACATGTGGTTCGGACGCCGCCCGCCGCCCTGTGTTAGTTCTTGAGGGACCGCCGTCGCCGCTTCCTGCCAAAGAGAAAAAGAACAAAAGAATCAGATACCTTTAAAAGGGAGTCCCTCCACAACACAGAGATTTATGAGTGAAGCACGTTATGATAATTCAACTGGAAAAGATATTTAGGTACAAATCTCGCTGAGAAAATCCATGTACTTTGTTCGAAACCACTAGGCACCACCACAAATGGTAGCCTTTATCCTGAAAGATTCTTACATATATTAAAAAAAAAAAAAAAAAAAAGTTACAATACATGTGTCGTAATAAATACGAAAACACTGACATAACAGTTAAGAATCCTGAATGTTGAAGTAAGACATTCATTATAAACCGTATAGTTTTGTACTGACATTGATAGGGGAGTAGGTAAAAACTAATGTCTTGTGATAAAGGTGTGAAAGCTAATCTGTATTTCATGCATAGAAGTTGTTAAAATTAATGGGAGGCTTGTGCTATTTGAACCTATGGCGTAGTGGACTACCAATAACATATCTGTCTAATATTTTGCTGCCTTAAAAAAAAATGAGTATTACGTGATAATGGTCTTATCCATATCTGGGAGTGTTAAGGTAAAGAGTAACTATCCAGAGCCAGATGGTCTGGTCTATTGGATAATGTTTCTCATGTTGTCTATTGGATAATTCATACTTACCCTCATGTTGAATGAGGGGCTGCGGTGGCTCAGTGGTAGAGCGTTCACCTCTGGTGCTTGGGGTTCCGGGTTCGATCCCAGCCCCCGTCAAGTGAACTTTGTGGTGGACAAACACCGTGTGCGTGGGTTTTATCGGGGTTCTCCCGTTTCCTCCCACTTTCTTCATTCCACCATTTCATTCATTTCTCATAATCACCGTCTCCTTTAGCCTAACCGGCATAACCGTGGGACGTAAAACTCAAATATTTCATTTCATTTCATGTTGAATGCAAAATCTTCCTCTTAGTCCAAAATATACTAGTCAGCCCTGTACCCACTTTTTACTTTCGTATATTGCATTCTGTGCGTAATATTGTATCCTTAGCAATATATAAAAGGGAATGCATATATGGGGGGGGGGGGGATGGGATTAAGATTTCTCGGCTTTCGGCATCTAAGGCCATTTAGCCCTTCACGTTTTGAGGGATGACGTCCCTCGGCGAGCACACAATCCGGGGAAAGGGAAAGATGGAAGCGGCCTGGGACATCTAAGTTAGGTACCACCCCGGCATTTGCCTGGTGTGTGTGAATGACGAAAACCCAGGAAAACCTCATTCAAGGTGGCTGGCCTGAAAAAGCGTTTTACACTTTTTCGACCGAGTTCCCCCCCCCTTCCCCCGGGACCATTCGCACCGGAGGCGAGAGCGTTAGCGACTACTCCACGCGGGGCCACTGAATGCATATATGTGTCTAAGGTTCTGTCATTATACTTTCGCATAGAAAAGTCACCCAAAGTCACCAAATTTTGTACACAGATAAAATGAAATCTTTCAGTTTAACGTCCCACGATTATTCCCTTTAGGCTAAGGGAGGCGATGATTAAATAAAGTGAATGATAATGGAAGAATTGGTGGAATGAAAAAGTGGGAGGAAACGGGATACAGTGAGAAAACCCACCGACGATGTTGTCCGCCACAAATTTACTTGCCTGGGAATCGAACCACAGACACCACGCACCAGAGGTAAGCACTCTAGCACTGAGCCACCGTGCCACAATTGTACACAGATAGATACTCACCAGATCTAATCCGTGAACGAAACCTTTTTTTTTTTTCGATTTTCGGCCGAGGGAGGAGAGAAATTACGAGAGATTAAAGCTTATGGACGTTTCTGCTTGTTTCTAGGAATATCGTGTCTATATGCAACCAACATTACAATTTGTTAAGCGAGTTTACATAACAGCAGGATATAAATCCCAGACAATAGTATGGATCAACAATGAGGACATCCTTGTTCTGAATTAAGACCTTGCAATAACGGGTACTTAAAGCTAGTTATAATGCTTGGGAGGTACGCAACGCAATTGTTCTTCCTGTTGTCTCATAGCTGTAACACCGAATGCTTTACTTGTTATTATATGTTTAACGCATTTCTTTACTTTCACAGATCACCCATAAACATTATTCTTTCCCGTGGGAAGAACGGACATTCCTCCTAGTATAGTATAAAGAAACTATTCAGTTTTTTGAAATAGTGTTCATTCTTGTTTAGTAGGTTTACTCCGTCTAAACTCAGGACTTCGTGATTTATTGGAAGGCGTGTTCGTTGACAACCAAAGATAAAGTCCTGAGCCTTACAGTACTCGCCTCTGTAACGACCCCGCCCCTTTAGTTGGCATCAGTAACTAGTTACTAACCCCTGGCGTCTAAGGACGTCTTGTCAGTGTCTTCGACGGATCACATTAGTAACTACCGCTTCTGTAAACATTCTGAGTCCCTTCAAAGAATGCAAAACTGCTAATCTCCCAGTTAAATATGCACTTTCTAACTTAAATATAGGATTAATCAGAAAGTAAGGTTACCAAGTCTACAGTGAAACGTATATATAATATATCACACAACTAATACAGCCAACTGATAGTAGATACATTCAAGGGCGCTCATGTTGTGGTTTCCAAGCGCCGTGCGTGGCTGAAACTCTGCACAGTTGCCAACTCCATGTATTAAAATTACCGTACACTCCTCATTCCTTTATAACAGACGAAACTCCAGAAATATCAGCCTTGTATCCTTGGTTTTTGAACCTTCCTCGTATATACAGGAATTTGAGAATAAAGTAGGATCCATGTTGAAAACTGTTTAATGTTATTAGTCTATTATATTTTAATCCAACCAGTTATTTAACCTATATCAACTTTTTTATTTAGTCCATTCTATTATGTAGCACATTATTTTCTACTTTCTTTATGAGATGGAATTTTAATTATGTTATTTTATTGGTCGCTTCTTCATGTATAGTTAATATTTCATCTTACCTCGCGGCTAAACGCTTCTTTTGTGGGAGACGCGGGTCAAACACACACATTATTTATACTTACAGTATATATAAAAAGAACTCCTTCGTGGTTAAGCGGTTAGTGTACGTGCCTGTGGCGGGGGAGACCCGGGTTCGATTCCCGGTGTTAGCTCATGTGGTTCGGATTCCACGTTTATTAGTAGGTCCCGTCTCATATAATCTCCCTGCTGAAAGGGACGTGCTGCTTAAAATCAACTCAACTTATATATAAAAAATACTGTGTATGTCTCTGTGTGTGTTTTTATAAGATTTTCGTATAGGAAAGAGTCACATACAGGGGCTAACAAATTTTGTACACACATACCTCTTCATTTGAGCTAAGAAGTCATTTTTTTTTCTATTTTCAGCTTGGTGGGAGGATGGAGGGGTTCAGAATATATGCATACAAAGAGAGTATAAATATCCGAAACAACGAATATTACCAGTGTTAGGTTGGAGTTCACCGCCAATTTCAACAGCAAGGCTATATGGCGTGATCCTATAGCTTAACGGACGATTCGAACCACATGAGCTGAAGCTGGAAATCAAACTTTGGTCTTCCATACCAAAGATGCGTACGATAAAAATATAGCCTTGAAGGAGCTCCTGACTATGTTAATGTAAAATCCACAGTTTGGGAATCGCTGAGATTAATAGTGATACTCCCGACCACATTCAAATCCAAATTCAGCATCCGTGGTCATGGGAGGGGAGAAATAACATGCCCAAAGCGATTATATTATAGTGCTGCCAAAATGTCTTGAGCCGTGGCAAAAATGCAAACTAAAGCTCACACCCTCGACACACCCACGGTTTAGCCAAAAAGGGTTCAGCTGTTGCTAAGCGAGAGAGCCTTAACCAAAGGGAGTTGAATTCTTTCAGCCGATAGCAGCGCTCTGAAGGGAAGACTAGGTGTCAAGTCTATGTGGTGTATCTTTAGTACAGAATTCATGGCTTTCGGGATCCTTAAGCAATTTGGTGACAGTTCTCATGGCATTTAATTCCAAACTTAGGAAGGAGGGACATTTCAGCTGGACCAGGAAGTCATTGATTTTCGTTAATTATAATTCCCTCATTTACTCGCGTGTTTTCTTTTCTTTCTTTTTTTCTTCGATTTTCTGCTTCGGGCGGATTGGCGAGGGGTCAACTGTGTATCCACAAATCGAGTGGATAAATATACGGGACGACGTATATTACTGTCTCTAAGATGAATATTAAAACGATGTCTTCATGTCTTCTAACATGAATAGTGACATTTCCGATGCTGTTCAAGTCAAACTTTAAGTCCCATGGTCATTAGGTGGATGGTTGAAACGCAACATGTCCAAAATGTGCTATATTAATATCGAATCCATCGTTTTCGGGGTCGCTGACATAAATAATAACACTCCCGACGCGACGCCGCGGCCGTTCAAATCGTATCTTCATCGGGGAAGAGGAGTGGGTGAAAAATAGCATATCCGAAATAACCAATATTAGAGTTGAGTTGATTTTGAGTTTTTTTTTTTTTTTTATTCCTCCACTACCCCTGCTCTTGCCGTTTTCTTACGGACTTACCAGCAGACGCATCTGCCCCTAACTCTGTGATAATCTCTCTCCATTTTTTTTTTTATCTCATCTCTCTTTTCGTTTTGTATACCCAAGTGCTAGGGGGTGGGGCTTTTATGACCTGAGTCCTAAAATGCTTATCTCAGGTCTTAGTTTTCTTCTTCTTATATGCGTATCCTTTATTCTGGAAATAAAAGAGAAAACATTTTTAATACATACATGATAACATAGATACAACACAATTTACAAACACACAGTACTCATAACACTACAATTACAACATGACTAACATAGGTGATCTCACCTGTATGAACTATCTATGAATTGAATTCAACTTTTCTATTTTCATTTCATTTCATTTATTCTTTTTTTTTTTTTAGTTCATTACCTGTATGACTATTGGGTTTTTCACCTTAAACCTTATTCTATTATAGTTATTAATAACACTTGGTTTTCACCTGTATTACTGTACCTATAGACTTCCTAATGTTGGCGGTCCTCCGCATTTCAGTTTTTATCTACTTTTTTTACACGGTCCTCCGCACTTCATATTTCTACTTTAGATCACCATAAAACACTGAAATACTACAACTACACCATTACATTTCCCTTACTACACTACACTGATAAACACACAAAACACACACACACACACACACAAAACACCAAGGACTTGGTTATTAGACTAAGATTGTTTTGGCTATATTTATGATTTTCCCTAGACATGCAGAAATTTTATCTTCTTCTTCTTCTTGCCAAGTCAAGGCTTATTTGCACTCTGTTTATTTCTAATATTTTGCTACACAGACTGCTAAGCTTTAGTCTTTTTTCTTTGTCTCTTATTATTTCCTGTATTCCATTTAGTTCAAAATCGTTTCTTAGATGTGCTCTTATGTTGTGGTCATCTTCGAACAAAGTAATGTTCTCACAGTAAAAGGTTATGTGATCAGGTGTTTGGATATTTCCACAATCACATACGTCATTATCTAAAAGTCCTAATTTATAAAATGTAGTTTTGAATGGTCCATGTCCGGTTAAAAATTGTGTCATGTGTTTATTAAAATGAAGATCTCCCATTTCAAGTCTTTGGTCAATGTTAGGAAAAATATTAAATAATCTTCGGGCTTTGGTGCTATTTGTCCAGGTTTCCTGCCATTTCCTCCTTATATAATTGTCCATTTCCTCCCTCGTGAGAATTCTGTGTTTAAATATTCTTTCCACTTTTACTAGGTTGCCCTTTTGCAGCCAATATCGACCTGCTTGTCTTAGTATTGATAGATATAAAGGTTCTATGCCTAAAAGAACTTGTAGGGCTTCCACAGGTGTAGTACCCATTGCCCCGGTCATTCTTATTAAAATACTTCTTTGAATACTATCTACCTTTGTTCTTATTTTAACATTTTCTAGTAGTCTGTGGCTCCAAGAACTTGAGCCATAAGCAGCGATTGTTACAAATATTGCCTTGTAATATGTTAGACAATGCCTTGCCGACAGTCTAAAGTCTCTTGCCATTATATAAAAAATTTTATTTGCAATTCCGATTATCTTCTCTTTTTGTTTATTTATATGGACTGCAAAGTTCAGCAACTGGTCCAACCATATGCCAAGATATTTAAAAATTTCTACTCTGGAAATGGACTTAATACCAATTTTTATAATAGGATTTCTTTCCAATTTCCCATTAACTAACATGTATTTTGTTTTGTCAGGAGATATATTTAATTTTGTAAATTTACACCAATTCAATAATTTTTCCATAACTAGGTTTGACCTTGCTTCCAGTTCCGTTCGGCTTTGTCCATTTATGATTAACGCTATGTCGTCTGCGTAAGCCACTAAGCCAGTTATTTCTTCTAAGTTATTTATGCTTTTTAAGTTTAACGTCATATTGATTTTGAGTTTAACGTCCCGTTCAGCAGCGAGGCTATATGAGACGCGGACCTACTGATTAACGTGTAATCCGAACCACATGAACTCCCGCCGGGAATCGAACCCGGGCCTCCCACTACAAAGGCGCGTACGCTAACCGCTTAGCCACGGAGGAGCTCTAACCAATATTAGAGTCGAATTCATAGTTTTCGGGATCGTCAAGCAGATTGGTGATAGATCTGATGACATTTAAGCCCAAGTTTTGGCAAAAAGGGACATGTCAGCCGGCTCGGAAATTGACAAGGATAACATCGAAGGATTTTTTTACGTTATTTCCTTACTGATATTGGCAAGGACACCGAAGGAGTTAATCTTTATTCTTTATTTATCTTTGGGCCGCGGTGGCTCAGTGGTAGAGCGTTCACCTCTGGTGCATGGGGTCCTGGATTCGACCCCAGCTAGCGCCAAGTGAACTTTGTAGTGGACAAACACGTAGGTTTTCTCGGGGTTCTTCCGTTTCCTCGCATTTTCTTCATTCCACCATTTCATTCATTTCTTATCATCATGGTCTCCTTTAGCCTAGCCGGCATAACCGTAGGACGTAAAACTTAAAGATTTCATTTCATTGTATTTATTTCTCTCATTTCTTTTTATTTCTCATATGATTTATTACGAAAATCCAGTGATGCCAACCTTACAAAATCCCATCTTAAAAGCAGAAATTCCCATTTTGCTATTAAATTTTCCAAACGCTATACAAATTACAAAATTTTCAAATTTTATGAAATATGGAAATTAAAATTACTCTACGTCACTTACTTTTTTCAATATTTGAGTGAATTATTCGTAAATTCCGATCTTTTAAATTGCTAATAAATATTTTCCTTAATTTAAAGAGACTATTGAAATTATTGATGAAAACAGGAACAATTTATTATCAGAATTTAGTATTCCTATCACGCTTTTGTGCCATAGTATTTTACTAAGTATTGTGAGACTTGACAAACTTCATTCTGCAGTTAATTAATTAATTTATTTATTTATTTATTTATTTATTTATTTATTTATTTATTTATGGTTACATATAGATCACAACAGGTATATTATCTAATTATAGTGACCTAGTCAGTTTGTATATAATCAGAGCATGCATGAATTCACTTACATAATTACAAATACACATTTATAGATATGGCAATTTCAATTAATGAGTCATCAATCAGACTACACAATAGAGAACGATCGTTTGTAGTAAATATGTCAAGTTCAGGATGGCTTTCAACATAGGAGTTAAAAATATAACACATTCTCCAAATAGGTGATATGTATAGCGTATTTGTTCTAGCTGTAGGTAATTGAAAATTAACATTTCTAGGGCGCGTCCGTTTACCTGGAACATGTAATTCTAACTGGGATAGTAAATACTCAGAATCTATATTATTTTGCAATAATTTCATTAAGGAAATCAGAAGTTTTGTGGTACGTCTATCTTCGAGAAATGAGATATCGTGCTTACGAAGGAGGTCGGTATATTTTTCGAATTTTGGATATAGTCCGGTTTCCTTATAAGTTAAGTACCTCACAAAACGAGATTGAATCGCTTCAAGACGTGCTTTGTTTTTCTGACTGTTAGGATATCATATGATTGAAGAGTACTCAAGTTTGGATCTAACGTAACTATTGAACAGGGTTTTAAGAACCTTAGTATTTAAAAAGTCAAAGCCAAGTCTGATTACGAAGCCAAAGTTTCTGTAGGCTTCACTAACAATGCAATTGATATACTTATTGAAGGAAAAGTTGGAGCCAATAGTGACCTCTAAATCAGTTACAGTGTCAAGCCTTTGTACGGAAGTGTTGTTTCGTATGGCATGTTTTGTAAGCTGGCTGTTTGTCGGTTGGTAATTTACGTTCTTCCGTTCACGATCTACATATTAAAATGCTAGGATGTTTGTGGCCAAGAAAAAAATATATGTTTGTCTCCAAAGAAAAGTTTATATGTTTGTCTCCAATCCTTTCCACAATGAGATCTTGATAACCACAAGTTCTAAAAACGTGTCGTTTTGCTGGTTGATTCCAAATTGTGTGCAGATTGTCCAATTCTAATTGAATATTTTTTTTTAAAAAAATGGCAGTTATTTCTTTATTACATTCTTTTAGGGGTACACTGCAAGTGTTGAAATTTTATAAATAAAAGTGTAAAGCATAATATCCTACGAGTTATACATTCCAACACTACATATTTGTATCCAGAGGTTGTATATCTCTCAGGCGTTTGTTTCACGGCCAAATTATAATGGAAAACGAAGGATAACAATTTATCCAGTCTAAAAGTGTAAGATGAATATTGTTTGGAATATTTTGCTCAATGGACATCATATATCACTGATTTTATAATTAATTGTGTATATAATGTATTTGCTTATTACATACTGCATGCAAGAATACAGAAAACATTGATCATACATGAATTATGAACTCCAACCGGAAGTATGCTAAAATTTTGTAATTGGTGCGAGAGATTGAAAAAAAATAATCGAAAAATCTCCCCTTATGGTACTCCTTGCCGATTTTTATCAAGACGTCTTTTCCTTGTGTCTGGAAAGAAATGTACAGATATTGTGAGGGATGACAAGGCAGGCCCGTATCCAGGAAGGGTCTAGGGGGGCCGGCCTCCTGAATTTTTTCTGGCCCCTAAAATTTTCACAGTAGGCTTGCAAATGAACTATAATATGGTGATGAACTATAATATGGTTGTATCTGCCCCCCTAACTTCACCCGGACCCCCCTACATTTTGGGGCTGGCTACGGGCCTGTCACAAGGAGATGCTCGTATGTGAATAATGCACCGTGTAGAGAGCTCAGGTTCAGCTAATATTCTTTTAAAATTCCAGAGTACGATTTACGTTCCTTTTTGCTTTATTGAGATTCACAAGTTCCTATATGAATTATTTTCACACTGACATGCACTTTCCAACAACAAAATTTGACAATTAACACTGATTTCACGTCTATTCAAGTGTGCTTAACCTATTTCTCGCTCGGGCTTCGCTAAAATACCATAAAATAAATATAAAATGTCCCACTTTTGCTACTAATGTTGACGAAAATTCCATTTGTTCCCACTCGAAAAATTGTCAAAAATCCCACAAAATGTTTTTTTTTCCCATATGTTATCACTGTGTAAATCTTATTTTCCCCGTGCGAAAATCAAGTATTCTAGTAAGATTTATTCATATCTATAAAATTTACAGCAATTCAATACGACAGACATGTTTCGAGTGTATTTAGTTTGCTACAACTCTTGTCATTTTTAAATGCTGTAATAATTATTATTCTAACATATTAACTCACATATTATCTTGCTGGAAAGTCGCACTTTCTTTCAGAAAATAACTTGTATAGAAAAGAATTACGAAACTTAATAAAACTGATAAAGGAGCTAGTTAGGCGATGATTTTTATGAGGTCCCGAATGATAATAGCGTTGGGTATTTGCTATTTAATTATGTTGATATCTCCGCCATCTATGTTTCTTTCAGACCCTTGATATGTAGGTGGGGGTAATTATTTTCTTTGCAACTAACAGCGCATACTCACCTAAATTTGAATTTTTGAAAGATTTTCGGATTACTTGGAAATACAAGTCAAAACACACTAATTTGCTCGCCGGTACTTTTAGTACTCAATGATACTTATAATTAATACTTTAATACTATAGTTTATTTAATAATGTCAATAAAGATATGTGCATAAATTACTGTTTTTTTTAATATTATGTAATTTGTGCACGTGTGCATCAAAGTGTGTGTGTTTGTTTTCAAAATGAGGATAAGTTATTTAAGCCATTCCTAAAATTAGAATAAATTTACAGAAGGTTGGAACCCACCTTCTGGGTACGACCCTGAATACACTATATCTATTGGATTTAAATTAACATTTTAAACTAAGACAAGTGAGTTTCGTTTCACAGTGTGAAACTACGGTACCCTTCTGAACTATGACTACTGTTTGCAATGGATTAATAAAATCAAAGATAAAACCTATTTTCCCTACGCTAAACCCATATCAGAAAGCCTTTACTCGCCATGCTTTACTGTTTTTTGTTCTATGGCGATAAAGATTGAAACCGGAAATCGTTAATTTGAACCACTTCCGGGTCGAATAGAGGGTTAAGGAAAGAGATAGAACGTAGTCTTGGAAACTGAATCGATTGGACAAACTGCATCTTGATATCTCTGACCACTTTTGCTCTATGAAAAACAGTATTGAAACCGGAAGTAGTAGTTAATTAGAACCACTTCCGAGATAAGTTACAGTATTGCTGGTTGTGATGGTATGTTCTTTTAATAGCCTGAATCGTTTGCTAGAAACCACTTATCGCTATCTAATAATCATTTGATTCTACGGCGATAAATGTTAAAACCGGAAATGGTTTATTTTAACCACTTCCTGTTTGAATAGGGGGTTAGTGGGGGGAGATAAAACCTAATTCTGAGTCACTGAATCAATTACAACGAACCGGACCTCGATCTCTCTTACCGTTTTTGCTCTATGAAAATCAATATTGAAACTGGAAGAAATATTATGTTTTTACCACTTCCGGTTTTTTGTAGAGTGTTCCAGATAGTCATGGTAGTTGTCTCGAGAGCTGAATCGTTGGCAAAAAACGGCTTCTCGCTATGTTACCGTTTTTATTTTTGGGCGATAAATGTTGAAACCGGAAACGAACAATTTTAACCACTTCCGATTTGAATAAAACGTAAATGTAGAAGATATAACCTATTCTTGGGACGCTGAATCGATTAGAGGAAACCACATCTCGTTATCTCTTACCCGTTTTTCCTCAGTGGAAATTAATATTGAAACCTTAAGCAATATTGGATTTTTAACCACTTCTGGTTTTGGTAAAGTGTTCGAGATAGTTATGGTTTCTTGTCTTGAGACGCTGAATTGTTTGCAAAATACGCTTCTCGCTATCTGTTTCTTTCCGTTCTATTGCGATAGACATTTAAACAGTAAGTGGTTAATTTTAACCACTTCCAATTTGAATAGATAGATACTTAATAAAGAAAACGGATCCTATTTTTCGGACGCTGAAAAGATTACAGAAAATCGAATCTGATATCTTTTACCGCTTTTACCATCTGAAAAATAGTTTTAAAAACGGAAGTAACATCAAATTCGAACCACTTCCGGGGGTGCGGTGGCTCAGTGGTAGAGCGTTCACCTCCGGTGCTTAGGGTCCCTGGTTCGATCCCAGCTCGCGCCGTGTGGACTTTGTGGTGGAGAAACACCGTGATTGTGGGTTTTCTCGGGGTTCTCCCGTTTCCTCCCACTTTCTTCATTCCACCATTTCATTCATTCCTCATTATCACCGTCTGCTTTAGCGTAACCGGCATAACCGTTGGACGTAACACTAAAATATTTCAGTTTTTTCGAGCCACTTCCGGTTTTTAGAGTGTCTAGGATAGCCATGGTAGTTAACTTGAGATGCTAAATCGTTTTCAAAAATAAATCCATGTTATTTGTTACCCTTTTCGTTTTCTGGCGATAAACGTAGAAAACCGGAAATGACTAATTTGGACCACTTCCGATTATAATAGAGAGTTAAAGGAGGAGATAGAACCTATTTTCGGGACACTGAATCAATTGCAGAAAACCACATTTCGATATTTCTTACTGTTTTGGCTCTGACACCTATCGTCAGATGGATGGACGGACGAAGACTTCCATAAGACCAGATATTTATGCATAGCATAGTTTGAAAGTCTAAAAACAACAGAAACCTGAAGTAGTTCTATTTTGCATTTATCTTAAATAATTACATCATTCATGCGTTACATATATGAAAACATCATTTAAGAAAGGATCAGAGTACTACATCAGTCATTCAAGAAAGTATTAAAGTAGTACATCACTCATTCAAAAAAGTATTAAAGTAGTACATCAATCATTCAAGAAAGTATTAGAGTAGTACATCACTCATTTAAGAAGTTATTAAAGTAGTACATCACTCATTCAAGAAAGTATTAGAGTAATACATGACTCATTCAAGAAAGTGTTAAAGTAGTACATTACTCATTCAAGAAAGTATCACTCATTCAAGAAAGTATTAGAGTAGTACATCACTCATTCAAGAAAGTATTAGAGTAGTACATCACTCATTCAAGAAAGTATTAGAGTAGTACATCACTCATTTAAGAAAGTATTAGAGTAGTACATCACTAACATTAGAGAATGCTCTTATGAACTTCAGTGTTTATATGACAGACAGAAGTAACAATAAAAAGAAAACTAGGTTATGGATTAAAAAGAAAACTAAAAAAATGATGAAAAAAGAAAGGTTACACCTGGTACCAAGAGGAAAGTGGTCAAATTGTTCCGCATCGAAAGCTTTTTAAGGCAAATCCACGGTTTCCGGGGACGCTGAGATGAACAAGGACACTTCCGAATAGTGATGAGCAAATGCAAGACCAAGACCAAGACCCGGGTGGTCTTGGTCTTGGTCTTGGTCTTGCACATGCGGTCTTGGTCTTGGTCTTGCAGTGGAACCCTCGGTCTTGGTCTTGGTCTTGGTCTTGCACACCTAGTCTTGATCTTGGTCTTGGTCTTGCACACCCAGTCTTGGTCTTGCTTGCAAGAGTCTTGCAAGTTTTGCTTTTAAGAAATCTATGATTTTTATAAGTAAATTTTACTCTGGATATAAGGGATAATAAATCCTACATTGCGTCAATAGTGAGGGAAATACAATGTATGTTTCTAAATGTAATATAGGGCCTATTTTACCTTCGTGTAAGTGTGATGATACTGTACAACATAGTCGATGACCTTTACTTTTTTTCAATAGGTGATCACGCTTCACTACTTATAAGATAAATCACAACATTTCGTAATATTTTTATATGTTTTAACAGATCCAATACTCCACTGGTTCCCAAACTGGGGAGGCCATCCCTGACAGTGAGACGCATGAAAGAAAACCAAGATGGCACAGATTACTGAAACACCATAAATTGCAAAATTATTTTTACACTCTAAAGGCGTCAGATTTTTTTCTTTCCTACCACGATTAGCTCATCTTTGTATTGAACAAACTCCCAATTAAATATTGAAATTTTGTTTTACTGATTCTAATATGTACTGTATGGGGCAGAAATAAGAACATACGCAAAAACGATGAAACAGTTAGACTTTCGAAATGTGGGCATGGAGAAAAAAGGAGAGAATCAGCTGGGTTGAACGGAAAACGAATGCGAAGATTTTAGAAATAGTAGCAGTAGGGGAGAAAAGAAGAATTTTAGATGTAATGAAAAGGAGGACATTGGCTGAGGAGGAACTGTATTATGAGGGACGTGCTAGAGGGAGGGGGCGAAGGAGATTGTAGTTGAAGAAAGATATTAAGACAGAAAATTGCTACGTTAAGATGAAGAGGCTAGCTGAGGACCACAGTCATCGAAGCTTCTCAGCTGCAGCAAGTGACCTGCCAATAATGGCAGAATAGCTATTATTATGACGATGATGATATGTTTTGTAATATTGACCAAAAAAGAGAGAACAAATTAAAATAATAATAATTAAACCTCTTAATATTTTAGAATATGAAATGAAATTAAGTTTGTGAGTTTTACGTCCTACGATTATGCCGGCTAGGCTAAAGGAGACGGTGATGATAAAAAATGAATGAAAATGGTGGAAAGAAGAAAGTGGGAGGAAACGGGAGAACCCCGAGGAAACCCACGCACACGGTGTAGTCCACCATAAAGTTTACTTGGCGGGGGCTAGGATCAAACGCGGGACACCAAACACCACAGCTGAACGCTCTACCACTGAGCCACCGCGGCTCCAAAATTTTAGAATAATTTGAGTGAAAACTGAAAACGACTCAACTGTCTGTCTTTATATATATATATATATATATATATATATATATATATATATACTCAATTTATATAAATACTTTTGACCTACATTAGAAATACATAACAACGGCATCAAACTTCAAGTTATTTGAAATAAGTACGAAATCACTCTCAGTTGTGAATATAGATTATTTATTGTTGTATAATGTTATATCGTTGAATCCTAGATATGCCGTATACCTAAGGGGGCTATAAGTTATATTGATAAACAATTATTCAACGTATAAGCATCCACCTATGAAGTCAAACTTGCGGTCACATGCGCTAAGTTTTTGTCAATGTCATGAAAATGTAATTTCAATATTAATTTTATAAGTACACATTAAACATTTCCAACGGATGCTTGAACCTCAGAGCCAAGGCCATACCCATGTAGTCGGCACCTATGGTGTACGGAATTGCCGATGTTCAATGCTACATTTCCCGTTAGTTTTGGAAGAAGAACACCATTAATATGTTTTTGAAATGAAATTAAATATCTATTTTAACGTCCCACGATTATAACACTGAGGCTAAGGGAAACAGTGATGATGAGAAATGGTGGAATGAAGAAAGTACGAGGAAACGGGAAAACCCACGCACAGGGTGTTTGTTCACCAAAAAAGCTCACATAGCGCAAGCTGCGATCGAACCAGGGCCCCATGTACCAGAGGTGAACGCTCTGCCACTGAGCTACCGTGTCTATAACATGCTCTAGTTTATTTTTGCTTATCCACTACTTATGGACACAACTATTCTTCATATGATTTCCCAAAATCCAATCATGGGCCGTCGTGAATGATCAAATGATGACCAAAGTAAATCAGACACTGAAGTTATTATAGCTTGTAACAATTCATAGAATTATGCTGTCGGACGTCTCGTGAACAACCGATTCAAAAAACGACATACTGTAGCTATATGTTACAGGAGCAGATCGACTCACATGGATTGCATAAACTACTGGCAGTGTTGGGTAAGTTACTTGTAAAAATGTAACGCGTTACAAGTTACTTTACTTTCTTTTAAAATGTAACGCGTTAGTAACGCGTTACTTGCCCCGAAAAAGTAACTGTTACTTTACTTCAAAAGTAACGCGTTACTAACGCGTTACTTTTAGATCCGAAACTTTGAATATATGAAAAAATCTTATTAATTCATTTTTCCGTACGACTATTACTACCGCTATTATTATTATTATTATTATTATTATTATTATTATTATTATTATTATTATTGTAGCAACACTGTGTATAAACATGAATGATAGGCGGTTTATATCTGAATACTAAAAAAGTAGTTGATTGCCAACCTCGGTAGCCGTGAAGTCAAGGAGTCAAGGACATTGTTCACGAGCTTCTGAATTTGGGTTGAGAGTCTTGGTTGAGAATTCGGGTTCGAGCCAAACATTGTTAGGAGTTTTTAGGGCACTGGCCAAATATCTTCAAAACTGCTCGGCCCGGGTTTAGAATTGTCAAGGACTCCAGCAGCTCGGCTCACAGCTCATTCACTATCGACCCAAACCGAGAAGTGAGCCGAGCCAACAACTCACCCAACCGAGTCGGCTAGAGCCCTTCGCTCAGTTGAGTCGAACCGAGCAGATGGCTCATCCCAACCAAGCCAGCTCGAGCCAATGGTTCACCCCAAGCGAGTCGGCTCGAGTCATCGGCTCAGTTAAGCCGAGCCGAGCTAAGCTTGTTTTAAAAAATCTCTTGTAGTCTCGCTATCGAGACGAGATGAGATGCGAGCAGTGTCCCCTCTCGTGAGCAACACTAAAAGTATTCCATATTACTGCTTAGCTTACATTTCTCATTGCTTTCGCTTTCCAGTGTAATCAGGCCATGATTTCAAAACGAGTTAAAACGAGCGAGCCATTTATAAAACTCGACTCGACTCGAAACTCAACGCCAAAAACAGTGAATCGACTCGGAAATCGACTCGAGAATATTACTTTTGACTCGACTCGAAACTCGACTTGGATTCGAGTCGAGTTTTAGCTTGACTCGTGCCCGTCCCTATGCGTTAGAAAAAATTGCTTATTATTATTCTGCTAAACTAATTATACAGGGTGTGGCACGTAAAACCGGCCCGTCGTAATATTCTGGTATATTGTGTTTTTGGCAACACTTAAATAATCTACCTTCCTATCAAGAGGTGGCGTGTCGAGGTCGGGTCGACTTACGTGACCTGCAGCAGTCACGTGCAGCCGCAGCCAGTGAAACTTGTCGAAACCAGTTGAGAAAAAGGCCTCGTTGTGTTAAGCCGGGTGAGTGTCAGTGTGTGATAATGCCGTATTCGATACCCGAGCGTGTTGCCATTGTTGAAGGGTTCATTCTCACTGGATCTTTTGTGAAAACAAAGAATTTGTTTCGGGAGAAATTTCCAGGACGTTCTGTGCCAGCAAAAAGCACCATTCAGGAATTGATTGAAAAATGGCGGCGTACAGGATCGGTTCAAAATGCTCCCAGGAACAGACAACTATCTGTCTGCACACCTGAATTAAAGATGCAGGTGGAGGAGATAATGACAAGAAGTCCTCGAAAGTCAACCAGGAAATTGAGTCAACAGGTTCATGCGAGTGAGAGAAGTTGCAGACGTGTTTTAAGGGGACTGAAATTAAAACCGTACCGGATAAGTGTTGTACAAGAACTGAAGGAGCCTGACCTGCAGAAGAGGGTGCATTTCTGTTCATGGCTGTTGAGCAATGTTGCTAGTGGTTTCTTGGATCCACTATTGCTCATCATGAGTGACGAGGCGTGGTTCCACCTGTCTGGGTACGTAAATTCCCAAAACAACCGGTATTGGTCGACAGAAAATCCACACGCAATCCACCAGGTACCCTTGCATGATGAGAAGATTGGTGTTTGGTGTGCCATTTCCGCCACACGCGTTATTGGGCCCATATTCTTTGAGACGACAGTGAACAGTGACGTGTATATGGGAATCCTGGAGGAGTTTTATACACACTTGACCGAAGAGGAGCGTCAGTTATGTTACTTTCAGCAGGACGGTGCAACATGCCACACATCAGCTGCATCATTGTCCCTTGTGCATGAGATGTTTACACCAGAGAGGACAATCAGCAAAGGCTTGTGGCCTCCTCGGTCACCAGACTTGTCCACGTGTAACTTTTACTTATTGGGACTGTTAAAGGGAAGAGTATACGAAACAAATCCACACACAATTGAAGAACTCAAGACCAGGATCCAGGATGTAACCAATAGCATTACAACACAAGAACTGACAAGGGTATATATGAATCTCCTCAATCGTGCTCACATGTGTTGAAGTGGGCGGAGGACACTTTCAGCGCTTGCTGTGAAGGCTGCTGTGAAGGTGAGTAGTCATATTCAATACATTACATTTCATTTATGTGTTGTAGTTAATCATATTCAATACATTACATTTCATTTTATGTGTTCACTTTACGGGCCGGTTTTACGTGCCGCACCCTGTATAATAATAGCAATGTTGTTATGTAAAATTAAAATACAGAATATAAAGAAACATTACACTACAACTGATAAAATGAGAACACATGAACTGGGAGTGAATCAAAACTTGCCAATAACTCTAAAATCGATACATGCTTTTTAAAGCTAGTTGTTCCAAACTCTATAATCAACGGGACTTTAGAATACGCAAACTGATCTAAAATAACTCTAATATTACATACCATCAACATTACATCAATAAAGTAGACCTGCTCATCAGAACACAGTTTATTCATATTAACCCCTTACTGTATGTCGTTAATTGTGGTACCCTAGTTGTTGATAAATATTTCCCGCCGGGGCACCACTTTACTTTCAAATTCTGTTCACCATCATCTTCAGCTTTTAAGAAAAAGTATTCTTTCAAATGTTCGAACGATAAAATATTTTCGTTCTCCATCTTTATAAAAACAACGTCAATCAAAGTAAAATAGACTACCATTGCACTCGTAGTTCACTCACTGAATGTATTGATTTGGAGCTGTCAAAATCTTCCAGGTGCTTGCAATCAGTACATGTGATTTTCCTGAGGCTGTCCTCATCTTCCAAAAACAGCAAGTGGCACTATATTTTGTTATATAAATAAACGAATCAAATTGTATCTATGAATGTATTTGCAAGCCTACAACATAAAGTTCGTAAGGCGAAACGGGAAAATGCACATCGAAATTTCCCGTTCCGACTTACATTAAGATGAAAAGTGATAACAGGTTTTATATGCAAATTTCATTGCTAGAGGTCATAAGGCAAAACGGGAAAAGGCGAACATTGTTCCATTCTGAGAAATTCACTTCACAGGAAAGAAACATTTGTTTCCGAAATATATATATATATATATATATTGTAGTTACTCATCCCAAATGTAACGCTAAAAAAGTAACGCAAACTAGGTACGTTACTTAAAAATTTGTAACGCGTTACCGTTACAGTTACTTTGGAAAAAATGTAACGCGTTACTAGGAAACGTTACTTAAAAAGTAACGCGTTACAAGTAACGCGTTACTTGCGTTACGTTACTTCCCAAGACTGACTACTGGGAACACATTCACTCCGGCGGTATTTTTACTGGAGCCAAGAAGTTCACGTGAAAGATGTAATGATTTTTCCCCTTCCTTTTTACATTCTATAAAAAATTCAAGTAGTGTTGGTACTTGTGCAAGACTCTTGCGCAAGAGTCTTGGTCTTGGTCTTGGTCTTGCAGGTATGGTCTTGGTCTTGGTCTTGGTCTTGCACCCCTTGGTCTTGGTCTTGGTCTTGCATCGGGATTCCTGGTCTTGGTCTTGGTCTTGGTCTTGGTCTTGCATGCAAGACTCTTGCAAAAACTGCAAGACCAAGACTCTTGCGCTCATCACTACTTCCGAAGCCATTTCAATCCAAATTCAGCCCCCATTGTCGTTTATGTCGGAAATGAAGCTAGTCTTCAGGTGCGAAGAAGGGCAATATTCTAGTTATTATATAAAACTAACAAAAGTGAAGATTGCATTCAAACGAACAATGTAAAATATTAAGAGCTCTTATTAAAATCTTTATCTTGTTAATAATATTAATAATAATAACCACGTGTGCCAAATTGACTCATCTTCCTTGGTACTTCTACGTTTAAAACTCGGAATTCTTCCTTTGCGTACGCCACTGTAACACGGTTGTATCCTGAACATAAGAATTTACTTTCTATTTCGTTTACAGAAAGATTAATTTGAACTGCCTTCGCGACAGTATTGACAAATTTATTCGGTG
Organism: Thermobia domestica; assembly: GCF_964235325.1. Lineage (NCBI taxonomy): Eukaryota > Metazoa > Arthropoda > Insecta > Zygentoma > Lepismatidae > Thermobia > Thermobia domestica. Next base: position 261,013,990 of record NC_137463.1, read on the forward strand.
TCAGTTCAAACACCTGGCAAGCGACCTCCTTTGAAGAGGAGATGCATTAGTGGGTTACATAATTCAGAATTTTTACTTTCTTTCTTTTTCATGTTTTATTAACTCCAGACGAAGGAATGATTTAAAATGATTCAGAAATTAAAAGATAAATGTATATGTTTCGAGATAAGAATGCAAACATTGTATGGTGTAATGCTACAGACGCAAACGACCCAGATTTGTAACGGTTCTGCTACATAAGTTGAGCATCGTAGCAGAAGACATATTGCATGTATAAGTAAGTAGTTGCACTCACTAGCAGACATCGTAACTGCTATCAACCGCAAGGAAGAGTGGCTGCAGTAATCCATCATCCTTCCTTCACGCATATTTATGGGAATAGTTGCAAAATGAATGCGGGGTTTCTCTCATCATTATATTTAAGTCTTTTAGAGCTTCAGTGGCGTAGCGGTAAGGCGTGTACTTACCGTAATGTATCGTATCATAAATTCTTGTCAAATTCTCGTGTCGTCTCCAGTGGCGTATATAGACGGTAAAAACTGGGGGCAACCAGAATTCAGACTGTGATAGGTATATCAAGAATTTAGTTAAACTTTCAAAAATATATAGCTTAAATTATTTTGTCACCCAAAAACTAGGGCTTAGGTCTCCCGGCCCCGACTAAATATCGCCCCTTCTCGTCTCGAATCTTGGAATATCGAAAAGGTTTTTGAATGTAGCCCTGATTTCTTTCTTGCCTTTATCTAGAAGTTATTGGAATCCTTTCATGTCACGAGAGGTTCACAAACGGTGTGGTATAACAACAATCAAACCATTTTTACTGTTGGAGTATATTATGCAATGTTTTGCGTACTTGTAAACGTTGATAAATACTCTTCATTGCACACGCTCAACTTATGTAGCAGAACCGTTACAATGAGGAGTACAATCACTTTAACAATTTATAGTTTTTATATTATGAAAGATATAAAACTAAAACAATGTTTGTGATTGAAGACTTGTTTCCCAGAAGACTCGATAAATTTCTCACCCCGTCTCAAAATCGACGTGAGGATTGTCACGGTTCTAGTCTCGTCTCGAATTAGAAAATACAATTCTCGTCTCATTTTCGAGACGAGACTAGAAATTTCTCGTGTCACTAAACGGAAGAATAGTTTCGACTTCCAGTGTAGTCGGGACTTAAGATTTCCTCCCTCGTTCAAATGTGGCTGATTGGTTCACACAATCTCTGTTTAATCTCTAATGGGTGCCTCGAGAAAAGCTGGAGCTTAAAAGAGACAGTACTGTGTCTAGTAGAAGTGTGATACCCGGATTTAATATCGAAAAAACATCGAAACATGATCGATATACCGTATCGAAATATCGAGAAACATCCAAATATTGAAAAATAGAAAATATGACAAAAATTGAAAATGAAAATATGGAAATATCGGCATTATGGAAATATTGAAAACATAGAAATATCAAAGATATGGAAATTCAGATTTAATATTGACAAAATATCAAACATGATCGATGTACCGTATTGAAATATCGAGAAAACGGAAGTATCGAAATATTGAAAATTATTTAAATATGGAAATATCGAAAATATGGAAAAATTGAAAATATGAAAATATGGAAATATCAGCAATATGGAAATATTGAAAATATGGAAGTGTTGAAAATATGGAAATATCGAAAATATGAAAACATCAAAGATATGGAAATATTGATATTGTGGAAATATCGAGAAATCATTAAAATTTGCACATATAATTGAAATAAATGAATTCTTATTAGTGTATGTATATAAGTATATTAGCTTTATTTCTATTTTGTTAAAGTTTTGAATGTTGGGGTAAGGAGCGACTAATACCTTTTGACCTAGGAACGCCGAAACACTAAATCTGGTCTTGAATACAGTACTTCTGGGGGAAGATAAGGGAACATTCTATGGTTTTACCGTATATATATACATTAACTAGAGATTGCGATATTACTAGCAACGCAATTACTCAAGTTACAATTAGTTAACACTAAGTTCACCAGAGTAGACACGTATTTTCATTTATCGAGAGTACGTTTGATACTTGACATATGGCAAGTATAACTATTCATTCATTATACACTAAATTTCATAACAAAAAGATAGTTACATAAAAGTGTCCAGTTTAGTAGTCAACTACGTATCATTTACAAATCTAATTTGTTCTTTGTAAAGTTCTCCAAAAGATTGCTGAGTCCATTATATATTAACGTTCAGAGAAGTCGTGATTTTAAAATCTCGATACTCAATAGCAAAGCGTAAATCTGACAGATACTGACCAGTGACGTTCTGATTTTTATTTATTTCGATTTCTCATAAATGTAAATAATCCTTGCTTCTGCTAGCTGTTAAAAATAGGGTAAAATTTCTGTCTATCTTGACGTATGTTTGTGCCAGGCTTGTAAATCAGACGATAACTATCGTGATATTGCTACATACGATAATGTCTTTGCAATAATAGGTGAGTATACGATAATTTCAGAACGCACACTTTTTTTTTTTTTTTTTTTTTTTTTTTTGAAAGTGCAGATAAATTGTAGATGTGCATTAAATAATTAGAAAACACGCACAGAGGATTCCGAAGAAAATTGTCTAGGCGGCATCTCCATGGTTGTTCTATTACGTCTCGTATATCTGGCATTTAATATACGTGGTTTCTTATATTACGTATACTTTTTTGTAAGCCAGGGGGGCAGACTCCACCTACCCTCCCCTTCGGGCGCCCATGAACACACACAGTTAAGTTTCTGACACTCTTTCCCACTAAAATAAATCAATAACGAATTGAGAATTGGCAAATGGCAACCTTGCTTCCATTCTTTAAATTTAATTACGCTTACTAGGGGATGGAAATATTGTTGTTGTTCAAAGTAATGTTAATCAGGATTTAAAAAAAAAATGCACGGTGAGAACAATGACGCAGATTTGAAGTTTGAAACTGAAAATTACTACATAAATTTATTATATATTATTGCTATTATTAGTAGTATTATACTTGCTTCTCAGGCCGGTAGCCAGCCCAAAAATGTAGGGGGCCCGGCTGAAGTTAGAGGGGCCCAATCCAACCATATTATAGTTCATTTGCAAACCTACCGTGGAAATTTTAGATGGGGCCCACAAAAATTTAGCTGGGGCTCGTCCCCCTAGACCCCCCTGGATACGGGCCTGTTGCTTCTACAATTATCACGTGCATAATGAATATACGATATTTTTTATAATATACGATAATCTTAAACGTCGAAAATCGATAATTTTGTTCTCTGAAGTTGGCGACTCTAGTTTATAATCATGAAGATCATAAAGACCTCCAAATGAAGTATTATTAAATAAAGTTAATATTATAATAAACCAACCCATAATTCATCCAGCAATTCCTCATTTACACTAGACCTTAACTATTCCTTCCCTAAAAGAGGGTGTAGCTCTCTCAGAGGTTTCTAGCCGATGGCTAGTTTACAAAAACAAAATAAAAAAAAAAAAAAAGTCTTATGAGCACATAGCTTGTTCTCTGGTATTACTTGTGTTGGTTCTAGTGCTGTCAAAGTGTGAAATCCCGGGGAATTCCGTATTGATTCTCAAGCAGTAAGGCGACTGAATGACTGAACATTATCACCGAGAAAATGTGATTTTTACGGTAATTTCTCTGTTGCTATTAGCCGCTCCACACGCCAACTGACAAACAATTTTGCAACATCATAATACCAAAAATGATCATCCAAGTGGAAAACGTGTTAAAAGTTGTTCAACCAATGTGGCTTAGTATCATCGGATAATGTTCATCTTGTAGTTTTATGATGTGTGGCTCATTCATAAAATTATTTTCTATCACTTTTCTTTAGGATTACTAACTGACCGGCATTTTTGTGAGGTTCAACTGGTTTAAAATACAACTCTATCTGTTTTAACAATGCATCTATTTTACGGATTATCAGTAGGTGCGGTAATTTAGTTTTCCAAGTTAACTCAATTTTTCTCACTTTAAAATAATACTCGACGTGAGCTGGGATCAAATCAAAGATTCCATGCATCAGGGGTGAATGCTCTATCACTTTTTTGTAATGATCTTCCAGGCTCTTGTAGTTTTCTCTCTCTCTGCCACCGTTGAAGACTGTTGGACTTGACAGAGACACAAAGAAAGAAATATCGAGGATAATTAAAATTCTGACCATGTTCACCACATGGACTCGAACTTCTAGTGGGGCTCAGTGGTAGAGCTTTTACCTCTGCTGCATGGTGTCCTTGGTTCAATCCCAGATCGTGCCAAGTGAACTTCGTGGTGGGCAAACACCGTGTATATGGGTTTTCTCGGGGTTCTTCTGTTCCCTCCCATTTTCTTCTTTCTACCATTTCATTCGTTTCTCATCATCAAAGTCTTCTTTAGCCTAATTGGCATAATCGTGGGATTTAAAACAAAGATTTCATTTCATTTTCATTTCGAACCAACAAAGGATTGCGCCTCATGACCCGAACCCGATAAAAGCCGATAGTGCAGTAATTCAACAACGTGCTTGGGACTATTTGTGTGTTCTGTTTATAAACCCAATGGATTCGATTGTTATAATACAGTCACCTGGCAACCCTTAGCATATGAGTCTATTTTGTGTAAATCTTCACGATTTTATATAAAAGAAACCAGCAAGAACAATATCAACACCAACAATATCGTGGCAAACAACACCAAAATCGAGTCGTGGCGAACTGCTTGTAATCAGTGGATCAGTTTCTTGAAATGAATTTACTGACCCCAAGAACAAGCTCAATCTCGACTATAATGCCTTTATTAAACCAGGGAATAGTGTAAATGTACTGCTGCTTCTAGTTTCAATATTGAGCTCCATAGAGTACAAACGGTATGAGATAGCAAGAAATGGTATCCTTGGCATTAATTTAGTTTTGCAACAATAGTGGAGTATGACGTTGGGAAGCTGAGATTTTGGTTAATAAATCCTTCTACTGTGAGGGCTGCAGGTCATACACATTTGAGATCCTAACGCGAAACGATGTAACTTATTAGTACAAAACAAATACAATAAATATGGGACCCGGACAAATCCGCCAAATGACAAATCCGCCAATTACCAAATCTGCCAATTACCAAATGCGCCAAACGCGAAAATGACCAAATGCGCCAATTGTGAAAATGGACAAATCAGCCAATGGACAAATCTGCCAATTACCAAATCTGCCAATTACCAAATCTGCCAATTACCAAATCTGCCAATACCAAATCTGCCAAACGCGAAAATGACTAAATGCGCCAATGACGAGAATGGACAAATCTGCCAATTGACAAATCCGCCAATTACCAAATCTGCCAATTACCAAATCTGCCAAACGCGAAAATGACCAAATGCGCCAATCGTGAAAATGGACAAATCAGCCAATTGACAAATCTGCCAATTACCAAATCTGCCAATGACCAAATCTGCCAATTACCAAATCTGCCAATTGACAAATCTGCCAAACGGAAAACACCGAACTCTGTTTGTATTATCATCAAATAACTGGATAGTCTAGTAAAAAGCATACTGAAAGAAAGTATATATGAATATCAAGCAAGAAACTAAAAGTAATTAATAGAAAATAATCAAATCATCGCCCAAATATTTGAGGATTCGAACGAGGTAACCATTTAAAATAACATTAACGTTTACTCAGTATATGTAAAAAAAAAAAAAAAAAAAAAAAAAAAAAAAGTTGGTTATTTTATGAAGACCGGAGAGACATGATCTAAAAGTTCAATAAATGCTCTAACGCGTACATTGCGTACATGCTCTAACGCAATGAGATAATTTGTTTGTTCTTATATGTTAATTTGATGAATTTATAACTGTTAAAAATAAATATTCTTGTTATTTGCTGGAGTGATTGCCCCCTTTCTGCACTGAGGTTATGTTTTTGGGGTGCCCGACCTCTTGGACATTACACTATACTTGTTACAGTTGGCAATACTTCTTAAAATGACGTAGTTGCGAGAAATTTTTAAAACGATAGTTGTTTGTTTTCGTACCTTTGACACTTGACCAACAGTTTTTGGTAGTCGCGATTACTACAAATTCTCCTAATTTCACGACTTTTAGCAGTATTTCCAACATTAACATTCATTATCACATCTCCTAAACCATGTAAAATAACAAATTGCTATTACGTGTTGTTTGCCAAGACTCGATTTTGGTGTTGTTTGCCACGGTATTGTTCTCTCTAGCTTATCTTATATCACAATCGTGAAGACTTATACAAAATCGACTTATAAGCTAAGGATTGCCAGATGAGCATATTATAATGATCAAATCTATTATATTATAAACAGAATGAATACAATACGAATTGTCCCAAGCACGTTATTGGGTTACTACGCTATCGGCTGTTAACGCCACAGTTAAATTTATTCAAGGTGAGTTCAAGCACTCAATATAATAATTTGTTTGCTTAGAAACTCTCCAAGTGCATTTTCAAAATTGATATAGCCTACAATTTGTTTGTGTTCGACTGTGTAGCCAACGTTAAATCTAGGCATATCATCAGGACTAACAATAAGGGGGGAATAGGAATCCCGATAAATGGGGACCCAAACCTTCTAGAGGGGGCGCGATACGCGATATATATATATATATCAAATTAAAATGAGATTTAAAGATCTGGATTTAGCGATCTTTTAAACACCTTTGGTGAAAGTAGAAAAATTTAGTCTATTGGTAATACAAAAATTTAGTGACTTATGTATAGTTACTGGGGTATTTTCAAGTCCACACAAAGAACTCCCTAGTGGATGAGCGGTTAGCGTAGGGATCCAGGTTCGATTCTTGGCGGGAGCTTATTTCGTTCGGATTCCACGTTAAATTGTAGGTCCACGTCTCATATAGCCTCGATGCTGAACGGGACGCTAAGACTGAAAATCAAATCTGTCCCACAGAGATTATTAAAATACAAGGGTCGGCAATCCCTCCATAGCCTTTCTGAAACAATATGGAATGTACACGAATTGGAGTGGATTTGAGTTAAGCATCCCATTCAGCAGAAGAGTATGAGCCTTGGGTCTACAACTTAACATAGTTTCCGATACACATGAGTTTCCACCGGTAATCGAACCCAGGTTTCCCATACCAAAGGCGCGTACGCTATCCACATAGCCACAAGGGAGCCCTGTGTACGATTTAAGACTATAAAACCTATGGCAGAAGAAACGGGTAGGTTACATTTCTCTAAGTTACAACCATTAATTCTCTCGGACGTTTGAAGATAAAATCTAGATCATATCAATGTAAGAAATTGAATCCCGCATTTGATACTGAACCACTCCGAGAAGAAATCAGAGAAGAACAATTTAAAGTATTGGCTTTTTGATGTAATCGTACACAAGATCGTATCTCAGGTGGATTCTCGGTGTACAGAAATGAGATATATTTACTTGACTTTTCAAGCAATTCTCAGAGTAAACACTTTAAATGACAGTGTCGCAATCAAGAAATTAATTACAATCTACTCTGATGACTTCAGTTGTAATTTTGTCAAAGAGAAACAAGTATATAAGTCAGTCTCTGTGCAGCTACTTTCTCGGATCTTCACACTAAAACTTATAAATTGATGTTATATTTGTGTTTCCTGAACTTTACAAGGCACTCAGAATTTCCTCGCGCGAAGTGGATTTTGTGGTGGACAAACAGTGTGTCTGAGGTTTCTCGGGGTTCTTCTTCCTCCCATTTTCTTCATTACACTATTTTTCATTCATTCTTATCATTACCATCCTTTAGCTTACACGGCATAAGGGTAGGACGTAATTGAAATTGAAAACAGAAAATTATACAACAGGAGATAATATTAAAACTCCGTTAGAAGAGAAAATGCAATTATATCAATTTATTAAGTTATTGTGATATTAATGATGTTCTATGTTCATTTGTTTTGAGTTTAATGTTCTCTTTCAACAGCGACTCTAATGAGACCTCTCTCGTCCCAAAGGCGAGAACATTTACCACTTGTTCCAGAGGATCAAAAACAGAGGTGCCTGGCAACCCTTCCTCTTACTCCAGATGTGAGTAAATTTTCACGATAATAAGATATGATAAGATCGGAATGCAAATACTTCGTGGCAAACAACACGAAAATCGAGTCGTGGCAAACAACACCGTTGCAAACAACACGCCACCCAAATTGCTGTAAACGGCATTATGATCATTACATCTTTTGAAAATAATCTACGTAATTAGATGTGATACTTATCTCAGCTCTTTTTCGAAACAAAGCCCTTTGCAAGAAGTCAAGTTTTGAATTCCTTGTAGCTTTTTTCTTCTGTTTGATAGAAATACATCATATGCTGACCATAGTATTCGACACTAATTTGCTTTCGATGTGCGATGCACCATCCGTCTCACTTGCGTCCTTACTGTTGTAGAGGCCTCCAAAAGTGTGGAGGATGTGTGTATTCATCAGATAAAGATTCAAATTCAACACAAATTAGAATAACAGTAACCTTACACCCTTCACTACAATTGCAATATTATTTTGACTCACGACAATAGTTTATCCGATATATATGTCCTTCCTAACACAGTAACCTTCCCCTTCGTTTATATGCAATGAAAGATATAGCCATTTAACACACTTAAACACACTTGCACTTATACACTTTCGAGTGACGAACTCAGTACTAATCAGGAACTTTTACTCATCATACACAGTGTGAAACTACTTGAGCAACGTACAGATCTTTAAATGTGACATCTCATCTGAAACCTGTTACCTGATTGACTCGTAATAATCAATCATCTTACAGAAAACAAAGTTACACAAAAATTCTAAAATCCCTTCCCTTTCCTGCTCTACCTTCGCACATACATAGAAATAATCTAATTACATGAATATAAACATTAATTCTTATGCCTTTTCAGTAATTTATCCCACTGGCAAGAGCGGACTTGGCTACCTGGCTACCCAGCAATCATTTCTTTCAACTATTTTAACGTATTAGCATTGTTCATTAAAAAAAAAAAAAAAAAAAGTACTTCACTTTATACTATATTCTTCATTTGCTGTAGGCAGGGGGTGTGCCTGGGGATCCGAAAACCCCTCTCCGAAATCACAACTTTTCGTAAATTTCGTCTAATTTTAGGGGCGATATTACAAATTTTAATACAATTTGTCCTCATATTGAATTTGGACGCCTTCCCTCCGAAATGAATTCCTGCTCACTCACGTCCCTGGCTGTATGTAAGTATTAAACAAGTTTAATTAACATATAAGCGAACTCTATTTGGCAGGATATGGTTTGAAGGTCCAGCTCTTCGTTCCACTCTCTGGTTACCCTTCTGTATTATACTCCTATTGCAAGATCCTTGTTGCATTTTTTTAATGTCAACTTTACCAAATAAACCTATCCTCCCTTTAGGTTGTGAAAGAGTTCATTTATATTTTTGTCTGACTAAGTATAGTTGTACATTTTCTGCTTGAAATTTTTTGCATACTATGGAACGTTAGGCTCAGACTGCTTGATGTCTGGGAAGTTTTATGAATCGGAATTTGTGCAAACATGTTTTCATTACGCAATAAATGGAACATAATTATGAGAACTATCATTTTAATTTGTCTCTTTTCTTTACACACAAGTATTGAGCGTCGGTGAAGACTTTTTTCACTCTTCAAAAATTTTCTGCGTTCCTGATCCGAGTTAAGTTGTTTTCGAGGAGTTACAATTCTATTTCTGTAGGCAGAATAAACGATTTATATTGAGGTAAAAGAAATAAAATACATGAAAGGTGGATAATGTTAAAAGAGATTCTACTGTTTTACGTACAAAAACAAACACTTACGCACTCACTCCAGAACTTGTAGGACTATGTTTATGCCGTTTTTCTTTTCTTCTTTCTTTCTTTCTTTTTTCTTTTATTTTTTCTTTTTTCTTTTTTTGTAATTAGGTATAACTTTGTTCCCGTGAATTGCAGTAGGGTGTCGAAAATCCGGATTCGTGAGCCATAATGGTCGGATTCATGGGTCAAAATTTTGATGGTGGACCAAAGTTTGCCAGTCCACCCCTGCTCTGTGATAATTAATTCTTAGTTCTGATTTCGAATCCATTACATTGTTACCTTCTTTTTCAATGCAACTTATTTCTTTCCAGTTTTTCAGTATCCTTCTCTTGAACATTTTAATTACATTTATATTTGCTAAAGCAGGGCTACCAATATATCAAAATTATTGTAAGGCGAAAGGGGAATTCCCATTTTGCCTTATGATAACAAGTCATTAAGTACCAATTTTTGGTTGACGTTTCTTGTGATAAGAATCATAAGGCAAAACGGGAAAAGGCGAACAGTGAAGACACGATTGGGATCATTTCCCCATCAACTACTTGTATCGCCAGGATTTCTTTTGTGTGTGTGTGTGTGCTTACGTATCTAGTTATGTGATATTTTGTATGTTTGTTAATAATAAGTAACCTTAAATTCAAAATTTTCAGTCATTAAGAAATTAAGTAAGTAGATACTATAATTTTAAATGTATGTAGTAGCCAAACTATATTTTGGATTTCAAGTACAAACATTAAACTATTCTTCACCTCTATCGATCAATATTAAGAAATTCACAAAGAAGGTCTATTCAGAGCTTCCGTTACATTTCACAAAATATTTTTACTGTAAAACAATCAAAATTAAAATCTTCTTTATGTGGTCACATACCGAATAAAATTACAAAAGTTTATAATTATTACTGGAAACTGATGCTGTTACCCATTTCGAACATTTCTTTTTAAGCACATAGTTTCAAACATATTAAAATTTCATTTCTTCTAGATAGTATTAAACGTATACATTATGAATTTTCATAACTGTTCTCAAGGTGGATTTGTGTACAGCCAGAGGCAGTTTTGTAAGTACAACAAAAAGTCCAAAATAAGCCTCTTAAAAACAGCTTTTATTTGTAAAAGAATAGAGAATGATCACTTTTGGCTGTTGCAATAATCTGTGCAACCAGCTTGATAAAAATTCAACGTAGCATAACAACAGCTGTTTCTCTTATTTGCCAAAAAAAAAAAAAAAAAAAAAAAAAGTAAAGAAAAAAGGGAAGCTCGATAAGGTGAGTGTAGGGGCGCCGAAGTCTATAGCTACGGCTCTGTTTTTCATCCCCCTTCTAAACATTTGTCTAGTTTACTGACACTCACTGGCGTCTCTGGCATATAAAATTGGGGGGGGGGGACATCGAAGAAAGTGATTAAAATGGTGCTACCTGGCCCAACATATTTAATATTTTGTACTTCAAAATATTGGGGGGGCGCGACCCCTCTCGTCCCCCCGCCAGAGACGCCTATGCTGACACTTATCGATTCGACTGTGATATTCCTCATTGTTGTAAAAAAAATATAGAAAATTTTTCGAACATTTAACTTTCCCCTTCACCGGACGCAAATTCATATTAATTAATATACTGAGAAAAGTCCGTTATCCGGACAGCGATACATTGTACAAATATACGGAATCATTATGTTTACTACAGGAATCTGCAAGGAGCACACCTTATCCATATGCTGCAGACTTTCCTCACTTAGATGTTACATAATGCCGTTTCAGGATATATGACATCTAACAGTCTTCCATATATCACATACGTATGTTACATACGCCAGCTGTATGTTACATGTGTATATCTGTATGTGACATCCTGATCACTTATATATAGTTCTTTCGTTCGTACAGAAAGTGCGTTTATTCGAAACATTTATACGGAAAGTATGTTTTAGTTATACTTTTTTAGTTATACGTTTTTTAGTTGTACCTTAAGTCCAAAAACTCCATCTTTTAAGGAGATGCAAAGATTTTTCACCTATACAAAATTAAATATCACTTTCATTATTGCTTACAGTAACTGTATACATATACTTAATTTTCAACTCTTTTCATCTCTGAAACAAAAACAGATAATTCTTCCAGATATATTTATTTCCTTTCTACAGAAAGTAATTTATTACTTGAATTATTAAAAGTAAAGTAAACTATTGCTCTGAATTTTACCACTATTTTACGTATTTATTTATAGACCATTCTCGTGGGTAATGATGTATATAGTTATTCGCTGTAAGTCGTAAATAAGACACGTGCGGATAACCATAATTGATAGGACGATCACTACCAACTTCATTGGAACATGTGTGGCCCCGCCCGCTAGATGGCCCGCAATTATTTTAGCAATAATAACATCGTTAATAAGTAGGCAGTAGTTAGTATAATCATGACTTGTTTGCAAACACGTATCTTGAGATCTTTTTTGAGTACCCTATTTAGAACGTTTAGAATATTTAGTCTTTTTCTTTTTTATATAATTTATTAAAAGTCAGGTTTGCGGGGTTCTTAGATTGTACGAACTTTGCCCATATTACAAGTAACTTTTGTCTTCTTGACCTGATTTACAGTCGTGAATTTTAAAACCGAAAGTTATAACAGAAAAAATTCTTTTACAACTATAAATTTTGGTATTTGTTTTTTGTATGATCTTGTACTTGGTGAGAAATTCTAGTTTGTAATTGTGAAAGTTGTAAATATTTGAAAGAATGTGATGAAATATTTTTCGTAGCCTTGTAAAATATAAAGTAAATATTTTAAGTAAACACTTTTGTAATTTTCTTTTAAAAGATTCTAAACTGACGGCTTATATTTTGATGTCCCTATTCAAATTACCCGTCCCGAAAACAGGTTCGTATTCATTTTAACCAATTTGAAAATACTTATTACCAAGACTTTTTAATTAACTTGATTGTTGTTACCTACGATTACAACTAGCATGTTCGAAAAAGTGTATGTGTCACCTTACGAAAAGACAAGGAAATTGCTAGTTCGCTACTGCCAGGACAATGAATGAAAGCTGTCACTGTACAACGATTACGTTGTATGTATCATTGGCAATCTGTTCCTATTTTCAGAAAGGGATCAGAGGCGAATTATGTGAACATTATAATGTATAAAAGAGAAAGAAAGATATATAGAGATTTCGAGATTATTGTTTTGTAAACGGTAACTAAAATAAGAGTTGTTGTTACTATAGCAACGATATAAATAATTGTACTTATACGTAGACATATTGATGAAAAAAAGAAGTGTGTGTATGAAGGTCCATATATTTTGTTATATGTGCAGAAAAGTTAATTATATATACTTCTCATGATCAAATAATAAACGTCAGTTAAGAAAGTGATAAAACGCGTTGAGAATTATTTTGAAGATTAATTACGAACCAAGGAGACCCCTTACAACTGATTATTGGCAACGAAAGATACAGTTGTTAGTGCAGCATATTTTTTTTTTTATAAACTAAACTAGTATTCGAGCATCTCATTTTATTTGGTTCGATGTGATTTATCGATGTATACATATATAATGTGTTTGACAATGTTATTTTTAAAGGAAGAAAATCAATCAACAGTGTGGACTATATCTCATTAACTGAGTAATGTAGTCTTATAAATGGTGTAATAAAGATCTTAATGACAGCGGCGACGACTTCTGTATAATTTTGGGGAGGCATTGAAATATGTGTATATCCTTGTCACAAATTCGAATAAAGATATCTACATTCAGGGAGGCCAATCTCCAAGATCAGTGTGCATGGTTAATGACGATATAATTCAATTTCACTTTTATATCAGTAAGTAGCTGTAACAGAGCATCAATGTTCATATCTACGAATACGGTATTTTACTACATGTTCGAGAAAAGTTTACATGGGTTTTTACACGCATGTATAACATTTTGTTTACCTCAATATCATCAATGGAATGATATATGTCTCGTCATTGGAAGACTGTTAGAACTAAGCGTTTCATTCTTGGAAATATGTGTGTCAGTGTTAAGAGAAATCAAGTAACAAAAGGTACAATCCGATTGTTAACAGTTAATATTTTTCACTTTAGAAATCTGTAATCAGGATCACAAAATTATTACAAAAACACTAAGCATACAAGTTACAAAACACCAGTTACTAATGTGTATTTACTAATAGATGCAAAGTGAACTCAATTATACTAATTTTCCTTTTATATGAACTAATCTTGGATCATATTCAATCCACATTAAACGTATTAACTACACAAAGAGAAACTTACTCTGAAAATTATTTTTTGGCTATCGAATAATTACAACAAACATTAGTCTTTTCGGGTTCGATTCCCAGTAAGAGGGCATTAAAATTCAAACGCGTTACGTCACGTCTCATATAACCCATGTACAGCAATGGGATACTAAACTCCAACAACCAACATCAGAAAACATTCATTTTGAAACATAATTGCGAATTAATTAAAGTAAAACACATCAAAATTAAAATACCCTTTTCCGCTTTCTTTCATAAATAATTCTTCTTCTTTTTCGTAATATTGTAGGATGATGATTGAAGAATACATCTAAAATAAAATGATAGTTCGGTGACTTATCTGTTGGCAGATTTGTCCATTGGCAGATTTGGTAATTGGCGGATTTGGTAATTGGCGGATTTGTCAATTGGCAGATCTGTCCATTCTCACGATTGGCGCATTTGGTCATTTTCGCGTTTGGCGCATTTGATAATTGGCAGATTTGTCAATTGGCAGATTTGTCATTTGGCTGATTTGTCCATTTTCACAGTTGGCGCATTTGGTCATTTTCGCGTTTGGCGCATTTGGTAATTGGCAGATTTGGTAATTGGCAGATTTGTCCATTTTCACAATTGGCGCATTTGGTCATTTTCGCGTTTGGCACATTTGGTATTGGCAGATTTGGTAATTGGCAGATTTGGTAATTGGCAGATTTGTCCATTGGCGGATTTGTCCATTGGCAGATTTGTCCATTTTCACGATTGGCGCATTTGGTCATTGGCAGATTTGTCCTAGGCCCATAAATATTATTAAAGTCGACACTGTCCTACTGGGAATCGAACCATTGTCCTCATATACCAAGGCGGAAATACACGCACTCTAGTCACTTAGGAAACTAATATCTTTTTCATTCTAGTTGTAAGGGGCATGTGGCGCATTAGTAGAACGCTTGTCTCTTATGCGTGGGGTCCCTGTTTCGATTCAGCCAGATAGGTTTGAGGTGGACAACATTGTGTCCGTGGGTTTCTCGGGGTATTCTCGTTTCCTTTCGCATTTTCATTCCACCATTTTTCCATCATCATTCATTTGCGTTAATCATCTGTCTTCCTTAATCTTAAAGGCATAATCGTTGGTCGTTACATTGAGAAAAATCCGTTATCGGGACAGAGGTATATTGTAGAAATATACGGTATCCTTATGTTCACTACTGAAATCAGTGCGGAGCATAGGGTTATTCATATCCTACATATATACTGTCCTCAGATGTTATATCATGCCGTTGCAGGATGACTGACATCTAACAGTTTTCCGGATATTGCATACGAATACGTATGTTACATACGTCAGCCATATATTACGTACGTTTATCTCAGTCTTGGGAAGTAACGTAACGCAAGTAACGCGTTACTTGTAACGCGTTACTTTTTAAGTAACGTGTCCTAGTAACGCGTTACATTTTTTCCAAAGTAACTGTAACGGTAACGCGTTACAAATTTTTAAGTAACGTACCTAGTTTGCGTTACTTTTTTCGCGTTACATTTCGGATGAGTAACTACAATAAGTGTAGGCTTATATATTTTTTTCGGAAACAAATATTTCTTTCCTGTAAGTGAATTTCTCAGAATGGAACAGTGGAGCATGAACGATGTCAGGGACGGACGATTCCTGCACTGTTCGCCTTTTCCCGTATCCCGTTTCGCCTTATGACCTCTAGCAATGAAATTTGCATGTAAAATCTGTTATCACCAGAGCCCGGATGTTGTTGACCTAAAATTTTCTAAAAAGTGACCTATAAAATGACACTAAAATCCCTGTAAAATGACCCTAAAAATCACAAAAATTGACCTTAAAACTTGCGTTTTCTTAAACGTTTATTTCGTTAAACATTGACATTTTTTAATATCCATTGGATTTTTAGTTAACATTTCTCACTCATATTCAAAAAGTATTGTTTCACTTAGTTGCAGTCCATTGATCATTTATTTCTATTGATCAGTCCATTGTACGGCATTGTAAGTATTGAAAGCGTCAATTCACTCCCGAGTTAAACCTAGGAAGCACTCTTAAACAATAAAAGTTCGCAAGTGAAGACTACATGAAAGTAATAGATAGAAACATGTTTAAAATCCTTGTACGCCTTCTAATCCATTTTTACTTATACACGTGATCACATCCTTTGTGGTCAACAACCCAAAACTATCTGTTTGGCCACCTACCAACCCCCACCTTTCGTTAACCAGCTGCAGCTTAGTTTTCATTATCATGTTAAGAATGCCGTTTTTCCACCCCAATAGTCAGTAAGCAAGAAAAGAGATTATTCAACTTCGTCTTTTCCACATTCGTAAACCGTCATCATTTAAAGATTTCCTTATGCAGAAGAAAAAGAATAAAAAGACCATAAGTGACCTAAAAGTTACCTTAAAATATTAAAAAATGACCTGAAATTTCAAAACGGCAAAAAGTGACCAAAAGTTGACCCTAAAAAACTATATTTTTAGAACCTAGAGTTGATGGATAACGTTTTTATTTGAACTTGCCTTGTCCTATGCGCAACAGAAAAAAGTTGACTTGTCAACAAGATCCGGGCCCTGGTTATCACTTTTCATCTTGTAAGACGGAACGGGAAATTTCGATGTGCATTTTCCCGTTTCGCCTTACGAACTTTATGTTGGTAGGCTTGCAAATACATTCATAGATACAATTTGATTTGTTTATTTATATAACAAAATATAGTGCCATTTGCTGTTTTTGGAAGATGAGGACAGCCTCAGGGAAAGCACGTGTGGTGATTGCAAGCACCTGAAAGATTTTGTCTTAGATTTTCACAGCTCCAAATCAATACATTCAGTGAGTGAACTACGAATGCAATGGTAGTCTATTTTACTTTGATTGGTGTTATTTTTATAAAGATGGAGAACGAAAATATTTCATCGTTCGAACATTTGAAAGAATACTTTTTCTTAAAAGCTGAAGATGATGTTGAACAGAATTTAAAAGTAGAGTGGTGCCCCGGCGGGAAATATGTATCAACAACTAGGGTGCCATAATTAACGACATACAGTAAGGGGTTAATATGATAAACTGTGTTCTGATGAGCAGGCCTACTTTTTTATGTAATGTTGATGGTATGTAATATTAGAGTTCTTTTAGATCAGTTTGCGTATCCTAAAGTTCCGTTAATTATAGAGTTTGGAACAATTAGCTTTAAGAAAGCATGTATCGATTTTAGAGTTACAGGCAAGTTTTGATTCACCCACAGTTCATGTGTTCTCAATTTGTCAGTTATAGTGTAATGTTTCCCTATATTCTGTATTTTTAATTTTACACAGCAACATTGTTATTATTATATAATTAGTTTAGCAGAATAATAAGCAACCATTTTTTCTAACGCATAGGGATGGACACGAGTCAAGCTACATTTTGACTCGAATCCAAGTCGAGTTTCGTGTCGAGTCAAAAGTAATATTCTCGAGTCGAGTTCCGAGCCGATTCACTGTTTTTGGCGTCGAGTTTCGAGTCATCGAGTCGAGTTTGGTAAATGGCTCGCTCGTTTTAACTCGTTTTGAAATCATGGCCTGATTACACTGGAAAGCGAAAGCCATGAGAAATGTAAGCTAAGCAGTAATATGGTATACTTTTAGTGTTGCTCACGAGAGAGGACACTACTCGCATCTCGTCTTGTCTCGATAGCGAGACTACAAGAGATTTTTTTTAACAAGCTTAGCTCGGCTCGGCTTAACTGAACAGATGGCTCGAGCCGGCTCGCTTGGGGTAAACCATCGGCTCGAGTTGGCTTGGTTGGAATGAGCCATCTGGTCGGTTCGACTCAACTGAGCGAAGGGCTCTAGCCGACTCGGTTGGGTGAGCTATTGGCTCGGCTCACTTCTCGGTTTGAGTCGATAGTGAATGAGCTGTGAGCCGATCTGCTCGAGTCGTTGACAATTGCAAACCCGGGCCGAGCAGTTTTGAAGATATTTGACCAATGCCCTATAATGTTTAACAATGTTTGGCTCGAGCCCGAATACGCAACCTAGACCCTCAACCCAAATTCAGAAGCTCGTAAACTCATATCCTTGACTCCTAGACTTCACGACTACCGAGATTGGCAATCAACTAGTATTCAGATATAAACCGCCTATGTTTCATGTTTATACGCAGTGTTATAATAATAACAACAATAATAATAATAATAATAATAATAATAATAATAATAATAATAATAATAATAATAATAATAATAATAATAATAATAATAAGAAGAAGAAGAAGAAGAAGAACAATAATAATAATAAGAAGAAGTTGTAGTAGTAGTAGTACCATTGATAATAATTATATTGTCTATGTAAGATACTTGAAGAGAGTACTCGAAACTATACACCAGATTTGCCTCGACTCGACTCGAAACTCCACCCCAATTCGAGTCGAGTTGGAGGAAATTTTTCAAGCCGAGTTCTCGGGTCGAGCTCAAAGATGTCTGTTTCTAGTCGAATCGAGTTTCAAAGAAAACTTGCTCGAACTCACTCGTGCCCATCCCTACGAGTAACGCAGTATGGAATTTTAGTCAATGTTACATTACATTAAAATGTTCATATAGCTGTCAAGTGAAAATTTGTCCTTGCATTTACATAAATCGATTCAGAACGTTCAATAATAATAATAATAATAATAATAATAATAATAATAATAATAATAATAATAATAATAATAATAATAATAATAATAATAATAATAATAATAATAATAATAATAAAAGTAACGCGTTAGTAACGCGTTACTTTCGAAGTAAAGTAACAGTTACTTTTTTGAGGTAAGTAACGCGTTACTAACGCGTTACATTTTAAGAGAAAGTAAAGTAACTTGTAACGCGTTACATTTTTACAAGTAACTTACCCAACACTGGTCCATCTGTATGTGAGATCCTGACCACCTATATAGAGTTCTTTTGTTCGTGCGGAAAATACGCTTATTCAGGACACTTATACGGAAAGTAAGTATAAAATATACTTTTTCAGTTACACATTTGCTGTACGTTAAGTCCAAAAACTACAGGATTTACACACGTAACCTACGTTTTTACGTTCGCTACGTACGATTTTTGTTTTCTCAGTGTAAACTGAAAGATTTTGATTCTTATTTTCTCCTGCTGATAGTTTTCATACTAGGCCAGGGATGCAAATAACTGCTCGCCCACTCGCCCCCGGGCGAGTGGTTCATCGGGGCGGGCGAGTATTTAATATCATACCAAAGGTAAGTAAGTGATTTCTATTGTGGGATGTGGGCTAGTAACTTATTCCTTGGGTGAGTAAAATTTCGTTGCTTATTTGCATCCCTGTACTACTCGTTTTATAGTGACATCAACACAGAAACATGGAGGAGTTAAAATGTTTACGTTCTTCAGTATATTAGTGTAACCCACAAGATAAGATGAGAAATAATTTTGTGTGTGTGTGTGTGTGTGTGATGTTTTCCAATATTGTGTAGATTCTGTCGTGTCTCGATTCTCGAAGAATTCTCTCTCTCTTTGTTTTGTAAATTTATGTCCTGATTTATTTTTCTTAATTTCATCTCGAAGTCATCAGAATTATTCTGCGCCAAGAAAGGTCCGCGAAGGATGTAATGTAACAACATCCAAATCATACTTATTATCGGAGTATATTGTGTAATCACTTACATATCTTTAAACGTTGATAATAGCTCTTCGTTCTATTTGTATAATCATTTTATATAGTTATAGTTTTTATACTACCAGGGCAGTCAATATATTCTGAGAATGTTGTAGTTTTGGTATTTGTGATCAGTGTTTCTTCCAGACATGTTTTTGGAGGGGCATTGCCCACTCGGAGCTCTGAGAGTGCCTTCCCCGGAGGAGACCAAAATAATACGTCTATACTATAATAATAAATAGAATAGTACCAGCAGTGCCTCCCGGAATACTAAGTGTGTCCCCCGGAACCTTGTTTCTAAAAGAAACACTGTTTGTGATGCAATAACAATGGCTCTTGTACAGCACAGTCCTTAGGTTGTCTACTTATGAATTTGTCAAATGTGAAAAGGTCATAACAGGCAGTACAGGAGTAGTGTATGGTGACCACACAGAGAAAAATCCGTTCTCCGGATAGCGGTATATTGTACAAATATACGGTATCCTCTTGCTTACTATAGAAATCAGTACGGAACATACGTTATCCGTATGCTACATAGGCAATGTCCTTAGATGTTACATGATGCCGTTGCAGGATGTCTGACATCTAACAGTTTTCCGTATATCACATGCATATACTTACGCTACTTTCGTCAGCTATATGTTATATACGTCCATTTGTATGTGAGATTCTGACCGCCTACATTGTTTCATTCGGAAAGTACGTATAGATGGAACACTTATACAGAAAGTATTATAAAACATGCGTTTTCAGTTATACGTCTGCTGTACGTTAAGTCCAAAAACTACAGGAATTACGCATGTAACCTATCTTTTTAAGTACGCCACCTACAATTTTTTTTCTCAGTGCAGTTGGCGCAATTTTGCAGTTCAAGCAACGCTTGAACGTCGAGTTCATGTACAAATTGGGGAAATCTGCTTCAGAGACTTTGATAGCCTTAAAACACTTTACGTTTTTTAAAAGAAAAATTACCTGTGGAATTAAAGAAAGGTACCCGTTTTACTACCACAGAAGACGATCAAAACCAACCTGACGACTGAACTGCAGAAGATACCAAAAATGGACTTTCGTCTGTTTTCAGCAATGGCAAGAGCAGTGGAGCAGGTCTGTGTGCTCCGAAAAAACCTACTTTGAAGATGATTAAGGAAATATGGACTTATGTTGTGACAATAAAGGTCTGCGACAAAATTCTGTGAACTTTTTGACTGATATTAATTATGTAGAACTAAAACTCCGGTAAATTAGTATTACTCAAGAGATTATTAGAAATTATAAGCTTGTCTTGATTCTCTTTTAAAATTTAAAAGCTTATTTCTCGTTTCGTGGGTAACGACCCAAAACCAGAAAAAGTTTATTCTCATGATCCTCACTCTCACGTCTCACCACGCAGGGTGATTATCGAGATTACAGAGGAACAAAAGATTTAAGAACGAACTTCCCCAGAGACGAGCCAAGAAGGACATAAGTAGTATTCGGAAAAAGCACAAAACAAAGAAAAAAAGGAAACCTAGTGAAAAACCAGAATTTGTTTTAGTATAAATGACCCTGATTCATACATGTTATGATCTACACACATCTGGCACATTCCCGGTAGAGGTACTCGGTCGAAAAAGTGTAAAACACTCTTTGAAGCCAGCCATCCTAAATAGATTTACCTGGGTTTCCTAATTCATACCCGGGGAACAAGGGCGCCCATCAGGGGGAAAGGTGGGGTACTAACCCCCACTAAGAGAAAATTGTACTTGGGAAACCCAATAGAATTTTTACATTAGTTACAGCAAAATTTGAAACTATATTTGAAACGGTGCTTATACTTGCCCCCCCTGGAAACCACAACATGGGCGCCCTTGCTGGGGAAGTACCGAACATATAGGTCCCATTCCGCTCCCTTCCTTCCCCAATCCTTTCTCCCATCCCAGCCCCCGGGTAGTGTGCTCATCGAGGGAAGTCATCCCTCTGGCTAATTTGACCATAGATGCCTAAAGCCCAGAAATCTAAATCTTAAATTCTAAAATCTACATCTGACACATACAAAATCCACCTCTTTTAGCGCTAAATCAATATTTTGTGTAAGTAGCATACAATATGCTTTGAAGCAGGAATTTTAGAAAACCTTCTCTGCAGCCAATTTATATTGATCGGAAGAGCTAAATTTATTATTCTTCGTAGGAGATCGTCTTTAGTTATACTAGTCGTATGAAAGAACGAGGCAATGCATAAATATATTCCTCGCATTCAATGCAAATTAGCTCCCAATTTAATCCGGAAAGGAAGTAGTTTTCCTCCACCTTCTTGATTGGGAAATCGCTAAATTTAGTTTCAAATGACAATTTTTCACTTGCTGCAAACTGACACAGATAACGTAATCACTCAGAATAACCGATCTTTTGTTTGGTACGAAGCTTCAAAAAGCTGTATGAGGTAATGTTCACAGATGATTCAACTGAAATATATGAAATTAAATATCTGGCACATGCAATGTATTAAATGAAAATTGAAACAAAATGTTAGATGTCAAAAATTTTGTTGAAACTCATTAATTTTCTTGAAACACACTGAACTTACAACTGTCAATGAAGCAGAAATATCAAAGCATTGATTAAAGCATTGCAAACTTCGTGTAAGTCGTTGAACAGGTGTGTTTTGTAGTTGAGTGAGAAACCGTATCAATCAGACAAGACTTGCAGGTAGTGGCTGTCGCGTTTCAATTTATAACCTTGGGTTGCTGAAACACAAGACTCATTAGCGTTTGGTTACTTGATGTATGGGGCCAACTCTTCCAACTTTTTACAACACCGTTGCCGTAAAGTAGCACAGAGCAATGCTCAACGATTTCGCTAACCTGTTGCTTTTGAATTCTGCATGAGTGTTGTCTGAAAACAGATTCTTGTATGTATATGTTTACGAAGTTAGAGGAAGGAATGATACGAGACGGGAGAGGGGGTATGGGAGCGATTGATGTGGCAGACAGGATTAAGTGCTGAAAGTGGTTTTGAAGAGAATTTACCCATTATTCAGGATTGCAAATTTAATTGGTATTCCATATTTGCTAATCTGAACCCTTTAATTAAAAAAAAAAAAAAAAAAAAAAAACAGCTGCAATTTTAACACCACATTGCTGAGGTAATTGCTGGTGAAGTGTCCCTAAAAACTAACTGAACAAACCTCAGTGGTGCTACAATCCATGGAAGAATATGGCTGTCCAAAAGTACATGTTCAACTGGTTAATACCTCTTCTCCTGAGTCTAGGGCGGTTGAGTGGTAGTGTTCACTTCTGGTTTATGAATCCTTGGTTCGATCCCAGCTTGCGCCAAGTAAAACTTTGTGGTGGACAAACGCCGTGTGTGGGTTTTTTCTCGGGGTTCTCCCGTTTCTTTCCATTTCCTTCATTCTACCATTTCATTAATTTCTCATCATCACCATCTTCTTCAGCCTAGCCGGCATAACTGTGGGATGTAAAGATATCATTTCATTTTTTCTTCTCCTCAGTCCAAGGGGTCTGAGTGGCTCAATGGTACAGTGCTTATTTCTGGTGCGTGGGATCCCCGTTTGAACGCAACCAAGTTCGTTTGTGGTCGACAACATCGTGTCCGTGAGATTTCTCGGGTAGTCTCGTTTCCTTCCACTTTCTCATTTCACCAAATTTTCCATCATCATCCACTTGCCTTAATCATCTGTCTGTTTTAGCCTAAAGGGAATAATTGTGGAACGTTAAACTAAAAAAAAAAATCATTTTCTTCTCCCTAGTCTACTGGCTTCAGTACATGCCTTTGGTGCGTGAGATAACAGTGAGACAGCATCGCACACTACAAAGGGTCAGCTTCGCTATTGGTCTAGTAACTACCAAACTCGCTTTTGGGGTAGTAGTAAATGATTCGAGCCCCGGTTGGACAGTATTCAACACATTACGGAGGTTCGAATTCGACCTTATCCTGATGGGTTATGTCTCGTATAACCTATATGCTAAGCAAGCGATCAACGAAACAGTGTTTCAGATTCCAAGTTGAAGTGTATGTATCGTTTCTTGTCATAGAACGTAAATATCAATCATTCACTCAACCAAAGCGTGGTCAGCAAATTGAATTCCATAAAATTATTTCTGGTTTTCTCTCTAGAAGTAGTTAGTTTTCTATCTGAAGTAGTTTCTCCGATTATCATGTGATGCTAGTTCAACACCAACGAGGTTCTTGCCTTCACCAAAAAAATTCAATTTCGAACTACTTACGCGAAATGTACGCCTGCTAATCATTTGGCCTCAAGCCTTTCTATCAGAACGAAATAAGTTCTTCCCGTACCTGCACTCTATCTAGTAAAAGTAAAGTGGCCAAAAGCCTTTCTATCAGAACGAAATAAGTTCTCCCCGTACCTGCACTCTATCTAGTAAAAGTAAAGTAGGCAAAAGCGTTTCTATCAGAACGAAATAAGTTCTCCCAGTACCTGCACTCTATCTAGTAAAAGTAAAGTGGCCAAAAGCCTTTCTATCACAACGAAATAAGTTCTTCCCGTACCTGCACTCTATCTAGTAAAAGTAAAGTGGCCAAAAGCCTTTCTATCACAACGAAATAAGTTCTTCCCGTACCTGCACTCTATCTAGTAAAAGTAAAGTGGCCAAAAGCCTTTCTATCAGAACGAAATAAGTTCTCCCCGTACCTGCACTCTATCTAGTAAAAGTAAAGTGGCCAAAAGCCTTTCTATCAGAACGAAATAAGTTCTTCCCGTACCTGCACTCTATCTAGTAAAAGTAAAGTGGCCAAAAGCCTTTCTATCAGAACGAAATAAGTTCTCCCCGTACCTGCACTCTATCTAGTAAAAGTAAAGTGGCCAAAAAACCTTTCTATCAGAACGAAATAAGTTCTCCCCGTACCTGCACTCTATCTAGTAAAAGTAAAGTGGCCAAAAACCTTTCTATCAGAACGAAATAAGTTCTCCCCGTACCTGCACTCTATCTAGTAAAAGTAAAGTGGCCAAAAGCCTTTCTATCAGAACGAAATAAGTTCTCCCCGTACCTGCACTCTATCTAGTAAAAGTAAAGTGGCCAAAAGCCTTTCTATCAGAACGAAATAAGTTCTCCCCGTACCTGCACTCTATCTAGTAAAAGTAAAGTGGCCAAAAGCCTTTCTATCAGAACGAAATAAGTTCTCCCCGTACCTGCACTCTATCTAGTAAAAGTAAAGTGGCCAAAAGCCTTTCTATCAGAACGAAATAAGTTCTCCCCGTACCTGCACTCTATCTAGTAAAAGTAAAGTGGCCAAAAGCCTTTCTATCAGAACGAAATAAGTTCTCCCCGTACCTGCACTCTATCTAGTAAAAGTAAAGTGGCCAAAAGCCTTTCTATCAGAACGAAATAAGTTCTCCCCGTACCTGCACTCTATCTAGTAAAAGTAAAGTGGCCAAAAGCCTTTCTATCAGAACGAAATAAGTTCTCCCCGTACCTGCACTCTATCTAGTAAAAGCAAAGTGGCCAAAAGCCTTTCTATCAGAACGAAATAAGTTCTCCCCGTACCTGCACTCTATCTAGTAAAAGTAAAGTGGCCAAAAGCCTTTCTATCAGAACGAAATAAGTTCTCCCCGTACCTGCACTCTATCTAGTAAAAGTAAAGTGGCCAAAAGCCTTTCTATCAGAACGAAATAAGTTCTCCCCGTACCTGCACTCTATCTAGTAAAAGTAAAGTGGCCAAAAGCCTTTCTATCAGAACGAAATAAGTTCTCCCCGTACCTGCACTCTATCTAGTAAAAGTAAAGTGGCCAAAAGCCTTTCTATCAGAACGAAATAAGTTCTCCCCGTACCTGCACTCTATCTAGTAAAAGTAAAGTGGCCAAAAGCCTTTCTATCAGAACGAAATAAGTTCTCCCCGTACCTGCACTCTATCTAGTAAAAGTAAAGTGGCCAAAAGCCTTTCTATCAGAACGAAATAAGTTCTCCCCGTACCTGCACTCTATCTAGTAAAAGTAAAGTGGCCAAAAGCCTTTCTATCAGAACGAAATAAGTTCTCCCCGTACCTGCACTCTATCTAGTAAAAGTAAAGTGGCCAAAAGCCTTTCTATCAGAACGAAATAAGTTCTCCCCGTACCTGTACTCTATCTAGTAAAAGTAAAGTGGCCAAAAGCCTTTCTATCAGAACGAAATAAGTTCTCCCCGTACCTGCACTCTATCTAGTAAAAGTAAAGTGGCCAAAAGCCTTTCTATCAGAACGAAATAAGTTCTCCCCGTACCTGCACTCTATCTAGTAAAAGTAAAGTGGCCAAAAGCCTTTCTATCAGAACGAAATAAGTTCTCCCCGTACCTGCACTCTATCTAGTAAAAGTAAAGTGGCCAAAAGCCTTTCTATCAGAACGAAATAAGTTCTCCCCGTACCTGCACTCTATCTAGTAAAAGTAAAGTGGCCAAAAGCCTTTCTATCAGAACGAAATAAGTTCTCCCCGTACCTGCACTCTATCTAGTAAAAGTAAAGTGGCCAAAAGCCTTTCTATCAGAACGAAATAAGTTCTCCCCGTACCTGCACTCTATCTAGTAAAAGTAAAGTGGCCAAAAGCCTTTCTATCAGAACGAAATAAGTTCTCCCCGTACCTGCACTCTATCTAGTAAAAGTAAAGTGGCCAAAAGCCTTTCTATCAGAACGAAATAAGTTCTCCCCGTACCTGCACTCTATCTAGTAAAAGTAAAGTGGCCAAAAGCCTTTCTATCAGAACGAAATAAGTTCTCCCCGTACCTGCACTCTATCTAGTAAAAGTAAAGTGGCCAAAAGCCTTTCTATCAGAACGAAATAAGTTCTCCCCGTACCTGCACTCTATCTAGTAAAAGTAAAGTGGCCAAAAGCCTTTCTATCAGAACGAAATAAGTTCTCCCCGTACCTGCACTCTATCTAGTAAAAGTAAAGTGGCCAAAAGCCTTTCTATCAGAACGAAATAAGTTCTCCCCGTACCTGCACTCTATCTAGTAAAAGTAAAGTGGCCAAAAGCCTTTCTATCAGAACGAAATAAGTTCTCCCCGTACCTGTACTCTATCTAGTAAAAGTAAAGTGGCCAAAAGCCTTTCTATCAGAACGAAATAAGTTCTCCCCGTACCTGCACTCTATCTAGTAAAAGTAAAGTGGCCAAAAGCCTTTCTATCAGAACGAAATAAGTTCTCCCCGTACCTGCACTCTATCTAGTAAAAGTAAAGTGGCCAAAAGCCTTTCTATCAGAACGAAATAAGTTCTCCCCGTACCTGCACTCTATCTAGCAAAAGTAAAGTGGCCAAAAGCCTTTCTATCAGAACGAAATAAGTTCTCCCCGTACCTGCACTCTATCTAGTAAAAGTAAAGTGGCCAAAAGCCTTTCTATCAGAACGAAATAAGTTCTCCCCGTACCTGCACTCTATCTAGTAAAAGTAAAGTGGCCAAAAGCCTTTCTATCAGAACGAAATAAGTTCTCCCCGTACCTGCACTCTATCTAGTAAAAGTAAAGTGGACAAAAGTCTTATTATCTTGATGGAGTAAGATCTTTGCAGCTAGACCGTAACTAAATCTATGGTTTATGGTAAGTTTATAATTAGTAATGAACTAACTCAATGGTCTACAGAACGCGAAGATTCAATGCGGCATTCCCAGAAGTTCTCCATTGGTTTCTGTCTTGAGCCAACTGGGTCCATTTTCTACTTTGTATTCCTATTTCTACGAAATCCATCCTAATATTGTTCTCCCATTTGCGCGTAGGTCTTCGTAGTGGTCGTTTTCCAATTGGATTTGCAGTTAAAACTTTGAAAGTGTTTCTACTTTCTTCCATTCTGGTTGCATGGCCTTACCAGCTGAGCCTTCTAAACTCTAACAAGTTAGATAAATGATACAAATTATACAGTCCCTCCTGATAAAATTTCTGTTCCTCTTGAATCCGAATGCTAGCCTCAGGATTGTATTAAAATATTTTCAGTCTGCGTACTTCTCTCAAACTAAGCGACAATGTTCTCTAACCATATAGCACAACAGGCGTAATTAACGTTCATATGTTTTAAGCTTCAAATGCTTCGACACAATTCGCGAAGATTGACGAGTTTGAACTGAATAACACGAATCCCCTGCTTTCAGTCTGAAAAGACTTGGCTCTATTTTGTTGCGTGTGATAAGTTTTATCACACTTAATTCTGGATATAAAAGAAAAAAATAAAGAGAAATCATGTTATCCTAGAGGTTATGTTAAACTTCCGAACACTCGGCATATGCAGCGCCTCTAGAGGAAAACTATAGAACTACTGAGTTTCGAATGAGCTGCGGGTTACCTAAGCGGACATTCGGAACGAAATATAGAACTGGGCACATCGAAATTATACTGGTTCTATAACATATATTTAAATTTAATCGGAATACGGTAATTCTTCAAAAGTTTCAAGTGATTTACTATTCGAGTTGGTTAAAAGTGTTAAAGTTCTCCTGAAGTTAATCAAGTGTTATATAATATTATAATTTATATAAATCTGTAATTGGAGTCGAATTGTGTGATTATTTGATGGAATTCAGAGGCAATATTGTGAAATACTCCTCCTGGCTGGTATTTAACAAGGCATAAAATTGTCATTGTCAAATGGTGAGTGTTATACTTTTTCAATTTAAATACTAGTAATTTATTCAATTTATCATATTGTGAGATATATTAAATTATTCTAAATTCTTATTGAATTTAAGGAGGAATTCAAAATCTATTAGTTATCCACGATTTATTGTATTATTGTAGTAATCAAATAGAGTCAGTTAATGTATCTTTCTGACCTACTTGAACACGTAATGACTTGTATAAATGGGAGAATATACTCAAAGATATATCATAATTGTTTATAATCTTCAATTGTTTAAATATTTAATCTGTATTTTCGATACATTTTTGATAGTTCATTTTTTTTGTTTTTTTTTCCTAAATAAAATAAGAAAAGATAATTTATTGATTTTCCGTTAAAAAGAACCTGATATTGAATTACCTATAAAACGGTATGTTTCTATTGCAGTTCGTAAGTGTAATATTAATATATTTGAATTTAATGCTAAATTTAATCAGATTCATAATCTTTAGCCTTAGATTTGATAATACACCAGTTAATTTCTTATGATAGTGAAAATAGGTCTAATAACTCTAACCCCTCAAATACTTTATATAGTTGTCCTGGATCTAATATCCAGCGGCCCAGAACGGCGTCCATCGAGGCACGTTACAATTTTCTGCACGCCAAATACAGGGTTCATCTCTGACCTCATCTCTCCATTGAAACCGAGAATGATACGTCTATCTGTTTGGGGGAAATCTCCATAGATAAAAACCTATAAGAAGCAGGGAGATGCAACAAATAAGCCCATATGTGTACGTGCGTACGTGTATTTGCTTATTTGTAGATTCGGATGATGAGAATGATTTCCATCTCCCCCTTTATTCTTTTATTGAAACAGGAAGTAAAAGCCCCTCCCCTTCCGTTTCAATATTGCATCTCACACAGCAGCCTTTCACAAACTTCTTTCAACTGAGAGCCACCTTTATTAGTCTAAATATTCAATGGACTACTCTATTCTTTTGCGCTTCAAATGTAATTTTATTATTATTTTATACGAGGCGCATCCGGAAAGTAACCTCCGATTGGTCACTGTGTGTGAAGTATTGGGTGCAGTGCCACCACCTTTGCACAGACGTGCGCGGTAGATCAGTCTGCATCCGGCCGCGGTAGAGTGAAGGTTGTCTAATCAGTAGTTCCAGTTTTGTAGCGTCGCAAACTGTGTGCTGAAATAGAAAACTCCGCTGAGTGCGAGATGCGAGCTGTTATACTTTTTTTTTTTTTTTTTTTTTTTAATATTCATCGGGCAGCAGTAATTCATCGGAAACTTTATGCCATGTCTGAACCAAGTGAGATGAGTAAAGTTGTTCGTAAATGGGTTCGTTCATTTAAAAGTTGAGGACTTCCAACGTACAGTTGAGGACTTGTTTGCATCTGAGACTCCATCCAACCTTGTTTCGCCACTTGTTTGCCATGGAATGGCCAAAATGTCTCGTTAGAGATGGCGACTGTTTTGATTAGTCAGGTGTTGTACAACGTGATTATAATTAAAGACCCACTTTCAAAATACTGTAAAAAGAAAAGAACCACTGGTCAGAATGACTTCAAATTTGAACTGGAAATACTTGAAGAAGGGGGAAACGGTATGGCTTAAGAGACAAGAGTTTCCAAAGTGTATCAATAGATGGCACTGTATGCGGCATAACGAAAGTGGATTCGGCTACAAGTGTCATTTTGAATCGAAATACGACGGCTTTGGCATGAGTTGCACATTAAACCAATTGTACTGTTCAATGTGCATGATTGTTTTGATTTTGTGATGAAAAAAAAAAAAAAAAACTTGCACTAAGGAAGGATGGGCTTTCTACTAACAGTGGGCCACAATTATTGAATGGATTGGAAGTCTTTTTCCGTCATAAAACGGAAACAATCATGCACATTGAACAGTATAGTTGGTTTAACGTGCAATTTATGCCAAAGCCGTCGTATTACGATTCAAAATTTCACTTTTAGCCAAATCCACTTTCCTTATGCAGCTTACAGTGCCATCTATGAATACACTTTTGAAACTCTTCTTTCTTATGTCATACAGTTTCTCCCTTCTTCAAATATTTTAAGGTCAAATTCTGACCAGTGTTTTTTTTTTATTTTTATTTTGTTACAGCATTTTGAAAGCGGGACTTCAAGTATAATTACCCTGTAGTTTTCATTTCTTTTTTGCCTTTGGAAATGGGTCAATTAGAGCAGAACAGCCTAATATAACTGGGATTCTCAACTACAATGTTATACACAATTCACTTGAATTTTATTAGTTCTGCATTTTTGGACTAATGTCAATGTAAGGGGGAAAAAAGGACAGACCTTGAGGACCACGTGAGTCCGCGGCTCACAACTTGAGAAACGCTGATGTAGATCGTAAATGATAAAGGAATAGGTAGAAATATGTTGAAATTTATTATACATCCAAGAATAGCTCCTATCTCCTGGTTTACGCTTCAATTGAAACCGGAAGTACTATGTCAATAGTGATTTCCTATTTATTGTTTGGATGGCAACCGTAATTTAACCATGTCAAACAAAATTCACTTTTTAAAAACTATCCTTTGTAAGCTGTTCAAATTCATGAAAGCTTTATTTTTTAACATTGGCACAAACATGTGTCGTTAAATTAATTAACTCCCTTGTGTTGTGCTTGAACTAAACGTGTTTAACAGTGATAATTTGTATGTCAACACAGACATCTTGTTGCAACATTTAAACGAAAAGTGTATCTTGATTACAACGCCCAGCGCGCAGTGTTGTAACATGTTATATTCAATCAGTCTAAACAGAACAGTGTGTTTGTAGTAACAATAGTGTCCAATCAAGGTTCATTTCTGGTGATAATATCAGGGTTTCTGAGGTCAGAATCATCCAACACAACACAAGACAAGACATGCTTAATATTAGGGGCGGCGCTTCCTTTAGTTCTTTCACAACGTAATAGTGAAAGCGAGTTTATCAAGTGTATTAACTGGAATATGTCCATAAGTGCTTGATAAACAATATAACATAAGAATATACCTAGATGATTACTGGCTAACATTGTAATTCTGTTAATACAACAAGATAACTAATGAGTTTTGATCCAATAGGACAATTCATAAACGATACATTACTTTTTTCATTTTAACGTCCCACGATTATGCCATTTAGGCTTGAAGCAAGTGAATGGTGATGAAAGAATTGGTGGAATGATATTGTGGGAGGAAACGGGAGTACCCCAAGAAAACCCACGGACACGATGTTGTCCACCACAAACTTACTTGGGAGGAGATCGAACCAGCGTACCCCATGCACCAGAGGTAAGTGCTCTTCCACTGAGACACCGTGCCCCCTTACGATACATCACGTTAATCCATAGACGATATATGGGAATTCTGTTTACATTGGGACCTGAAGAACTACTCGAGTTTTTTATTCGAGACTTCTCCCATCGGAAACTGATTACGGAATTACTAACGCGCAGATAAATGATGCGTGTTTTCCAGGAAGAAATAACTGAAGGATTGCTACCAGAAACTAAACGAGAAACTGTTGACACCAGTTTGACAAATTCAATACCTTAATATTGAGGAAACGAAAACAAAATGATTCTGGCCTATATCTGTTTTGTAGAACTATCGTATAAATATTTCAAACTACATTTTCAACAGGACAAAATCTGTGTTGTAGGAATCTAGTTTTCTCAGCAGATGGTTCTTGATACTTAGAAATGAATAAATGCAGCAATCTGTGAAATTGGGTTCTTGTATTATCCTATTTTATTAATTTTGTCTGTACTTTTAAAAATATTGCAACAGCTTCTTTTAATGTTATAATAAAATATTTTATTCAGAATTAAATTTTATTCCAACAGTAGTACTCAAATATTTAATCTTGAATATACTTATACGTATGTTTGTAAATGATCGCAGTTTCTTGAAGTGTTTGTCTCCAGGAGGTAAGACAAATTTATACTGATGGTATGTCCGTCTGTTTGTCTGTTAATTTAAATGATAATTCTTGAACGAAAGGTTGTTTTTAAATCTCGTTTTATTGCAACAGATACGTAGGTTAAGCAAGCATCTAGGCTGAGTTCGTTAATCAAGTCAATTCCATAACGTTTTCACTTGTAAAGGTGATATTAACGAACCGTATAGTTTAAAATCCATCACATGGCCTAGTTTCTATGCAACATGTATAGCAGCAAATCATTCTTGGTTGCCTATGATAAAGTTATATGTACGTTATCTTAATACGAAATAATAATTATTATTTAATTATATATTATTTAATTATTATATAATTATTATAATTATATAATAATTATAATAATATAATTATTATAATTATAATCCATGCCATAATAGCAGCAAAACATTGTTGTTTATCTATGATATAAGGGTATGTAGCTTTTCTTATTGCAAAAATTTAATTATCCTGTTTTAACCCATTTATGCCCAGAACTTTTTTTGCTACGAATTTTTAAAAATCTGTCATAAAACTTTTCATTTAACACTAATAAACACAAAATTTATTATTTCTCCGATTTTCAAAATTTGAGAGGCGGGAAATCGCATGGGTCGTTAACGACCCGCTGGGCACTGGCTGGATAAAATAATTTAAATTTCCAAATAAATTAATACATGTGAATATGAGGTTATTCTGTTACTATATATAAGCTTGGCATTATTCGTAACCATTTATATTTTCGATACTAAAATATGGCTGTAACAAAGTGAAATTTATATTGTCTACTAAGCCAAAAGAACAATATTCTTTAATATAGTAATATAAATGCTATAAAACACAATAATATAAATGCTTTCATTAAAACCCTTTACTCTTCTTGTTTCTTTTGTGTTGACGGGCGAAGTACCCATCGTGTAATGGTACTTCACATCTTTTGCATGCCTTCGCTGTCTTGTTGCTACAAATTTTCAAACGACGGAGCTTTTGACGTGTAATGATCAGAATCCCCATTAGTGTTGAAGTCGAGTTGGGTTTCCATCTTTATCAAGACCTCTTGATGAACCTGCAGATTTTTACGCTGTCCTATATTTTCTGCAGAAGAGCCTTAGTACACTCCCGCCTGAACCCCAGAGCATCCAGAATTTTCCCGTGAGTTCAGATTAGTATCCAAGCGTTATTCATTGTAATATCGAATAGCAGAACAGAATAGGCACAAACAATTTTTCCTCTAATTCCCAGATGAAGGTTTGATATGTCCTGGACCATGAACTCTACACCCCATGTTGCGGTTATACTCGTGAAAGGCATGATGTTGTTCCACTGTGATTCTTGATTTATGTTGCCAAGAGTATGTACTCCTTTCCATAAAGGTTCCACGCCAGTATAATTTGACATAGCACTTATTACACCATTATCTTTCCAAGTAACCACAAAAAGCCTGGCAGATTTGTCAACCATGGGTTTAAATTCACCTTTTCTAAGCTTTTTCATTTATTTTTCTGTGGGAATTGGATAGTGTCCTGTACGATTGGCCCTAACAGTCCCAGTTCCATTCACGTCACGATGCGTGAGGCCATTTACTAATTAACTATCCGTAAAAAAAATGTTCGAAAACGAAATTGAACCTTACTCCAGGAAATTCACATTAAGGATATCCACAAACCTTAAGAGTGTCTTTTGTAACAATAATAAACATTATTTGAACGGGGGAAATGGCTAGACTCAGACAAAGTAAGCAGGAATTTATCCTTGGAAGGTTCCAAAATTTTGAAAGATTCCATATCAAGATGTTAAATTACTCGTATGTATAAAACATACAAAATTCTTCTCCAAATTAGACGAAATGTACAAGTAAAATCGGCAATTTTGACAGAGAACCCCTAGAACCCATACATCCCTGCTGAGCCTAATTTAAATCACAATTTATGGACAGATCACGAAGAGATACAAAATATGAAACGCAATATTCTCAATTCGGAGGTCATGCCCAGCAGGTCATTAGCGACTTACTGCAAAAATAATCTTCAATTTTGAAAATCTTATAAGGATATAGTATTTACCATTATGTCAGTATTCAAGTCTCATCTTTTGTAATTATAAACGAATCATTGAATGTAACGTATCATTTATGATGAGAATAAAACTTACTTTGAAACGTTTTTATGTGCACTGTAAAATGGCATTTAGCAGACTCAGGTTTCCTCTGAATCAGCAAGTCACGCAACTAAATAAACAAAAATACTACTTATTGTTTGCTCTATTTTTAGCAACATTCCGGTGTCATTTCAGTGTTGCAAGCCCTGAAACATGAAATATCGTAAATCGTTCTTGGGTCGATAACGACCCACTTGGGCATAAATGGATTAAAATAAATGTTAATCCCTGTCTACTATGCAACCTGCACAGCAGCAACACATTATTGGTTGCCTATGATAAGGGATATGTCTCTCTCTCTTCTTCACCTCAACCATAGGTTGGTGGGCAACATGGAAATTTTAAAACTTCTCTCTCGCTTGGGAGCTGTTTCATACTTTGATAAGGTCTCCTCTTCGTAACTGCATCTAGATATTCGATCCTTGCTCTTTATCTCCCTGGTTTTCCTTCTGCCTTCCCCTCTATCAACACGACGATCCAATCGCAGTGCCGGATAAGATGGCCAAGCATGCTGTTTCTTCTTTTTCCTATTATTTTCATGACCTGTCGTCCTTCCTTAGCTTCCTTTAGTACGTCTTCATTTCTTTTCCTTTCGGTCCATTTTTCCATGTTGTTTTCTAGGGACTGAGAAAGGTGATTCTAATTTAAAACACATGCTATTCCCTGCCTTCTCTGTAACGTGTTTAGTAGTAAAGCATGGTTGGTTGTCTATGATATAAAGGTACGTAACTTTTCTTATTGCAAAAAATAATCAACCTAATTTAAAATCCATGCCATTCCGTGCCTTCTATGCAACCTGTATAGCAGCAAATCATTCTTGGTTGCCTATGATAAAATTATATATACGTTTTCTTATTGCAAAAAATTAATCATCGTAATTTAAGATCGATGGTACTCCCTGCTTTCTATGCAACCTGCATAGCACCAAAGCTTTGTTCCTTTCGTATGATAAAGGGATATGTAGCTTCTCGTATTGTATAAAGTTAATTATCCTAGTTTAAAATTCATGTCATTCCTTCCTTCTATGCAACCTGTACACCAAGAAAGCACTTAATTGCATATGGTAAACTCATATATACATTATCTCACCGCGAAAACTTCATTAGACTCTGATTTAGCGTATATCTCTTTACTGTCCTTGCTAGAAGTTATCATAGTTAGTCACCTGTACAACTGAGAACATTCTCCAAGAGTGATCAAATAATAATAATAATAATAATAATAATAATAATAATAATAATAATAATAATAATAATAATAATAATAATAAATGTCCTAAAATTAAATTAATTGCCACTTTGGGAGTTTTTTACTATATATATTACTATATATATACTATACATTCTCCCTAGAGTTCATTAAATACCAGTATGTGAAATGGAAGCTGATATACCAGGGATTTCTCCTTTGATTAAAAAAATCTTCCACTTGAAGAAGAAAATTTTGATTTCTGGCAGAATAACCTTATCTCCTTGTTCTAGAGTTTCTCGAATGGTCGTAAAAATTAAAACAGGGGAAAACTTTTGTATTTTATGTACCCAAACTACGTGTGTTTCTGTTTTTTAACGTGGGTTCCTATCACCACAGCTTGGCTCGTCCCCAGAGTTCGGATCGAGCAGGAGGCCTCTAGATATAGAGGGTAGCTGTGAATATATTGAATAATCAAGTAGTGTGGACAAATGGCAAATGGAGGTTCTCTAGCTTGAGAGTTAGGCGAGAGGCTAATAAACTTATCCTGTTAAGAAAACCTCATTCAGAAATATTCACAGAAGACTCGGATTAGAAATCATAGCTTGACAGGACCTCAGTAAAGTAAAATGTACTTGAAATTCGGAACATGAATTATCAGAAGTCTTTAGAGAAATAAAAGATGAACTTGGTATCAGTTGAGGAAGTTAATGAGAGAAAAAGAGAGAGGATGCATTCTTACCATTAAATTTGTTCTGGAATACGCATTAAGAAAAATCAAAGATAGCAAACTTGGACTTAAAGCTAACTGGTACTCACCAGTCTATGAGATATGCTGGTGATATAAATCTGATAGGGTATAATATAAACAGAATTGAAAGAAATGCAGAGGTCCTATTAAACGCTTGCAGGGACATGGGTTTAGAAGTAAATAAAGGGAAAACTAAATACTTGGAAGTTTGTCATGACCTTAATAGTACAAATTATTGATAGGTTAAAATATCAAATATTACTTTCGATAAAGTGCGTACTTACGAACATTTAATATCACCATTAACAAACCAAAAAAGAATTAAATGAGGACTGAAAGGAAGGAATTTATGCTCTTATTCATTCCAAGCTCCTTTATCTTAACGGATTCTGTCGAAGAACTTGAAGATTAAATATATAAATGATAATTACCCCCATTGTGCTGTATGATATCAATATATATATATATATATAGTTTAATTTGAGGGAAAACGCAGAGTCAAAGTATTTGAGAATAAAATCGTGAGGCGAATGTTTGGACCAATGATTGACGGGAATGGTAAGTGGCGGAAACTTCATAACGAGGACGTGCATAATTTATACCTTTTCCCAAACATTATTGAAATCCTTAAGTCTAGGAGGTTGTGGTGGGTGGGCCATATAGTCAGAATATAAGAAATGAGAAAAACTTCAAAATTTTAACTGGAAACCGAATTGAAAAATGACCATTAGGAAAATCTAGGCGTAGATGGGAGGACAATATTATGATGGATCTCGTAGAAATAGGAATGCAAAGTAGAAACTGTATCCAGTTGGCTAAGGATACAAGTCAATAAAGAGCTTCTGTGAGCACGGCATTGAATCTCCGGTTTCCATAGGCCATAGAGTTAGTTAGTTAAAAGTCAAACTAAAAAAGCATTTTTATCTCGCTTCTCAACCTTTCTGTAGTCAATAGAATCACAAACTTTTGTTTCTTGTATTAGAATATATGGTATACTTACTTTATATGGTATAAATGATAGATATGTGTATCATAAATGATTACTCTGATTATGGTCGTTTGTAACAATCATATTGATGATATTAACTGTGTATTTTTCTTTGCAGGTACACACATAATTCATAAAATTTCTGCTAGGAGTTGTGTGTGAGCTGTTTTGTAGAATAGCTTGCTTGCAGTGCGCAGCAAATATTTCGGATACGTTATAGAAAACACCATCTGATCTGAAATTTAAGTCATATCCAACATTAAAGAGAGTATAAGCAGAGACAGATCATCCGTTTCTGACGAGAATGTGCGGGCAGTTCAAAATTCATTCACAAGATCGTTACAAGAATCGACTTAACTTCATATCAGATGATGTCTTGCCATAACACGTACGACAGATTCGTTGCACAATTATTGTTGATTTTGTTTCTCCAAGCAACACAACACACTATTCATTTTCTTGGAGGGAAGCCATTTTTACAACACAGCTTACATAGGGCTGTTAGCGGAAAAGTAGTGTATGCGACACAACTGTTGTGAAACTTAAAGAGCTTTGTGCGTACTTGGAACGAAAAACTCAGCAGCAGCACCATCAATATGAGTGTTATATTCGATTATTTATCAGGGTAAACTTTTGTAGACACCCTGTACGAAGTGTCTACAAAAAAAAATGCATCTTACACTGGACGAGTGCTAGAAATGGATAGCATTTGTTTTTCATTATCATTTGGCCATGAAACAAACGCCAGAGAGATATAATGACCCCATATACAAGTGTGTGGTGTTGGGGTGTATAACTCGTAGGATATGATGCTTTTTTTAAAAAATTTCAATACTTCCAGTGTGTGTGTGTGAGGAGACTGTATGTGTGTGTATGTGTGTGTATATATGATGGCTGGATACGTATATGGGTGAAATTTATCTCTCTGGGAAAAATACTCATTTCACTCACTAGTTAAATACTGTACAATTTTGAAAATCCTGTGGGAAAAATCTGGTATGATGTGTTCATTACTCTTAACGCTGAATTCTAAACTTATTAACTAATCACTTTTAGGCACTCAACAATATTGAAAGTTTTTTTTTCCCCTTTGTATGTTTTTGCTACTTCTTTCAAGATTCAGTTTCGAAATTCAATCATCTCCGCTTGGAACACGATGTCGTAATTCCTTTAACTTAAAAGCTACAGCTAACGATAGAGGTAATTAATTAGTTCAGAGATTCTTCTGGGAAATATAATTTGAAAGACCCAATTTTAATTTAATTTATATCATGGATTTTGAGGGGGCAAAGAACCATGTTTACCGTTGACGACGTCATCCATGATTAATTACACTTACCCAGTCATTCTTTAGAAACACGTAATAA
Source organism: Thermobia domestica (assembly GCF_964235325.1). NCBI lineage: Eukaryota > Metazoa > Arthropoda > Insecta > Zygentoma > Lepismatidae > Thermobia > Thermobia domestica. The sequence goes on from NC_137463.1 coordinate 261,052,684, forward strand.
AGCGTAAAAAATTAACAACTTGTTCCAAAAAACAGTCACTATATGATAATCTTAAATATGCCTATTTGTATGAAACTTTTTCTTTAGATGTACTGATATTTCTATCAGTGGCATACGCAGAAGGTCAAGGTAGCGGGTTCAGCATACAAGTTCATTTAATTTTAGGTATATACTAGACAAACCTGCGCTCTCTGCACAGAGCATCATTCACATATACATAATTTACACCTCACATCTGTGCATGTCCCTTTACAGACACAAGTGAAAGACGTCTTGATAAAAATCGGCAAGGTGTACCATAAAGGGGAGATTTTTCGATTATTTTTTCAATATCTTGCACTGTTTGCAAGATTTGAGTCTACTTCCGGTTGGAGTTTCTAATTCATGTATGATCAGTGTTTTCTTTCTTCTTGCATGCAGTATGTAGTAAGCAAATACATTACACACACAATTAATTATAATGTTAGTGATAAATGGAGTTCATTGAGCAAAACACTCCAAACAAAAAAAAAAAAAAAATGCATCTTACACTGGACGAGTGCTAGAAATGGATAGCATTTGTTTTTCATTATCATTTGGCCATAAAACAAACGCCAGAGAGATATAATAACCCCATATACAAGTGTGTGGTGTTGGGGTGTATAACTCGTAGGATATGATGCTTTTTTTTTTAAAAAAAAATTCAATACTTCCAGTGTACGCCTACAAAATGTAATAAAGAAATTATGGCCATTTTAAAAAAAAATATTCAATTAGAACTGAACAATCTACAAAAAATTTGCAATCGATCAGTGAAAACGACATCTTTCTAGAGCTTTTGTTTCCGAGATATCATTGATAGAAGAATTGACCACAAACATATAAACCTCGCGTTTTAATATACAGGGTGTTTCAAAACAACACCGACAACTTTTGGCATGTGATTCCTGACATCAAGATAAGACAAAAAGTATAGACCGACTTGGGTGCACAAATGCTTCATTTCGGAGTTATAGGCTGCCGAAAACATGAAACAATGAACTTTAAAGGTCCTCATCAGCTCTAGAATTTCAGATGATGCTTCCAATTTCAGGGTAACTTACCTCAATTTTACTCGTGATATTGCACGTGCAGTGACTGGACAAAATAGTACGTGGTGGTCTCCCACTTGGAAGACGGGACAAGCCTCTCCTCCAACGGTAGAGAGGGTGTAGAGTGTATGTTTACCCTACACTAGTGCTAAGTCCAAGGTATTCTGTTGAAGAGATTCTGTTCTCCATTCATAAAATGCTTCCGTAATAAGGACCAAACTATTGGGCCAGGTTTCACTTGCAAATGGTACGTTTAATCTTCTCCCTAATTCATATATTAGATGGTAAACCGGAAATGGTAGAAATATATTATTTTAGTTTTCAACATTGATCGCAATGCAGAAAAATAGTAATAGATAGCGAGGAGCTGTTTGTTTGATATGATTTCAGCGTTTCAAGTATAGGATCCATCTTCACCATAATCTCTGAGTTTACTTAAATCGGAAGTAGCAGTAAAATCAGCAACTTCAGGTTTCATATTGACCCCACATCGAGCAAAAAGTGTTCCTATATGAAGGGAAACTGTATATAATATCGATTGAAGATCTCAAGAATAGATTTTATTTTAGCTATTATTCTCATATTGAAACCGGGAGTTGCTGAAATTAGTGGCGGGTCTAGAAGGTAAAAACGGGGGCAGCCATAGCCCAGACTATGATAGTTATATCGTGAGTTTACGACAAACTTTCAAAAATATATGAATAATAGCTAAAATTATTTTTGTGTCAAAAAAAAAAAAAAAAAAAAAAAGAAAGAAAGAAAGAAACTGAAGGTCCTAGGTTTCGGGCTAGATCCGACCCTGGCTGAAATCTGTGTGTGAAACAACTTCAGGTTTTCATATTGATTTTCAGCGAGAAAAAAAAAACTATAAGAATTGCGAAGAAACTCTTCTTTGAAATGAATCCATCTCCAATCTATACCTCTCTTGAAACTGAGAGAGAAAGAATCATCTATCAAACCTTAGATAAGGTTCCCCTGAAACTAGTTCTCAATCAGCTTTTCTGTTCCCCTGAAACTAGTTCTCAATCAGCTTCTCTGTTCTTCTGAAACTAGTTCTCAATCAGTTTTTCTGTTCCCCTGAAACTAGTTCTCAATCAGATTCTCTGTTCTCCTGAAACTAGTTCTCAATCAGCTTCTCTGTTCCCCTAAAACTAGTTCTCAATCAGCTTCTCTGTTCAACTGAAACTAGTTCTCAATCAGCTTCTCTGTTCCCCTGAAACTAGTTCTCAATCAGCTTCTTTGTTCCCCTGAAACTAGTTCTCAATCAGCTTCTCTGTTCTCCTGAAACTAGTTCTGAATCAGTTTTTCTGTTCCCCTGAAACTAGTTCTCAATCAGATTCTCTGTTCTCCTGAAACTAGTTCTCAATCAGATTCTCTGTTCTCCTGAAACTAGTTCTCAATCAGCTTCTCTGCACCCCTGAAACTAGTTCTCAATCAGATTCTCTGTTCTCCTGAAACTAGTTCTCAATCAGCTTCTCTGCACCCCTGAAACTAGTTCTCAATCAGCTTCTCTGTTCCCCTGAAACTAGTTCTCAATCAGCTTCTTTGTTCCCCTGAAACTAGTTCTCAATCAGCTTCTCTGTTCTAGGTCTTGAAGTTTAGTTTGTTACATCTATTTTTAAACCAAGAAAAAATGAACTGGCCACTCTATCCTTGGTTTATTGGCTCCAATAAGCTAGTAGGGTAAATGGGCTAGAACCTATACTCGAGCATAACACTCAGCGATAAACTTAAATATTAGAGAGTTGCGCTGCAACAGTATTTAATTAAGAGATTGTCTCTGTGGGTTGGAAGTGAGAGCCATCTCTTGACAGATTAAAGAGAAACTTCTGGAATTCCTTGGCTTCGCATTTCTCTTGATCTCTTAGCGCTGGACCATGCGATTGTTAACGATGCGTTTCCTGAGCACAAACGAAGCTTGACTGCTAAAAGATGCCATTTTCCACACAAACACTTCTTTATGTAGTACGACGGCTGTAAGCAAAGCATTTTTCCAGGAGATGTTATTTTGTTGAAAGGAACAACAATTTAAAATATACTATATAAAATGAAAATTTTATTTAAATCAACATCCGTCTGTTTGCTGATTTGGTTGCTGATAGAAATTTAACGTTCTTTTCAGCCAAAGCTACGTGAGACGCGATCTTCTGTTTAAAAGGGAACCTGAACCAAGATGCGAAATCCTTAGGAAATTTCTCCCACTTAATATATTTAAAATTTCCCCTTTAATAAGCTACTGAGGAGCGAATGAACTGACAGAAGTTTTCAAATTAACCATGTTGTTCATTGACAGCTCAACTATGCTACAAAAGATAGTTTTTGTGTTTAAAGACAGCACTTCCGGTTCCCTTTAATACTGTTAGCAAATCAAAGAGCTGCAGTGTTGCAACGTCTTGTCTAATTACTTAATAGAGAATGAAATATCAGTTACCTGACTGCGCTGTGTGCGTGTGCTTAAACACATCACTTTACCTTATGGAAGTCTTTAGTGTTATTCGCCTAGCCACGCGTCATGTGTTCTACCTTTTAGTGACTACCAGTATGATCCCACGCCTTAGTGGCTACCGGTGTAATCCTACGTCTTAGTGTCTACTGGTGTGATCTCACACTTTAGTGGATACCGATGTGATCAGTCGACTTAGTGGTTTCCGGTGTGATCCCACGCTTTAGAGGCTACCGGTGTAACCCCATGCTTTAGTGTCTACCGGTGTGATTCCAGGCTTTAGTGGCTAAAGGTGTGATTTCACGCCTTAGTGACTACCAGTGTGATCCCACGTCTGAGTGGTTACCGGTCTGATTTCACGCTTTGGTGGCTACCGGTGTGATCCCACGCGTAAATACTTGTCTAATCTCAAGTTGTTTAAAAATTGAGAATCTCAAATATGAGAATTCTCTATGTCGAATTATTCCAATTCGAAGATTTTTTCACATTCGTGTTTTCCTTACTTCCACTGCTGTAAATTCACACATTGACTCGAACCACAACTCGGTTCGTAGGTGAAGCAAGTACCCTTCAACAATAATCGAACCCCGGAATATGCATATACAAACCCTTTATATCTGGAGGAAGGGTATGTTCCTCTGCTTGCTTTCGCTATATGTTCGTCTTACATTTTCTTCTTGTTACTGATTTCGTTTATTCAAACCTTCTTTTTTCCAACTAGAATTGTCAATTCGAACGAAAATATGGAGCGCACGGTGGCGCTTAAATCAGTAGCAGAGCGCGTGCCTTTGGTGCGTGGGGTCCCTGGTTAGGCCCCGACCAAGTAAATTTGTGCTGGACAATATCGTTTTCATGGGTTTTCTCGGGGAACTCCCGTTTCCTCCCACATTCTCATTCCACTAATTCTGCGATAATTATACAGTTGCCTTGATCATCCGTCTCCCTTAGACTAAAAGGCATAATAGTGGCACCTTAAACTAAAATATTTCATTTTCATTTGATTTCGAACAAAATTGTATCAATAATTACGTTATTTTCCCTTAGCTTCGTACTCTTCAATTCACCATCGAAACTAAATTACTATAATTTTGAGGAAAAGGCGGAGCGAAAATTCTGATTTTAGAAAACATATTGCATTATTTTATAGCTACAGATGCAAAACATTGCAAATTTTATATATAAAAATGTTTGCTGTCTATTTTTCAGTATACAAATCCACATCGTAGCGCTACCATACTTCAAAGTAATTTGATCGAAGAGAACATAGTCTGAAAGGGACTGTAGGCTATACAGGCTCGTAGCCAGCCCAAAAATGTAGGGGGGGCAGGCTGAAGTTAAGGGGGTCGATTCAACCATATGATAGTTCATCACCATATTATAATTAATTTGCAAGCCTACCGTGAAAATTTTAGGGAGACCAGCAAAAATTTAGGGGGACCCGGCCCCCTAGATTCTCCTTGGATACGGGCTTGAGGCTATGTAGGACTATTTGGTTCACAGCCTAAGAGAAGAGCAGGGGTCTTCAATGAAGAAGAGCAGGTTTTAAATTTATGTAAAAAATAAAATAAAATAAAATAAAATAGTGTATCTCACGAATTTCTCATGTTGGAAGGATGAAACTCGATATGTAGTCATTTCTAAAACCAGGTTTACATACACATATGACTTAGGTTTACAGTTTACAAGAAAATACTGTTGGGATAAGACACCTTTAAGAGCTGGGAAAAGGTGACATGTAAAAATGATCAAAAATGGCCTATATTAGTGTGGAATTCATAGTTTTGGGGATCCCTGAGGAGAAAAATGAAATGAGATCTTTCAGTTTAACGTACCACGATTATGCCCTTAAGGGTAAGGTAAGCGAATGATTAAGGCAAGTGAATGATGAAAGAAAAAAATGAAATAAAATCTTTGAGTTTTACGTCCCACGGTTATGCCGATTAGGCTAAAGGAGACGGTGATTATGAGAAATGAATGAAAATGGTGGAATGAAGAAAGTGGGAGGAAACGAGAGAACCCCGAGAAACCCCACGCACACGGTGTTTGTCCACCACAAAGTTCACTTGACCGGAGCAGGGTTTGAACCCGGGACCCCAAGCACCAGAGGTGAACGCTCTATCACTGAGCCACCGCGGTCCCTGAATGATGAAAGAGTTGGTGGGATGAGAGTGCGGGAGAAAACGAGAGTACCCGAGAAAACTCTTGGGGATGATGTTGTCTACCACAAATTTACTTGGCCAGATATCGAACCAGATACCTCACCACACTAAAGTTAAGCGCTCTACAACTGAATCACCGTGTCGTTCTACGACAATAGTAAGAGCTCAGTAATAAATATCAGAAAAACCGTGAAATGATTAAGAGAGGCATATGAACGTTAATCTTACGCTCTTTTCCTTTCATGAGCTTCAGAACATAAATCAATATTTGTGAACTCCACGAATCAAAATGAAGCAACAAATAAAATTTTGCTTACCTCAGAAAAAAACAGTAGCTTCAAGCACTTAGAGGTTTCTGGACACATCTGACTCACTATAGTAACGTTTATAGCCGAATGTTAAGTCCTTTTCTGCGCAGTGCGTCATTCAACTGAAACCGGAGACTAATAAAAATGCCTAGAATTGCAATCCTGACATAAAGTACGTTACTTATTAAACAACAATCAGGAAAAATGCGAAAGTCAGATATTATTTTACCAAAGGTTAAAAAAAATTCTCATAATATTTATATAATTTTGCGTTGTGGTTGTCTGCTACTTTGCGCTGTTAGACAGGGCTTCATGTGTCAAAGCGTAATAAATAAGATTTCATTGAGTAATAAAGCACACTTACGCTTTTTTAATGTACAGACGTTCATCCCACGTTTCTCCCATATTTCCTTGTAGTGGCTTATTGGAACATGAGAAGTATCGCGTACAACATATAGATGAGCTGTTTTATAAGTAAGTACTCCACCGATCGATTCCTGGAGGTTCGTACTAAAAGCTTTTTTTTTTTTTTTAACCCTTCTGTCACCTGAGTAGCTTGCCAAAATTAGCTGAAATTCAGGGATAAGACACGAAAAGTTTGTTTGATATTCTAGTTTTAATTAGGTCTTTACAGCAAGTAAGTTTCGTTGCACAAGGCGATAGACTTACAAAGTACAGTATGTCCATAAAGTAATGTAGGAAATTTAAACAGTCATACTTTTGGAACAAAGCAGAGTAGAAGGATGAACTATATGTCAAATCGAAGAGAAACTGTCTAAGTAACTTAACTGTTGGGTAGACCTCAACGTGAACTCCATCAGCAGACAGTCAAGACAATAACCAGGTTCTTCCACTCACTTTTTCACTGTCACGCTCATGCTCCATAACGGCATGTGGAAGTTCTGTATCCCATGTGCGAACATTATGTTGATGTGTTCTTCCAGAAACATGAAACGTTAGTTAATCATTGAAAATAAACTTGTTCAAAAATCCTCATTCCGGTATAACCTGTTCAGAATAACTGCAAAGTCAATTTTTTTTATCTTTGTCCTGAGGATCAAGTTTCTGTAACATATGAATTTTTTTAACAAAAGAGACACTGACCAAAGCTTAAAATCCACTTTTTTAAAATTATAATTTGTTTCTTTTATATATATGTCTGTATTTTCATTAATTTTGATAGTGTCTGAAGAAGGATATACTAGATATCCGAAACAGTTACAAATTATAATTTAAAATAAAGTGGGTTTTAAGCTTTGGTCAGTGTCTCTTTTGTTAAAACAATCAATCCAAAGCCATGAATAGTCTTAATATGAATTTTGTAGCTACTGAAGTGTAATCGCTTGTTAATACAAATGTTGTTTTAGGAACCTCCAGCTGTTTAGAACACTTCTGCACTGATCTTTTCGGGATACACAAGAAACTTGTTCGTATAGCTGCAATCGTTTCATGAGACACTGATGATGGCCCTGGACATGTTCGTTTCCCTAGTTCTCGAGTTTGTTAATATTTGCTCATAAACTTTCGCACACATAAACTTGAGAGTTTCACTTTAATTTGACGTGTACTTCATGTCTCCTCTATGCTGTGTTCCAAAATTATGACTATTTTAAACCCCACCATTATTTTACGGACACACTGTACAGAAATCCAGAAGGAAATGCTTTCAGTATTGAAACGTGAAGATGTATCACTTCCTATCCGATATAACACCTGTTCTTGGAAAGGTGATCCATATACAATAAAAATTGTAGCTATCCATTATCGTTGTTGGTTTAATATTACTACCGGAAGTGGAATCTAATACTGATACCTTAAGTAGAATCAAATACCTATCACTGCAGAGTTCAACAGAGGGTTAAGATAGGAGATGGAACCTAAAAGGGACGTTGAATCCATATAATCCCCCTCCCTTATCCTTCTTACTCCGGCATCCATATCGCTACACAGACAGATGGACAGCTTCGTATAAAATATCCCACACCTAGACATAACATAGTTCGGAAAAATAGAAAGCGAGTATAGGAATGGGTATGGATTCTGGTTTCACTGTCAAGAGTTTCCTTGTTGAAATCTACACCTTGGAGTATTTTTCATAACTTTCTCTCAGGCTTCGCTAGGCCAATGTTGAGTCAGTTACTTAAATTATATAGGTATACAGTCCCATACTGATCAGCTCATTGCTTTTTATATCATTTCTTTTTGTTATCCATCAGGTAGACATAATTTCTTTATTATTTGCTCTTAATGTCTTTTTACTTACATCTTACTCCCGGAACAGCCGAAGCAAATAAATTTATGAGATAGAATGCAGGAGGAGGAGTGTATACCTACTTTTGGGCCACCCTGTATATACCCTATGACCTATTTCTTTTCTATTTTTATTTAATTGTTGCTAGTCATCAACCTGGAGAAAGCATGAGATAGAATGCCATGGGATCTAATTTAATGGGCAGAGAAGATAAATGGGATCCAAATCTGTTTAAGATTTGTATGGTTGATGTGGGACAGGGGCAAAGAGCGCATGTGAAATAACAGGATAATTCCCAGTTAAAGTAGGACTTCATCTGGGGTCTGGTCTTAGCTCATACCTCTTCAGAATTGTAACGGACGAGCTTACAAAAGATATCCAAGAGTTAGCATCTTGAAATACCACATTTTCGGAAGATATACTGATGATAAATGAGACCAAACAGCACTACAAGATAAATTAGATACCTGAAGTGATGCATTGGAGAACAAAAAGTTTAGAATTAGTGAAACCAAGAAGGAGTATCTACATCATCCATTTAGCAAAAATGAAATCGGAAATACAGTAAATGCCTGTCAAGTTGGTTACCTAAGTTGTCCACCTGCTCATCTTGACCTGGTTCGTCTTGAACCTGCATTTTCCCACGAAACATTCGTTACTTATTACTTTGTAAGTTGGTCACCTGTCTATCTTGAAAGTTGGCAGCATCGAGGAAATGTTTACTCTATGATGATAATGATAAATTTACCTGCGTATCTTAGACCATCTTACATGAATATTGTAGCTGTCATAAAAAAAAAAAATCTTGAAACCCTACCATATTTTACCGTGTACACATAGTCTTGAAAGGGTCATAAAACATTTTTTTCCATCTTGCAAAGAGTCGAACAGTGTCCAACTTTCTGGGATATCTTGCTTGCTACCCGCTGTCGCCCTCCCGCTGACATAAAGGAAAAACCAGTTTCGCCGCTCCCGAAACAACAGATTCGTTTGAACATGGAGGGAGAGTGCGCCAAAATACACGTTTTTAGTGAGGAGGTTAATTGTTTGTCCACTAAACTGCAGTGCTTCAAGGGTGGTGATACCTTTCTTGTTTAGAAGAAGTTGTAAAATCTAAACAGTAGATAGAAAGATCGGGTAGCAAGGTCTTTTTTATGACAGCTACAAGATTCATGTAAGATGGAAACGTGGTCTGAGGCACGCAAAATACCGTTTTCTCACTTTTCTTAATTCTTTCGTATTCCCATATCAGAGACAGCTGTTCTGTATTTGTGACTGGAGATAAAGAAGCATGAATTCTCAATTGTTCTTGGAGGTTAATGACCAGAACACTACTCTGATAAAGAGGTGGTAAAGGAAGATGTGAATAAGAAAAAAGCACGTACAGGAATTGAGGAAATGGTTGTACATATTTGCTTAACCTGTCTGTTTTGCTAAAACTATTTGCCATATCTGCTCCTTTCGTCAGTGGGGAGCTTTAACAATTCCAGAAAGTGTTCAAAGCTAACCATCTCAATTGTCAACTATTGGCACTTGACGGCTTGTGGAAAGGTAGCGGAGGTTTTGAGATATGAATTCTCCTAAGATTTTCTCACAACATCTTTTGTTCCGAGGGAAACTCTGGTAGCTTAATAACAAGAGAGAGTTAACTACAAAATTACGATTATGCATATGGACTAGTTTTGAGGAAGAGAAAAGTATGTATCTTTACATATATTAAGCATGCTGTAGTAATTCTTTCTAGTACTTTATATTGTTATGATTACTCTATATACATTATTTAAAAGTAGCCGTCGTGCCATTGCTTATTAAAGTTTTACAATCAAGTAACACTAGAAATCCTATTCTAACAATATACCAATCACACTTATTTTCTGTAAGGTGCCACCTGTCTCAGTTTGCTACTTTTCAATGGAACCGATGGTGGCGAACATAGACAAGTTTCACTGTACAAAAACACGACTGGATGAAGAAGAAAATGTCTCAATGACGAAGAAATTTAAGTACTTTGGAATCAATGGTACAGAAAAATACACGGTAAATTTAGCAGTGGTTCGACAACACTGAGAGTACTGGTGGGAATATTGTGATACCGTCGGGTAGCGATACGTTTTAAAGGAAATATTTACAAGACAGTAGTGAGACCTGCCATAGTACATATACAGAGTAGAACATTGATTGGACGATGAAGAAGAGAGAGGAAGAGAAGATTCATGTTGCTGAGATGAAGGTGTTGTAGTAGATGTGTGGAGTGACGCATAAGGACAAATTAGGAATGAAGTAATCCAGGAATTGTAAAGATGAGGAAAGTACTGGAAATAAAAAAGAATGTAGGCTTCGATGGTTTGGATATATAAGAAGATGACCTTCGAAATACGTACCTCGCCGAGTGGATAGTAAAGAACTGACTAGGAAATGGACAAAACGGCGAGACGGACAAAAGAAGAAATAGATTGATTGTGTGAAGGAAAATATAGTAGATATGTGGTGTCCACTGCATATGACACAAAATAGAGAAAGATGGAGGACAGCGATCCGCAAAGCCGACTCTACCTAACTGGGAAAAAAGTTTTAGAAGAAAGAGGAGTGTAAAGTAACTGCAAAAGATGTACGTAGAATTCTATTAATAAACATATTAATGCATTACATTAAAATTTACTCATCTATATAAATAAAAATTAATATAACAGTATTTGATTTAACTTTTTAGAGACTGCCACATCCACTTTAAATAGTTTTGATACATGAATGGACCATAGTTTCACTTACAACGCAGGGTATATAATCGACACTTTTTTTTCTTTTTTCTTTCTTTTTTTTTTTTTGTTTTGTTTCGGCAATGATGAGGGTGTAAGGATAGAAACCACCCTTTGAACGTTAGGTTTAGTCTCTAGGCATAGACCGAAAACAATAATTCAATTTAGAAGAAAACATACTGCCAGTGGGTTTTATGACAGCTGATTCAGAATCAGACGCCAAAATTATAAAATTCAAACTGGCGGATCCAATATAGTGATTACAATTATAAAATATCTTCTGGTTTGAAATTCTCCGCAGTTAGCCAAGAACAATTATAGTTGGCAGAGATTTCTGCGAGGAGGTTGCAGACCAATTTGAAATCCCTTTCTGTACTTATTTTAATGGGTTGCTTGAGTAAAGCGAGTCTCAGCACCTCTCACTATAGCGTTTACAGGGACACAAACAATGGGAAGTGTGGCACAATCAATAAATATATGAATCATAGCTACACCATACAGCCTATAATTTCTAAAAATGGTGTTTTTATCACCGTTGTTAACTGTTTTGCAGGAAAAGAATACAACATTTGACCCTATAGTCCAAAACAACCTCTTTTAATCTGAAAATGTACTTCTGAAAGCATCAAATTCGAGAAAATTAACATAAAGTCTTGCGAGATCATCGTTTCAAGAGGTTTTTCTCCCAATGTCCAATGTAAAGTGCATTTTATTATTAAATTCGTGGAGTAGTCACAATTCATCAACTTTTCAACCTATTTTACGAACAAAAGTACCTCAAAATAGAGACTTTTCTGCACTAACAACTGGTAGGATTCAGCCCCTTGATGTGTTCGTTTTTAGGCTGTGGAAAAACTTCTTGAGACATTTTACTGATATTGTCCTCTACGACTATAACATAAATTTACATCTCCGTAATAATGTAATTTAGATCCAAATCACGGATTCATAATCAGTTTTTGTTTCTCCCAGATTTGCAAATCTCATTAGATATGTGGGATACAAAAACAGTTATTTGGAAGAAGATTGTGCTGCATTTTGCGATTTGTCACAGTTATTGCTATAATAAGGTGAGCTTGTTGTAAACACATTTATGCATCAGACACTTTTTTTTTTAACGAAAAATCATTACTGTGAAGCGTTTTCTCAATAAATTCAAAATTATAACAATTGAGGAAATATGAAGTCCTGATATAGTGAGAAGCAAGGGGACTCACTATATATAAGCACCCCGAATAGGGAGAGGTGCAGAGACTCACTTTAATCAAGCATTCCGTTAAAATAAAGGCTTTTCAAGTCGGTCTGCAACCTTCTCGTAGTAACGCCTGTCAACTATCATTATTCTTGGTTAACTGCAGAGAATCTGAAACCAGAAGACATTTTGTAACTGTAATCACTATATTGGATCCGCCAGTTGAATTTTGTAATTTTGACGTCAGATTCTGAATCAGCTGTCCTAAGTCCCCCGTGTCAGCATGTTTTCTTCTATATTAAAAATCATTGTTTTCTGTCTATGTTTGGAGATCATACCGAACGTTAAAAGGGTGGTTTCCACTCTTAAATCTTCACCATCTAACTAACTAACTAACTAACTCTATGGCCTATGGAACCCGGAGGTTCAGTGCCGCGTTCACAAAAGCTCTCCACTGACTCCTATCCTTAGCTAACTGCATCCAGTTTCTACTTTGTATTCCTATCTCTGCGAGATCCATCTTAATATTATCCTCCCATCTGCGCCTAGGTCTTCCTAATGGTCGTTTTCCTATGGGTCTTCCAGTCAAGACTTTGAAAGCGTCTCTACTTTCTTCCATTCTAGCTACATGACCCGCCCATCTAAGCCTCCTAGACTTGACGACCCTAACAATGTTGGGTAAACCGTATAAACTATATAGTTCCTCGTTATGAAGCTTCCGCCATTCCCCATTCTCGTTCCTCTTGGGTCCGAATATTCTTCTCAGGATACTGTTCTCAAATACTTTCAGTCTATGTTCTTCCCTCAGAGTAAGCGACCATGTTTCGCAACCGTACAGAACAACAGGCATGATTATCGTTTTATATATTTTAAGCTTCAAATTCCTCGACAGAATTCGCGACGACAAGAGATTTTGAACGGAGTAGTAACACGAATTCCCTGCTTTTAGTCGACATTTAATTTCTTCGTGAATATGATTTTCGTCTGTTAATATTGATCCTAAATATTTGAAAGTATCCAATTTATCAAAAGCATTATTTAATATTTTAACACCTCCACAATTTGCCGTATTACGGTCCCGACGCACTTCCATGTATTTAGTTTTCTCTGCATTTACTTCTAAACCCATGTCCCTGCAAGCGTGTAATAAGATCTCTCCATTTCTTTCTATTGTTCTCCTATCATCCCCTATTAAATTTACATCATCAGCATATGCCATAACCTGGTGAATACCGTTCAACTCTAGGCCCTGGTTGCTATCTTTGATTTTCCTTAAGGCGTATTCCAGCACAAAGTTAAATAATAATGGCGACAACGCATCTCCTTGTTTCAGGCCATTTTCGACGTGGAAGCTCGTGGACAGAAATTTTCCTACCCGGACTTTACTTTGGGATTCACTTAAACATATCTTAATTAATCTAATTAGCTTTCTCGGTATTCCAAGTTCTGTAAGAACGGTGTAAATCTTCACCATCGCCGAAACAAAAAAAAAAAAAAAAAAAAAAAAAACATGTGTCGATTATTTTTCGATGTTCCACAAGTGTGCAAAGTTTCATTCAGATCGGTGATTGACACTTCCGTAAGTCTTCTTGTGAGATGAATAGTGATATACCAGATAGGCCCCTACCGTTTAAATCCAAATTCATTCTTCATTAGCATGGGGGTGAGGAATATGAGTAGCAAGGTATGAAATGTAAAAATCATCAAAAAAGATTTATATTAGTGTCCAGTGTCCAATTTGTTGTCTTTGGTGTCGCTGAGATGAATAGTGATAAACCCGTTGATGTTTGGACCAAAATTCATCCCTAATGGAGGGAAAAGATTAAAATACTTTCCATAAATTTATTCTCCGGGTGCAAAGAATGGGTATTTCAGCTAGTAAGTTATGATTAATCAAACAACTATCTTATAACGATTTGAATCAACCTGAATGCCAAATTTGATTCTCAATCTTAAATAAAAAAATCAAATGTTTTTATTTGTTAAACTAACTCAACAACAGATTGAGCTAGGTTATTGTGATAATGATATATAAGAAAAAAACACAATCACAAAATCGTAACGTTTCAACAACACTAACTGTACCTTCATCAGAGTTTCTACTTCTATGATTTCTAGATTCAATACTTATACCATAATGACAAAGAATGCTCATAGATAGCGAGAACCGATTTATTGTAATCGATTCAGCATTTTAGGGTTAGATTTAAGCTCCAGCTATATATCTGTACTAAAACCGGAAGTAGTAGGGACCCACTACCGCTTCTGGTTTCAGTGTTGATGTCCATAGACCAAAAACGGCAGGAGATAGCTAGAAATGAAGTTTTCAAATGAGCAGGTCCCATTTTTGACCATAGTGCATGAAGAAGATATGGATGTACTACTTCAAGTTTCAGATATTCAATATGCATAAAAAGGAATACTCCCGTACTTTCACAATAGAAACGAAACTCGCTTGTTTTTCAGTCAAAAAAAAACTAATTTTTTGGCCATACAGATATAATTTGCAGCGAATTTGGCTCACTCGTTCTCAACTCTCTCTCTCTATTTGGTCGGGGAAAAAATACGTATGACCCAGGTAGGGTTCTGGAGGTTTGCCCTCCCGAAAATCCAGATTTTCCTGTAAATTTAATCTAATTTTAGGGTTTATTTGATAATTTTCAATATAATTTAATCCCCTTATTGAATTTGGCGAACCTCCAATAGCTTTGGGTCCCTCCTGAAATAATTCTTGTATACGTACATACTATGACCTAAATACTGGTTTCTGAAATTTGCACTTCAGGTGGTTCACCGACAATATGATCCTTATTCAATGCTCTTGTGGTTGCTTCACCTATCAGTTTTTACGTTCGAATAATATGATTAGTGAGCATACAAATATGTATATATATTTGTTGTAAAATAAAGCATAAAAGAGAAGAGCTGTCCTAGACTATATTGAATATTTTTTCACTATGTGTTTCTAATATACAGTAAGTTATAAGCATTTAAGTTCAATATGTACGAGGGGGAGGCTTAAAATTTAAATGCTTTACTGTGGTTTGGATTGATTCACCATAAACAATAGGTTGTACCAAAATTAGGTTTAGTCCTAGTGTTTTTGGTACACCCTATGTCCTTACTCCGATATCGTGGGGTTTGTCAGCAGTCCTTCCGTTTCTTGCTAAATTTTTGTCCTACCAATTATCTCACAACACACCAACACACACAAAAAAAAAAATAAATAAATAAATAAAAAATAAAAAATAAAAAATAAAGTAAAAAATAAAAAAATAAGTTCTGTGCACTGGATCCCAGAGTATGGGTCCCATGTATTTTGTTATACAGAATCCACATTTTGAAACCCCAGTACGATTAACTGCGCCAATTTTTTACGGGTAAAAAGTTTTAGCGATTTTCGATAGGGAAGACACGCTTTTTCACCCATAAAACAAAATTGACACGATAAATTGTCTTGAGGTTTCGAAATTTAGATTCCATGTAACAAAATACAAGGAATCCAACCCCCTGGGTTCCGTTATGCAGATTTTTTTTTGTTGTTGTATGGTTGTGTTACATATATCTTCCCTATCCAAAATTGCTCAAGTTTTAAGACTCGCGCCCCCCCCCCCAAAAAAAATGCACGGTTAATCTTCCTGGGGTTTCGAAATTTAGATTCTTTACAAAAAAAAAATACATGGAATCTACACTGAGAAAAAAAAATTAGTTGGCGTACTTAAAAAGATAGGTTACATGCGTAATTCCTGTAGTTTTTGGACTTAACGTACAGCAGACGTATAACTGAAAACGCATGTTTTATAATACTTTCCGTATAAGTGTTCAATCTCTACGTACTTTCCGTATGAAACAATGTAGGCAGTCAGGATCTCACATACAAATGGACGTATATAACATAGAGCTGAGGAATGTAGCATAAGTATATGCATGTGATATACGGAAAACTGTTAGATGTCAGACATCCTGCAACGGCATGATGTGACATATAAGGGCAGTGCCTATGTAGCTTACGGATAGCGTATGCTCCGTACTGATTTCTATAGTAAGCAAGAGGATTCCGTATATTTGTACAATATACCGCTGTCCAGAGAACGGATTTTTCTCTGTGCATATCCTGGGTTCATTCTGCTGAAGAGAACTTTTGTTTTTTGTATGATTATGTTGCATGTATCCTCCCTATCTAAAATCGCTCGTTTTTCGCCTATAAAAAGGAATTTGAACAACGTCAATTGTTCTGGGTTTTTGAAATTTGGATTATGTATAACAAAATACATGCAATCTATACTCCGGGGTTCGCTGTACAGAACTTTATTTATTTTTTATTTATTTATTTATTTGTATGGCTGTGTTCCATGTATTCAAAATTGTTCAAGTTTTGCGTCCATAAAAATGTCACGGTTAATCGTCCTGGGGTTTCGAAATTTGCATTCCGTGTAACAAACTACACCAAATTCATACTCTGTTGATCGGTGCTCAGAACTTATTGGAGGTATTTAATAAGTTCAGAGCACTCATTGAACTTTCTAGTAGGAATTAACTTCGAAATTACACTTTCATACGGTGAATAATAATAATAATAATAATAATAATAATAATAATAATAATAATAATAATAATAATAATAATAATAATAATAATAATAATAAAGCTATAGTGCATATGACTCCAGGGTAAATTTTTTCAGATAGAAATTCATATGCGTTGAATAGCCTCTTCAGGTGTAGGCATATCAAAGATGGAGCGATATAACATTATCAAGATAATAAATCCTTATTCACAAGAGAGTACAATTTTCTATAATTATTTCATTAAAGTATTTGGTGTTTGATGTTGTTATTTTATGTGTTTAAAAACGTAAAATGCTTTTACATAAATTACAAAACAGTTGAATCATTTTCTATTTCCACTCAAATTATCCTAAAATGTTCTAAAGGTTTGATTGTAATCATTATTATTTTAATATTTTTCTACCTTCCTACTTTGGCCACTATTGTTAAACACGTTTGAAATTCACAAACAAAACCTTAATGTTTTGGACTTTTGTTGAATGTAAAGCTCAGGAAAACGAGCTAAAATAAATTTTAAAAGTTAATTTCATTGTTCCTTTTATTTCAGGAGGTCTTGTAAGTCCTTCTTACCTCTCAGAAAGAATTTTGAAACCACTGGTCTGTTGGAACTACTAAAATAATAATAATAATAATAACCTGAGACGATATTGGTTGAACCAGAGCACCCATTGAGGAACTTAATGTCGGCGCCTATGCTGGTTGTCTTCTGACATTTTTCAAAATCGTAATTGTATATACATATAATTACAAAATGTATGTTTGATTTATTTTCCGATCTATTTATGGAACAGCTTCTGAGTCTCCAGAAGAGCTGCCATTACGTTCATGCGTACGTTAATACACTGAAAAAAAATCTACCATCGCATCCATATACTGATTAGAGCGTTCACCTCCGGTGCTTGGGGTCCCTGGTTGGATCCCAGCTCGCGCCGTGTGGACTTTGTGGTGGACAAACACCGTGCTTGTGGGTTTTCTCGGGGTTCTCCCGTTTCCTCCCACTTTCTTCATTCCACCATTTCACTCATCTCTCATCATCACCGTCTCGTTTAGCCTAACCTTAATAACCGTGGGACGTAAAACTTAAAGATTTCATTTCAGTTTTCCATATACTGAATATAAAAACATAGTATCTGCAAGTCATGACCTATCATTGTCGGGGTGATATTGCCTCAAAGATATTCCCTTTCCACAAAACAAACACGCCAACACCACAATGAGAACGGGTCATCATTCAGAATAACCAACATTTGGAGGACACATGTGTTGATCTGTTTGATGAAGTACAACAGAAGTTCTAGAGAGCTGCAAATAAATAAGCACTAATGATGTTTATTTTAAACAAATATTCGCTTAAAAGCTTGGAGTAATCAAGCTGTCGTTATTGCAAACCACATATATCTCTCACGTCGTCATGCAGACGCTAATCTCTTTTGTCGGTTTCATTAGGAGATGAGAGAAACAGTCCATGTAACTCTTTAGGTAGGCATCGGTTGCAGTTTACCCACGATCTAGGCGCACCACATACATAGAAGAGGAATGCTTCCATCATTCACAGATGTTGTACGACTCAGTACACGTAAGTTTGTATACAGTAAAAGGACCGTTTTTACTTTTATCGCTATAATAATACGAGTGCATGCATGTTGTTTGCTAATTTTTCTGTAGTGTGGAGTCCTTTCAATTGTTTTCTTCTGTCGGGAATATAAATAAATTTCTTTCAACTCGCCTTCTAGTAAACGAAGCGTTTCTAGTAACATCAGTGCCCTTTTTGGATCAGTGAAAATCCACACTTACATAAACGGACTCATCAAGTGCGGGAGTATCTTAATGGGTACAACATACCTTTTGCCAGGGTATGTTATAGATTGAATGTGCAATGCATGCAACATAGGTGTACTTATTGTAACTTTGGAGAACATTTTTTTTTTCTGGACATAAATATTTCGGTTTCGACATGATAGAGCACCAGCTCATCACAGGTTTTCAACCAGACTGCAATCAGACGTCAATTTAGACTAAAGTGAATTGCGTAAGTTGAGATAGATATTTTTATGGGTACGCGGAGACAGTAATCATCCAGAAGACGTAATTATATACGTCAGTCGCCTCAGTGTATTTCTAAGATGTTTTGCATCTCATTAGAGAATGTAAAGCCAGAACAGTCTGCTGCTTAGGCTCATCGCTTGTGCTCGGTTAATGATTTCTCAAAGCTGAAAGAATTCCCCTAAAGTACAAGTAACATTTTCCGCTTCCATTAACATAATGTTTTCGCTCTTTATTTGACTTTTTTTTCTGAAATATTAAGGATATTAATTAAATATTGTACAAACTCAACCCACGAGATTAAATTCGTCATGTTGGTAGACCTTTGACATGCTATAGAGCACTGTAGTTCGGAAGTCTTCCAGAATAGGCAAACAATAATTTGTACCCTCTAGAAAAACATGAAGGCTCCCTATAAAGTATTGAAATATGATATTCCCCCTACTGTTTCGATTCTTTAAAATTATCTGTTTCGATGCTCTAGAGAAAAAATTAGAGAAATTGCTTAATTGTTAATTTCATCTATTGAAAGAAATTATTTTAATTTGAACATGAACTGGTTTATTGGTCGTTGTAGTTACAGATAGTATAGTGGATTACAGTAAGATATCTTATCCCTCACGGGATACCGACTTTGCTACCTAAATCCACAGCTCATAAATCAGAGAGAGGAGAGAAAATGACTTACGCTGCAGGTTTCAGTCCCATACTCCAGGAAGGCCAGATCTTCAATCGCTTTGTATCGGGGAGACTAGCTGCGAAGAGAGGCGATGAGAGTCAGATGCCCCCGCTGCTCCCACCCACCTTTTTATTTGGAAGTTTATCTTTGTTTTTCCCTTTTATCTAGTTACTAAAAAACACTTTAATAGTCATTTATCTGAAGGTTGGGTGTTAGCATGCGGGGTCAGGTTCTATTCCGTTATATACTGGTTTCCATCGTTTTCAGTTATTTTTACATTTTAAACTGTTTTTAACACTTAGAAATAAAGGAAAGAATTTTTGTTTGTCCTTCCTGGCGGGTACGTGACACTACCATTAGAATATTGTAAAATTCTTCTTTAGGATAGAACATAAAATGGTACATGGGATTTTTTAAACTTCCCCAATCACCTTTTATTATAAAAATTTCTCTTATATACAGTAATAATAATTACTGTCTCAAGTATTAAGTTGTTCTTTGATATTTGGTGATTTATTGTTGAGATTGTAGGAACCCAGTGACCGAGCGTCCTAGGATAACAGGATCCAAGGTGCTTTTGCGGCCAAAGAGTGTATGTAGGTATCTGTGAGAGACCGAGCATCCTAGAAAGGAGGATAAAACTGAAAGATCAGGCGTCCTAGAGAGCGGAGGTGATGTTCAATCGATGGAGATTGATGCCTTCTGCGGTGTTGGGTCTTCTTTTATCCTGAAACGTCGGCTGATTTCGTTGATCTTAGTTATTTGACGATTGTTGACGATGGTCCATGACTTCTTCTTCATGGTGTCGTCTGACGTTGTTTACAAGTAGCATGTGATGTTGGCAGTACGTGTAGATCATTGCAATACATTCTTATTACTTCTAGGGGCCACGATTGGCATATTACCAAACAGGTTCCAAATTTCGTTTGTGTTTCATCCTAAGGAAATATATTTTGTTGAGGTGATCGGGCAATACCTTAAATTAATTTCGTTTTCAAATGGTATTGTGGGCCAATTCCATGTTTCGCAAGCTATTTCACACAACGTAAAGTCTTAAGAAATATATACAATTCTTTAGGCCTTAGTAGTAGAAATTTTACTGCGATAGTCCCAGATCATATTTTCGTTTCATTTCAATTTATTTATTTATTTATTTATTTATTTATTTATTTATTTATTTATGGTATATGGTGAGCCTATTCCACGTTATATTTATACATTCATTGTCGTATCGTATCATATGGCGTAAGAAAATTGATTTTCAAGTGCCCTTTTTCGAAGGAGAAGCGGTTCTTTAGAAGCAATTCAGTGTCCAAAGAATGTGTTCCATTTCCATCCGTATCTCTCTACAAAACGGGAAGTAAGCCCCCCTTCCTATTGATCTAGTATGGCTAACTTATGTGCCTTGGTGCCCGTAGTCCCGGTTTCGATCCTCGGTGAGAGGGCATAAAAATATTATACCACAATTATTCATTCCCATCAATAATCCGTCTCCTTTATACTAAAAAGCATAATTATAGGACGTTAAACTAAAAAAAAAAAATCATTTTTCAAAATCGGAAGTAGTAGAAATTTGCTATTACTTCCGGTTTTAATATTGATCGTTTAGAACGTAAACGGTAACAGATAGCGAGAAAAGGTTTGATATGTATTCAGCATTTGAAGAGAAAAATTAATTGCCACATTTATTATATTAATTAAAACTGGAAGTGGCGGTAATCTATCATTTCCTGATTCACCGCTGATTGCCAAACTGAAAAACCTAAGACAAAGCGAGAAACATATTTTTTTTTTAAATATATATATATGGATTCAACACTGCAAGAATCTGCAACTTTATACTTTCATTGCAACCGGAAGTGGTATAAACATACGAGTACTTCTGGTTCCAATATTGGTTCCCTGAGCGAAAACGATAGTTGGAAACATTCTTTCTATTCTGATTCAGCACCCCAAGAATAGATTCATATCAACAGTTGTTCTTCTTCCACTAAGACCAAAAGTAATACTATTTCTGGTTTCAGTGTAGATCCGTCTTTTATAATAATATTTATAGTGAGAAACTGTTTTAATATGATTTCAGCGGCCGAAGAATAGTCTATTTCTGACCCTGACTCCTTTATTGCAACCGAAAGTTATAGGTATCCTATTTTAGATTTCAGGGTTTAAGTTCGAAAGTTGGCCGTCCTTTTCTGGCAACATTTTGAAAATTTACTGGACGAAATAGATAATTTGGTTGTTTGTGTACTTGATAATATGTAAAGAGAGCGGAAGTTGTGCTTATTTTTCTTTATAAGCAGTTATAAACATGGAACTATTTGGCAAGCGGATTGTGGTAAAATAACGAGCATTTGTATTTTGAGTATTTGTGCAGGTGAACAGGGACGCTCCATTTGGTATCCTTATGCAAAGACGAGAAATTACACTCTATAATTTTAACAAAATAGTTCCAACCAGTGGTTATTTCAGAAAAAGTGTTCCGGGGGGCACACGTAGTATTTCAGGGGGCACTGCTGTACTATTTTCTATATTATTATATTATAGACGTATTATTTAGGTCTCGTCCGGGGGGGGCACTCTCAGAGCTCCGGGGGAAAGCAGTGCCCCCCAAAAAACACGTCTGGAAAAAACTGGTTCCAACGTCCCTAACTCTAAGCTAACCAGATCCTCTTTATCCCTACTCACTCTATTACACTCTTTTAAAGTGGTCCTAAAAATTGATTTTTAAGTTTTCGTAGCTGTTGTTATTACGCTTTTTGTTGAAAACCAGGCGGACAAGCAACTTCGGAATAATTGCCGATTTCGGTGCTGAATCCCATAGTCTGCAAAGCAAATCTATCCCAGTTTTAAGATTGAAATATCAGAAATTAGTATCACGTTAGTTGCAGAACTAACACAACATTTATTGAATAGAAAAAACACTACCAGATGTCAGGAAAGTTGTAATTTGCCCACATCTTTCTACAGATACCACACTGTTTCATGTCAGTTAATAATTGAAAAATATTTTGTATCAATAAGCAAGGCTGCTCATTGCGCTTCATCGTTTTGTGGCCAAGTTTCTGCTTCTCAGTTTTATTTCTAATTGTAAGAAACTTATCGAATGTAGTAAATCTTATGCAGAGATTTTAATAATGTTATTTCGATGTCAGTCTTATATCTTGCTGGATTTTTCTATATATATTATTGCACATTGTTTGATATAGTTCCTAACATTCAGCTTGAAACTAGCTCTACTGATTTAACTCTTAACATGAAAGTCAGAGAATACTTTGACGTTTAATTTTATCAAAAAATATAAGATCCATGCCCGTATCCAGGGGGTCTTGGGGGAGCCAGGCCCCCTTAAATTTTGTCAGCCCCCTAAAATTTTCCCGGTAGGCTCGCAAATGAACTATAATATGGTTGGATCGGTCCCCCTCCTACATTTTTGGGCTGGCTACGGGCCTGATAAGATCTCAACTATACTCGTGTTAACTTCTGTCTATTCGTACATACCGTATTTTAAAAGGACGATGACACTCATTTTCCCATGTTTATCATCTTTCCGCCAGGTAGTGTTGTTGAAATTGTTTAAGTGTCTTTCCGGTAGATGCCACTGTATTCTGCATTCAGCATTCCATTTTGTTTTCATCTGCAATAATGGTTATGATAAAGTCGATTTGGTGCCTTCGTTTTCTTCCGTGTTTCTTGACGATATTCTTCTGGTTTTGGGACAATAGACAGTGACGCAATTAGGCTAGTTCTCGTCCGGTGAAAGAACTGGCCTTAGCCCCCCCTCCCCCCGTGACCAACCAAACATCAATGCTCCCTGACTACACCTGATATTGGCATGACAAAATAATCATCCTATTTCATTTCTTCTTCAAGTGGTAAAGCTTGATTTCAATATTCCAGTATACAGTTTAATTTTTAGTACAAAATCAAATAACAAACTAATTAGTATTTGATTGCTAAATAATGTCAGAGTAGCATACTTGACATATTCTCATAGTCTTATCATAATAACTCCAGATCACAATGTTTTTTTTAATTATATCGGGTCTAAATATGTGTAGAATGAATCTACAGTCTGTTGTTTTAGAATAGAATATTTAATTATGACAAACAGTCAAACAGTTGTCTCGAGTATTATATTCGGACATTTTGCAAATCTCTTAAATCGATGTAAGTTAAATGAAAACACAAAAGGTTGGAACTAAAATTTAACTTTGTGGGCTGTTTTTGGCTGCAAAGGTTTTTACAATGTCTTCAAAAGATAGCTTTGAAACCAACTTACGCTCTATGGATATGAACCTTGATGAATCGTTGTTGTTCCTGTTAAGTTTCTTAGGTATTTTTTTATGATATTTAGTTTGCTAAAACTCCTTTCCTTGCCTTATAGTAAAAACAAATATTTGCAAAATTTTGCACCTCCTCAATCTGGCACCCGGGTCACAAGCAAGGTTTGCCCCCTTAGTTACGTCACTGACAGTTGAAAGTGATGAAAAGCTTGACATTAAGTTTAGTTTATTTTCACAACTTTCATAAGTAATATTGTTCTCATTGCAAGCACGAGTATACTTGGGATTTTTTTTTGAGGATGAGGTCCTTCGTGGATAAGCGCTTAGCAACGCGCTTTTGGCGTGGGAGTCCCAGGTTTGATTACCGGCGGGAACTCATGTGGTTAGGATTTCACGTTAATTAGTAATTACAGTCTCATATAGCCTCGCTGCTGAAAGAGACTTAAAAGCAACTCAATTTACTTTGAGGACTTTTCAGATGCTTGAGTCTCATTCTTGGCTTGTCAACAATCAATATTATCATCACGATTTAAAATGTTCTCAAGTGATTATTTCAATTGAGTTATTAAAACAATACATTATAATCGAAACATCTTTCTGTTCAGAATCTATATGTTAAGAGATTAACTTCGTTCTCTGTAACTTAATTGTCCCAAGAAACAAGAATTATCGAAGAGGTCTCAATTGTTAGTTCCCACCATCTATCCTTCGAGTAAAGGCCACACTTGCAGTATTTCGCAAATTTCGTCCCTGTTATCTATCTACATATAAATAAAAATGAACTAGCTGAACCCGCACTGAAGATAAATAGTGACACTCATGATACCGTCTATGTCCAAGTTCAGTCACTACCGGTAATATCGATAAAAATAAGTTAGCCTTCGGTGCGAGCAGTCCCGGGTTCGATTCCCGATGGGGTCACTCGGTCGAAAATGTGTAAGTGGGCAGCCACTCTGAATGAGGTTTTCCTGGGTTTTCCTTATTCACACCAGACAAATGCCGGGGTGATACCTAATGTATAGGTCCCAGGCCGCTTCCTTCCTTCCCCAATCCTTTCTTCCTTCCCTTTCCCCGGATAGTGTGCTCGCCGAGGGACGTCATTCCTCAAATCGTGAAGGGCTAAATGGCCTTGGATGCCGAAAACCAAGAAATCTAAAAATCCTAAAATCCTAAGGAATAAGTTAGAAATTGGGGTGTGAAGAGGTGACATTATCAGTTTTTATCATTACAATCTCATTGCGATAGATATCCCGAGGAGGAAGAGGGTCAAATACTATCTATAAATCTCCTCTCATGCTCATGTGGTTCGGATTCCGCGTTAATTAGTAGGTCCCGTCTCATATAGCCTCGCTGCCGAAAGGAACGTTAAAACTCAAAATCAACTCAACCCAACTTCCTATAAATCTATTCTCCACATGCGAAGAACGATAAAGTATACAAATCACTCTTTACACATGACTACATAGCTTAACAAGCAAGGTAGATGACCAGTTTTTTTTTTTTTTTTTTTTTTTTTTTTTTTGAACAAAGCTAAACCGTCCTACTGTAGGGCTAGTGTGTATATCAAAAGTGTACACAGTCCCGGGTTTAATTCCCCGTGAGAGAAAAATGAAATTAAATTAAATCTTTGAGTTTTACGTCCCACGTTTATGCCGGTTAGACTAAAGGAGAAGGTGATTATGAATAATGGATGAAATGGTGGAATGAAGAAAGTGTGAGGAAACGGGAGAACCCCGAGAAAATCCACGCACACGGTGTTTGTCCACCCCAAGGTTCACTTGGCGGGGGCTGGGATCGAACCCGAGACCCCAAGCACCAGATGTGAACGCTCTACCACTGAGCCACCGCCCCCCCCCCCCCCGTGAGAGAACGTTAAAAATTTGAAAGTACTATGGTGGTTGGAATTCCATTTTAAACTGTAGGTACAAGTCTCATATAGCTTCGATGTTTAAAAAAAAGACGGTAAACTTCAACCAATAACAACAACAAAAAATAAAAAAAATAACAAGATTGTACAGTCTGCAACACACTGAAGAAATTTATGCAAATTTCTATTGTCGTACATTACCTTTCCTCAAACTTCCGTACGTTGTTTAAATTATATAATATATTTAGGTAAACCCAATAGAATTTTCTTATGCGTATTGTACCTTGGAAGGACAAACAAGAATCCAGTTTTTTATATGAAGATTAATGAGTGAGGATTTTGCCACACATATGCAGAAACACTCTCTCACGAATTTCCTTGCCAACTTATCTTGCACTTCACACTTGTGTTTGGACGGTTTGCGCCTGTTTCCCATCGTAGCAAAGGGGCGGATCAAGCTCTATTTTGGCCTCAGCACTCTTCGGATGAAGAATGGTCGAGTGCAGAAATGGTCAACAGCTCCCCGACACCCATTTTTCTTCGAAGCTTCTTTGATTTATGATTTTTATGTTTTTTATCCGTTCCTTTTCCGTTTAGAGTTCCTTTCGCAATCTTGGTCAATCTATTTCTACCCAACTTTGGTTTTTAAATTATCAAAAAGTTAAAAGAAAGTTAATTTGTCAACAACGGATCCTAATAATAAGTAGGTTATATAAACCATTACTTACAGATAAATAAACTTTATTTATTGCACCTCTTGGATTATAGGCGAAGAAAATTTCAACTATTTGCATTATGCTCAAAGTGGTGTATACGTTGAGTTCAGTTTATTTTGAGTTTAACGTCCCTTTCAGCAGCGAGGCTATATGAGGCGAAACCTACTGATTAACGTGGTACCCGAACTACATGAGGTTCCGCCGGGAATCAAATCCGGGTCTTCCATGTCAAAGGCGCGTACGATAACTGCTTAGGGCGTATACGTGTATACAGCACACCAGTGATAATACTCTCCTCGTTGGTGTAATGGCTACGCTGTTCGACTTTGGTGCACGGGGTCCGTGATTCAGTTCCTCGTGGAAAATTCAACGCATTACGGTGTTTAGGATTCGCAACTTAAACTGTAGGTAGGGGCCGCGGTGGCTCTGTGATAGAGCGTTCACCTCTGGTGGATAAGGTCCTTGGTTCGATCCCAGCTAGCACAAATTGAACTTTGTAGTGGATAAACATCGTGTACGCTGGTTTCCTCGGGGTTCTCCCGTTTCCTCTCACTTTGTTCATTCCACCATTTCCTTCTTTCTTATCATCACCGTCTCCTTTAGCCTAACCGGCGAAAGCGTGGAACTTAAAAATTGAAGATTTCATTTTTTAAATTGTAGGTCCAAGTATATCCTATAGTTTCGGTGTTGAAAAGGAATGACTAACTGTATTAAACTGTAACATATTATTAAGGGTTTATGGCATTGGCCATGATTTTCCTGTTCGCAATCTTCTCGTAATCGAACTTGATTTTCTCATACAACATAATCCAATTCGGTCTATAGTAAGGGGGCGATAAAGAAGGGCATCGCAGCGAGAATTAGTCCAACTTGTGATTCTTTGTTTCACCCATGTAGTGAGATTGAACACTTTGTTCGTTCTTGTTGGTAAACAAAGAGTTACGTAGGGGAAGAAGAAAAATTTATTTATTTTGTAATAATTTAGATGTAATTTATTACAAAATAAATACGAATATTATTTAAAAAGTAGTTTTACAAAGAACAAAGACAGCATGATAAGTCATCAATCACAATTGAGTTCATTTTTCTATGCAACTCTATCCATCACGACTCTGGAACTCACTAAAGAAATAATAAACACTTCTGACCAGAGTATATACACTTGTTTATTAAAAACTAAATTCCAGTGTAACAGTTTCAACAACGTAACGTTGTCTTCATCAGACACTAACTGAAAGAGATATCTTAGAGCGCAGTTATTTATACTAAAATCCGCCCCTTTGCTATAGAGGTAGATTAAAAGAAAATGTTTTAAGGCAATTGGTCAGGTATAAACAACAGGTGTGTCTGGAAAAGATAAACACAGGTGGGAGGGTAATTAAGTCAGGGCAGGTGGCCGAAAGATGACGCCCGGAGAAGTCCGACCCAGGTGGCTTCCCATGCACACAAGGACTTTCACTTTTAGTATAAATAACTGCGCTCTAAGATATCTCTTTCAGTTAGTGTCTGATGAAGACAACATTACGTTGTTGAAACTGTTACACTGGAATTTAGTTTTTAATAAACAAGTGTATATACTCTGGTCAGAAGTGTTTATTATTTCATTTTTCTAGTTGCTGCCTTAACCTACATTTTTGGGTAATTCAAATTCTGGTCACACTGTAATTTCTATGAATGGCAACACTGAAAATTCTTATGATTCGTATTTTCGGGTGTAGAGTAACATTATCTATTAACGTAGTAAGTTACATGTCATTTATTTCTTTTCAGTTACGAAAAACGAGCAAAAGAAAAATTATTAGCTTTTGAAAACTATTTAGTAGTCTACTCCCTTAAGTTTTGTCATTAACGAAAAAAAAAATTACATGGTGTATTGGAAAATTGTCTTTCATGTATGTGTGTAAACTTGCTACATTGGGTGGACTTTAGCCCCTTTACCCCTCTTATACTTGATGAATTGGAACGCCAAACAATAGGGCTATTTCTACAGAGATATGGAAGGTATCCAACAAGATTCATCAAAATAATGTATGTTTCACATGTTTTACGAGACCGTGACATATACGGAGAGACATAAAAATGCCAATCGAGTCGAATAGTAAAAACTTCACTAACGGTCGCTTCAATAAATATCTCTTTGTTATTGTATTTGACTTGTACTTTTATTGGGTTAGTGTTTTCATTTCCTAAGTTGAAATACGTAAATATAAAAGTAAATCGTGTGGAAAAATATAAGGTAAACGCTCTGTCAACTTAGCAGACTATTTTCGAACAGACGATTTTGAATCAGTGCGAAATACCATAAGGACACATTTTCAAATTGTTGCAAAATTAGGAACTTGTGTATTAAGTTATCAGAGAATTATTGAGATTCCGATAATGTATGTACCAAGAGAAAAAGTAGGCAGTTCTCAAGTCTATTTTCAACAACATGGAAAGTTTGCACCCAGTGTTCTGAAACTGGAACAAAGGTTGCGCCATGGAGGATTCTGTCAGATTTTCGTTAGAATGTGGAAAACAAAAAAATTGCAGCAACTCATTGCCTCCAAGAAGTTGTCCACATATTACGTAACACGGCAAAGGGGAAGGGGGTTCGGCCTTGCGTTACGAAGCGTGATAAGGGGGAAGGAGGGGTTTTAGGACTTCGTTACGTAACACATTTTTTGCTGTAATTTTAATTTTTATTCTCGGATTTATATGCAAAATTTTAAACAAATAATTTTATTCGGTATTAGTTTTTATAAATTAACTAGAATACCCGTTTTTCATACGGGGAGAATACGTTTCATTTTGGATATAAAGGACACCAAAACTGTCACCAATCAATTTACGGACCCCAAAAACTATGGATTCGTCACAAATATCGGCCATTTTCAATAATTTTTATACATCTGCCCCTCCCCGAGTTGCGGGACTAAATTTTAATTTAACGGCATCGAAAGTGTTCACCTCAGCGACCCCGAACATTATTGACTTGACACTAATATCGGTCATTTTCGAACATTTTTATATGCCATCCTCCCCTTCCCCCAACTTGCGTGCTGAATTTGGATTTAAACGGCATGAAAAGTGTCACTGTTTATCTCAGCGACCCCGAAACCTATGGATTTAACCCTAACATCGGTGATTTTCAATCATTTTTATATATCTCCCCCTCCCTCAAGTTCCACCTTCAGAGTGAAATGATAAGAAACATCACAGGTCAGAACTTCATCTATGTTGAAAATTTGATCGAGATCGGTCGGGTGGTTAAGAGTTATTAAGTTACAAACATAGTCACTTCTATTTTTTATATATATATGGATAAATAAATATTTCTATTGTTTTGGAAAATTGTAAATTTATATATAGCCTATATAAATTGAATCATACAGAAGGGATTCGAAGACGCACTAGACACCAGCATGAATGGCGGCGAACCCTGAGTGTATTACAGTACAATAGAACTCTTTTTGTGACTATCGCAGCATTGGATTTACGGAACACGCTTCTCCGGAGTTAGTTGTTTGTGATCGTAACTACCACCTGAAAATGCCCTCATGTTCCCACTCGTGTCGCTATTTCTGAGAATATTATTTACAACCTACGATTTGAATAATTACTCACTCTATTCTTCTAGGGCTGCGTTTCCCAACCTTTTTCAACTTGCGGCACACTGCGGGTGTTACTTGGATTCTCGCGGCACACTTATACATATTATTTGTAAATAGAAAACAAAGTGGTATTTTTTCTGTGATTATTGATCTCCTTCTCACAGAGAAGAAAGCTCCCCGTGGTAAATCATTATGCTTATTTTTAATTCTAATTTTTAAAAAATAGAAACAATCGCAATGAAATATTGGACTAAGGTTTCTAAAAATACGCTTTCTGTTTAAAAACTGTATCCAACCTTTTACTAAGAAGGAAGATCACTAAATACAAATCTCTTTTACTTTTAAAACACAAATGTAGGTAATTTGTCGAAAGGATTGGATGATATTTTAAATTTTCAAGTTGCAACAAGAAAGAAGCAATAATGGTCATCACAATGACTTCAAATACTTTTTTTCAACATTAGAAATGTACAGAACAGTAACACGGTATGAAACTTAAAATTGTAGATTCATAGTAGAGGTTCATAGTAATGTGAAATACAAATATACATTTTACCCTACGTTTTACAATTTGATGGCTATAAAATTAATAATTTTGTTTCGATTCCTCGCGGCACACCAGCGGTCCATTCACGGCACACCGGTTGGGAAACGCTGTTCTAGGGGGTTTGCATGGGAAACAGAAGAAATTCTTTTTCGTGAAATAATATTTTCCGCGACGGAACGATGATTTGCAGATCAAAATAAGAAATTAAAAACCTAATTTGTCGGATATTATCTCGTACTAAATTTTTTGGTTTTTGAATTTGAATATTTCTGAAGAAATCGAGTTTACTCGCATTCTCGCACTAATTTAGGAATTTGAAAAGAGGTAAACTGAAGTCCAAAGTCCAAAGAAGATGCTCGAAAGCTTGTTCACAAACGAGATGTTCCTGCTCCTTCACATGAGCAGCCACTTCGAATCTGTGGTCGGGGGCCGCGGTGGCTCAGTGGTAGAGCGTTTACCTCTGGTGCTTGAGGTCCTCGGTTCGATCCCAGCCCCCGCCAAGTGAACTTTGTGGTTGACAAACACCGTGTGCGTGGGTTTTCTCGGGGTTCTCCCGTTTCCTCCCACTTTCTTCATTCCTCCATTTCATTCAATACTCATCATCACCGTTTCCTTTAGCCTAACCGGCATAACTGTGGGACGTAAAACAAAGATTTCATTTCATTTCATTTCGAATCTGTGGTCGACGAGGAAGAAAATGAAATGAAATTTTGAGTTTTACGTCCCACGGTTATGCCGATTAGGCTAAAGGAGACGGTGATAATGAGTAATGAATGAAATGGTGGAGTGAAGAAAGTGGGAGGAAACGGGAGAACCCCGAGAAAACCCACGCACACGGTGTTTGTCCACCACAAAGTTCACTTGGCGGGAGCAGGGTTTGAACCTCGACGAGGAAGAGAACTTTGCATCGTCGACACTGCCGAACTGCAAATGTACGATGCATCCTAGATCCCTGGAAAAGTGGTCGATGTCAGTTCTTCAGAACCTGTTTCACCTGCATCCAAGGGCACCGATTTCTCTGTAAATTTGGGGGGACCATTCAGATGCAGAAAGTATATATATGAAGATTTTAAGACAAATTACGCTCAAATTATACCAAGTATTGTATACATACTCATAAATACAATAGGGGGGCCCACATGAGCCTTGGGGAGACCGGACCCACTCGGCCCCCCAGGGTTGCGCCCTTGGCTGCATTTTTCGGTAATAATTCCTCCTTGCCATCATTGGTGATCTAAAAGAATAGGTGGGATCTCTTTGGGGAAAACAACAATATGCAGTTTTGAAGAATTAGGAATGGTTAATTAAGCAATCTTATAAGGTTAAAATATTATTATCGTCCTACCATTTTTTAATACATACTTTGATTTATTGGCGAAAAACACTACAAATATATTCAGAATAATAGCATTTTGGATTTTTTCGGTGTTCTGTGTTCTTCTATTATCTTTCTTCCATCACTTTACTAATTCTTATCTTCACTGCTTTCTTTCACCTAGATGGAATAACCGTGGGAAATAAAACGAAAAGTTTTTTTTCCTTTTTAAGTACACTAGACAACAATTTGTCACCGTCCTCAAATTATAGGTGAACTTATATAACCTATGTGATGTAAAGAAACATTAACTTCGACAAACTCAACAAAATGGTTTCTACTTAAATATAATACTCAAATAATTTCTGTATTCTCTTGAGAACTAACCGTTGTTCTTAACTTACGAGGGAACCTATCCAAGTGTAACTCTGACTTCGAGTCGAGACTATGGCCGTTGGATACCTTGTCCCAAAAGAACGTAACACGAAAAGGGACACATACTCGATCGCAACCGTTGCGAAGATATAAGCGTGAAAAGTTAGAAATTGAGCTCCATACTATACATTACAAAGTCAGATTCCGGGTCAGATTTTTCGGAAACGGCCGGGTAAGGAAACTCAGCGAATACATATCAAATTAATGTGGGGATCCCAGCACCCTTTGAATGAAAAATTTGTGTCCCCGAGGCACTTGCAGGTCCCAGGCGGGGTCCAACTCAAAATTTGCAAATGGAACCGGGGGTCAAGTAGCATACTGTATGAAAGCTATTTTTAAATAAAAGAAGATAGAACAAATCTGAACTCTCTACGATAACCCTGTGCAAACGGGCAACTGCTCAAAATGTCAATAAAACCTACATCAGAAAATCTATAGCTCGCTTCTAAATCCATTAAGTTGCGACAATAACAAAACAGAAAAACACGTTTAAAAGTCCAGCTATTTAGAAAATCGGCATTTATTTTCGCGTTTCTAAATGGCTGCAAACTGAAAGCTACGAGGTGACTCGTGATAACGGTACTTTATGCAAAATAATATTGTCTATCGTGATCTTTTATCTCTCGGAAGATATCATATAATTACTGTAAAATTAGAGGTATTTTAATTTCGCAATGATTAGGCTTTGCAGACGAAAAATAAGTGAAAAAAAATATTGACATGAAATTTGTTGACAGTTTGGAGTAAACCTGTCTATCTAGGTTGGTAACATTCTGAAAACGCAAGAGACGAAAGCGTATAAATAAGGAAATAGAAAAAAAGGAAGATTTAAGGAAGAAAAATATCTTTTCTGTTGGAGATAAACAACTTCTCTTCATTAGATTCTTCTTCTCCTTCTTCATTCTGTTTGGAGAAAGAGAGAAAAAGGAAGAGATCTCATATCTCCAACTGCAGTTCAACGCAATCAGATAAAGAACTCAAATTTTCTTCCTTAGCGGAAGAGGGAAAATAAAAGAAGTGATGCTACTGTGTTTTAAAGATAGACAGTGCGGAAAACAAACTGAAATGTATATACTACGTATATTTATTTGCAAAGAAGTCAAGAATTGAAGTCGCAAATACGAAATTAAAAGAGGTGAATTTCTATGTGAATTTGAGACGGAAGATACCAATGAATGGCAACATTAAAGACATAATAAATATATATTAAGTTAGATTGGAGTTCTTTCGGAAACAAAAGTTTGATGTTGAAATGCAAATATAAAATAACATTTTTTTTTTCGTGAGTGTATTCTGCCTGTTTTGACGTACGTATCAGAGGTGTGTACCTTGATAAAATCAAACACTGACCACCTGTTGTCCACACAACATTGCCTGGAAAGCGTACGTTAGAAATTACCCTCAAAGATAGGAAAGTAATGAAATAGATTAGAAATATGACAGAAATTACGCATAATTACCGTAAAAGTAAAATTATTGAAGTAGTAGTTGGCAGGACGTATTATAAGGAGAAACGGAAATCGGTGAACAAAAATAGTCCAAGAGAGCAGAAAAAGCTAGGAAACGTCCTGGTGCAGTAGAGTTGGCAAATATTACATTTTCCTCGTAAGTTTCTGGCACATTTTATTATATGAAACCAGCTAAAAATTTTCTTTTAACTCTGCGAAAAACCTGTCAACCATTTCATGCAAGATGATGTAACGAAACGAAAAATTAATTTTAAAATATTTTAGTTTAACGTCCCATGTTTATGCACTTCCGGTTAAAGGAGATTATGATTAAGGCAAGTGAATGATGATGGAAGATTTAGTGGAATGGGAATGTGAGAGGAAATAGTAGTACCCTGAGAAAACCAAGGACACGATGTTGTCTACCACAAACTTTATTGACTGGAGATCGAACCATGGATCTCACACATCAGAGAAAAGGGATCAAAAAAACACTTCAGATCAGTGATGATTTTAAAGGATTTTCTCCGGGGGTGATTTCAATACAAGGCAGGGTCAAAATTAGTATTAAGAAAATACTTTGATTTAGACTGAGCACGATAGGATATACAGGGTGGCCCAAAAGTAAGTATACACCCCTGCATTGATCAAGTATAACATTTTAGTTTAGGGGTTTATTTGCTTCGGCTCTTCCGAGCTTAAGAACAAATAATGAAGAAACTAAGTCTACCTGATGGATAACAATAAGAAATCATATAAAATGCAATGAGCTGATCAGTACAGTACTGTATATCTACTTTTGGGCCACCCTGTATAATCCCAGGAGAATTTCATGGCTCCGAGAAGATTTTCTTCCTAGTTATCCCTAGAAATCATCACTGCTTCAGAGAAACGTGGAAAAGAATTGATCGTAGATGGATGTGGGAAGAGGTTACAGAGGTTTTTATGCAATAGCGAAGTTAAAATGGTTGACCATAATGATGTGTGTCAAATGTATGGGATGTGAGATATCAAATGAGACCGTAAGCACATTAAATATAATTTCTAAGGTGAACCAGTCTGTGGTGCCCACGAAACGAGACGAGATAGTTTTTTCTTTTTTCTTTTTCTTTCTTTATTTTCTTTTCTTTCTTTCTTTTTCTTTTGACAAGATGTAGCTTCTCCAATACAAGAAAACAGGCTATAGTTTTCGAAACGTAATAACGTTTTTCAAAATACATTTTCAAGGCAAGAAAACTATCACTTTACACTCTTGGCCAACAGTGGCTCCGGTTTTCAGACATCTGTAAAAGTTTGTCTCACTGTCGGAAATATCGCTAGGAAGCATATAAATTTTTCTCGTTTCGTTTTGTAAATTTATATACGAAATTTATTGCTCTGAATGCTTTCTTAACTTCATTTACAAGTTACCAGAATCATCCCACATCACAGAAGGTCCACGAAAGATACGATATAAGAACATTTAAACTATTTTATTGAAGTAAGACATTCAATGACTTATAAATCTTTAATCGTTGATGAATATTCAGTATTATGTTTGCACAATCATTTTATCAATTTATATTTTTAATACTATGAATAATGTAACCAAGGTTGCCAACCGTTCCGATTCCGTCGGGACTGTACCGATTTCTGACTTACTTGTCCCGTGTCCCGACTGGACACTCATCGGCACTCATATTGTCCCGATTTATCGATTTTCAAAGTTAATTAATATTTTACTGGGCCATTTTTACAGAGAAATAACTTATTTTTTCACACGTACAGCTTTATGTACAGGGTGACCCAAAAGTATTGGTACAGTACCGTACTAATCAGCTCATGGCATTTTATATAATTTCTTATTACTATAAATCGGGTAGATCTAGTTTCTTTATTATTTGTTCTTAATGCGTTTTACTTATTAAAGAAGCTGAACGAGACGGCCTATGAACATTTAAAAAAGTACGTGTCTCTTATTTCTTTTTACTCTTTGTATTGCACCAAACTTGTTTTTAAGTCAAACTGCTCCTTTAAGCTTCGGAGAGCCGAAGCAAATAAAGCCATAAACTAAAATGTTACTTGATCAATTCAGGGATGTATACCTTCTTTTGTACGAGCCTGTAGGCCTATAGAATCAAATTAAGAAATTATGTATAGTTTTCTCTCTAAACTTTGTTTATAATAAATAAATAGGAGTTGCTTTGGTTTGAATTTATTTCATATATTGCTTATACCTAGTGATGGGCAGTGGATGGGAAAATTAAAAAATAAATAAATAAGGTGTCACATTCAATCAGGCTCGTGTAATTCGGCTAATTATTTACACTGTTTTCAACGACGCGCCGTACGTGTAGTCATCTCCGGGAAGGGGGGGGGGGGGGGCTCAACACTGATTGGCCCGTCCCGAATTTTTCTTAAGAAAAGTTGGCAACCGTGCATGTAACATTAAAACAATTTTTGAGATCCAAAACTCGGACGAATTTGTGTTATCGACTAGACTCGAGAAATTTCTTGTCTCCTATCGAATTTGAAAAGGAAGTACTTCTCGGCTAAATTTTCGTCTCGAGGTCAACAACAATATATATACTCCATAGCCGGATCTCAAAACCAATAGAGCAAAATGGGATGCATAACTTTCAAGGATACTCTCAATTAAAGAGAAAAAAATGCGATTAATTTCGGATTTAAGTTTCTGGTTGTAGATAACATTATTTCTCAATTACTGCCTTTGTTCTCCTGTATTAGAGGAGGCATGGTAGCTCAGTGGTAGAGCGCTAACTTCTGATGCGTGAGGTCCCTGGTGCGACCCCCAGTCAAGTAAGTTTATGGTGGCCAATATCGTGTCTAAAGTTTTCTCAGGGTACTCCCATTTTCTCTCTCTTTCTTATTCCACTATTTTTTTTTCCATAATTAAGACCGATTACTTGGCTTAATCATTTTCTATCTTAGACTAAAAGAGCAAAAACGTGCGACATTCAGTTGAAAGATTTCATTCCATTTTTTTTTTTCTGTTGCAGATCCTACAAATGAAAACATGCAGTACTTGCGGGTCTTATGTTTATTCCGGGATCAGGAATCTTTTGAACTGGTTTTCAAACTAGCATTACATTTTTACCCATAAGAATAAGTTATGTAATTCAACTTATCACAGCTTTTGTTTTGGTTGCCTAACTGCCTTATCAGTGCCTGAACGTTAAACATTTTGCCATTTATACTTTTTCGGCTACCTAAATTCAAACTTGTAGGTGAAAAAAGAATGAGTAGGTGAATCATGATGTATTTCCGCCGGTAGTTCCGGCTTCTTTTTTGTTTGTTTCCGGTGAGTTCGAAAGATACGAGCTTCGTATGGAACTTACAAGGTTATGATCTATGTTGGCTTACAGGGGCAGTCAATAAGTTCCCGGACTTTTGTTGTAGCTCTTTATTACTACAAAATAAGTACACATTTACTTGATTGCCCTGAAAGTAGGCACCTTCAGAACACACACACACACACATACATACACTTGTTCCACCGTTCTGCGATTGGTGGAAACACAGACGAAAAGCCTCTTTAGGTATCTTCCAAAATTCAGCCGTCGCATTGCTTTTGATCTCTTTTACGTTGCCGAAACAAAAACGACATATCTTTAGTTTTGAGACGAGCCAAACATCCGATAGTGCTAAATTGTTTTTAAGGCTATCAAACTCTCTGAATAAGATATTCCCCAGTTTACACATGAACTTGATGTTTGTGTGTTGCTCGATCTGTGAAATTGCACCGACTGATCACTACACACTATTCCGCTTAGCTTCACTATTCGTACACTGCCTGTTAAGATGTGTTCACACTTGTTACATTCAGAATAAGGCAGCCTAGGGACTGTATTGCACAAGACTTAGTGTTATTGTATCACAAATGTCAGGACTACAACATCATTTCGGGAACATTTTGACTGATCCTCGTATAAATATCATAATGGCATACAGAAATTGCAATTTTTGTTAAATTTCCGAAAGAAGAGTTTTTAATGAGCAAATGAAACAAAGATAAGGAAAATAAGGGAATATGTTTATATGAAGATAAAGCAGCGTTTGGATTGCCGACTAAGCAAACAAGGCAAACTGAATAGGGCCCCAAAAGAAAAATAAACCAATATTTAAAACTACCGTAGATTTGTGATTATCCGCGGTAAATGGGACCACTCATTCTTTCAGAAAAAGTGTTCCGGGGGGCACTGCAAGTACTATTCTATTTATTATTATATTATAAACGTATTATTTTGTTCTCCTCCGGGGGCCAGTGCCCCCCCCCAAAAAAAAACATGTCTGGAAGAAACACTGGATGAAACTGAGCCTACCTCGGATACGAAGAAACGCAGATACTGCGGAGATCGGCTATTAATAGGTGCAGTACAGCGTGGCCAACAAGTCTCTTTACACTCACTTTGTCACTATGGATCCAAAACTCTGTGTCGGTTCCTCCATGTTCGTAGCATCTACCCTTACGTGCCTTCATGTCTGGTTGTTCATCCGTGACAACATATCATGGATGGCTTTTTGAAATGCTGCCCGAACTTGTCTTTCAGTTACTGGTTATCTTATCTGTGTGTCGGGTTTTCTCGCAGTTCCTCTAATACCTCAGAGTGCATTGTCATGTTCGATAATAACTGACGGCCAAGACATCAGAGCCGGTAGCTACTCTAACCCACGTTCGACCCAGTGATTTGGGAAATTTTTAGTCAGGCGTTCGCCGACAAACAGAGCGTAAGTGCAAATGATTGTGTCCGCCACCAGGACTCACTGGACTGGCGTGTATTTTCTGTGTCACCTAGGGACAGCAATGAAATAAGTGCCAATCGCACTTTTAAGAAAAGAAAAGAAAGTTTGAGGAACAGTTTGATGTTAATAATATTCATTAATATTTATACAATTTGATGATATATTTTAATAATGAGTGTAAAGGGACTTCTTGGCAACGCTGTAGCATTTACTGTAAATTACAACTTTTTAGTACAAGAATTATTTAGTAAGACTATCCATGGCTTTGGGTTGATTATTTTAACAAAAGAAACACTGACCAAATTTTTTCTTTTATTTTCGATATTGTGTGAAGAAGGATATGTTAGATATCCGAAACCGTTATGAATTATAATTTAAAATAAAGTGTGTTTTAAGCTTTGGTCAGTGTTCCTTTTGTTAAAAGAATTATTTGTATAGTATTTTATATGCAGCATATAAAACATAAAAATCCAGTATTTTTACGTATATGCAGTACCATACAAAACTTTTTTTTTTTTTTTAAACGTCAGTTGCTGTTTTGTTGGACATCTTTTGGCCTCTCTTTAATGTCACGATGTTATAGTGCTATACGACGACAGACGGCTCAGCCCAAAAATTTGGGACTTAGAAATTCGACAACAGCCAGTATGCATGTCATCTTTTACAACTGTAAACTGTATTTTTTTAGACTGCGACGGTTAAACTAGAGAGTCGGTTAATGTTACTGCACATTTCATTATTACTCAAAAATAACAATTTTGTCAAAACTTTCAATTTAATGATCTATGTTTATAGTCTGTAGACTAAAAAAAAAAGACAGATGATTAACGATTACGAAAGATTTAATGGAATGGAGGTGTGGAAGGAAAAGGAAGAACACCGAGAAAACTTATGAGCACAGTGTTGTCCAACACAAACTCAAATGGACTTTGATCGAACGGGAAACCTCTCATATCAGAAGTGATCTTTCCACCACTGAGCCATCATGGCCGTCTTCCTTCTTCTTCTTCTTTTTACTATTATATTGTAGTAAGACAAGTTTTTGCAGCTTTTGTGTAGCTAAACTACTTTTTAAATAACATTATTTATTTAATTTTAGTAACTGTATGTTACAACTATTTTGTTTATTACAAACTAAATACAACTTTCAAAAGTAGTTCACAGGATTCCAAGACATGATACGCAATCAAATGCAGTTGACTTCGTTCCTCTAGTCTCTGCCTTAACTTAGATTTGGGGGGAAATTTTATTCTTTCAAGACTGTAATTTCTATGGATGGGAACAGAAAATTCATCAGGTCGATATTTTCTGTTGTAGAATAACATTATCTACGATTGTGGTAAGTTGCATTTCATTATCTCCTTTCACTTATGAATAAACAAGTAAAAGAAAAACGTTAAATTTTGTATTATTTTTAGTATGTCAGACTCTTAAAGCTTTTCTTCCGTTCACAGTCCTCATGGGCTTCATTAAAAAGAATTAAATGTTTTAATGTTCCGCTGGAGATTTTATGAGAAGCTCTTTTATTATTTTTTTTAATGCCCCATATATAAATATGACGAAATCTTAAGGATTAAATCAATGGGTTACATGTTTGAAATCGAACATCTATTGTACACTACTAAACCCTTCTAGATTTTTCTATTTCCCTGCTCAATAGGTCGAGTAACTACTTGATCACTCGCAGTGGAATTTCAGTTTAACCTTTCAGAGATGTAAGAGTTCTTCTCTTAAACTTTCCTAATCCAAAGAACTTCGGATGTTCGCTCAAGAGAGGAAAACAGTAATTTGACTTCGAAGTTACGGGCTCTTCTGATCTTACAGTTCCTCCGTTCTAAAGGAACAAGAGATTCAGTTAGCTGTATAGTAGAAGAGCCTTCGTGGGAAGAAACTACCAAGAAAATAGTCCAAGATTACACAACGTCACTCGGCGTTATACAGAGTGTTATGTGAAATGTTGAGATGGTATTTTCTAGATTCGCGAATTAGTCAAGAGATTAAGGAGCATTCACTTCAGAGGTCTTCTGCAGATCTCACTGCGGGAGGTTGAGTGAAGTAGGCCAAAAGTAAAGTGCGTGTCTCTAAACAAAATATTAAGAAGTACTTCCTCTGAGGGATGGCGTACTCCACAACTTGATATTTACTGTAAAATTGTTCTATATTGTCCAACAGAGCAACAGATCATTTCCTGCTTGTTTTCTTGTAATCATATTAATAAATTTTCACTCAAAGAAATAATTAGAGAGTTGATAGCAAAATCCAAGACCCCAAGTTCATTCGAAAACGAAGAAAACTTGATTTGCGACTATCTGCTTTGAAGAAATATCAGAATTTCAAACTACAGGTGAGCCACGGCAACTGGAAGACTTGAAAGTGGCAACGCTGTCAAACTAAAGCGCATGGTAGCGCTAGTTTTCATGCTGTCTAGATCACAGAGGTCTGCCATTTAGTTTACTATGAGTCGTTGGACAATGCCGGTGCTGCCCACGTCAGAGCTCCCACTGCACAGCCCAAAATTTACATATTTCTGACCAAAATAGTGTTTCGTTGTTCACCGAATCCGTTTCCACAGAAATAGTTTCATGCTTTTTCCAAAGGTTTTCACCGAAACTGGTTTTGGTGAAAACCAAACCGGTTTTGAAGAAAACCGGTTTCGGTGAAAAACCGAACCGGTTTTTGGAGAAAACCGGAACCGATTTCGGTGAAAACCGAAATGTCGGGTTTTCGGGTTTCGGTTTTTCTAGAAACCGGTTTCCGGTTTTCACCATACCTAATTTCCATCGCTTGAACACGCACTGCACTGATTTCAAATCTATCAATTCTTTTCAGTTCACATAAAGATTTTCTACAAAGTATGGATGAAATATACAGTATTAATAGCAACATCAAATATGTGTAACACTTCCTACCAAAATGTAATGAAAACAGGCATAAAGTATTGAAAGAAGTTCCATATTGTATGAAGCCCATCATA
Source organism: Thermobia domestica (assembly GCF_964235325.1). NCBI lineage: Eukaryota > Metazoa > Arthropoda > Insecta > Zygentoma > Lepismatidae > Thermobia > Thermobia domestica. Next base: position 261,094,074 of record NC_137463.1, read on the forward strand.
AACAAATTATCTGCTCCGTCGTTTTAGCTGCTAACTTATACTGGCTTGACTTGGATTTACAGTCTTCACGCGAATCATCTCACAGCACCAACAGTAATCTGTCATCATAGACACGTCTCATCGATCCTGATATCTCGTTTTACATCTCTATAATGACTTGATCAACCTCTCCTCACGTTCCTTCCTCAGTGTATCTAAGTTTTATGAAATGTAGTCAAGGTGAAAGTGGAGGAAATGTAACTTTAAACTAATATGATATTTCAGTGCACGGTTTCTTTTAGAGCATAATCTTCACAATCTGTTAATGTCAGTCATGTTTAACATTGCCCAAAAGTTATTGATAACATAGATCAATGAGTCCCATAACTAAAGATTCATGTCGTTCGTGGTATTTCTAAACGCAAAATCTTCCTGACCTCGCGTCTATAAATAATGAAAAATACGCTCCTTAATCTTTCCATTGGACAACAAGAGAAATGTTTAAACTAGACATTGGACACCAGAACCATGTTAATGGAATGCTTTCACAATTTGCTTTACCATTACTAACTTAATGTATAAGGAGACGTTTAAACAAGTAAGGGAACATAAGGGAAGGTAACAGAACGTTTTGAGAGCCAATTAAACGGGTGTGTAACTGTCTTCTGATTGCCTTCAAGCTTGACATGTTTCAGGAAGTCACAACAGCAGAGTACACACTCAATAGGGCATTATGCACTATCTGGTGTCTTTTACATGTTATCAAATATATGACACATCAATTTTTAGTACAGTAGAAACTCGATTAACCGTCACCCTCGGGACCGGGACCATGACGGTTAAGCGAATAGACGGATAACAGAAATATCGTTATAAACCTCAGCAATTCTGTTAAGAAAATCTTAGGCACAAACCTCCAGTTTACTAACTTTTATATCTCTTATTCCATTGTATACCTGTACAGTACTAGCTAATCCTATTGGAGATGATGTCTCGCTCTCCGCTTGTTCCAAGGGCAATCCCGCTCCAGATAATAATGCAATAGAGTAATGCATTTTGGTGCAATGCTGCCGCAAGCCGGACCGGCGTTGGAAATCAAGCAACATATCCTTTTTTCAAAAATGGATTTTTATAAATATCCATCACAAGTTATAATGATTGAACAGGACCAGAGTAAACCGTATTCCTTCCATGTTACACTAATATAGGTTCCTTTTGAAAATAATTCATAACAGTTTGGAATTTAATTTCTGGCATTTTGAGTGTTTCAAGTCCATGCTTTTCTCCATAAGGGTTTCAGTACTGTACCAAGTTTTTGTGTGGAAACTAGCATGACCGGAAATGACGCATGACTATTTCAGTCCATTTCGCTTACACTTTATTCCGTGCTCTGCACGGCACACGGCGTCAATTACGGCATATTTAAAGTACAGTACTGTTCGGAACAGTGACGGATAACAGAGAGTGACGGTTAATCGAGTTTCTACTGTATATTGAGATGCAAATAGTCAAAGAGATAGGAGTGTTCTTATCGGGTTGTGGTTTCCAAGCAACAAACCTTACATTCATTAAGAAATACATTAGACTAATGTTGAATTTAAGAGGACCAAAAGGGAAGACCTCCAGAAACACAGATTGAGAAACGCTTATCTAATTGCTAGGTTTTAGAACTTTCGAATTTTTAAAATCTTATTTCATCTCTTTTTTCTTTTCTTTTCTTTTAATTCCTTTACATTTTTATCCAACTTTATTTATGGGAAAGTTGACTGACCTTTGCAGTAATATAAAAGAAAAAAAAAAAAAAACAGGGAAAAATAAGCCCAGAAACAAAAATCCCTTCGGTCCAATTTAAGGTTTAGATTTTGACAAAAGAAGTTTTTTAAATTTGAATTTCATTGTTCTTTTTCTTTGTTTTGAAGAGTTAAAAAAAGAACAAGGAAGAAGACACACAAATGTGCAATGCTGTCTACCCGCCAGGGGGTTGTCTGATGACACGTGGAAGTAGACTTCAAGGAAATTTCCAATGCACGTGGGAAGCATACCTTTAAGGATAAGACAATGACGTCAGAAGCTTAAAAAAAGGTTTTCTTTCTTAAAGGCACGAGGATTACTGTCTGTTAGTTTCACATGTTTGTTATACGGGCGTAATTTGGGCAGGACAGGGGGACAATTGTTTCCTTCACCGATATAAGTAAAGATTCATATTTTTCTTTACTAGGTGTTTATTATAATATTAATTAAAATATATATTTCTCGAACTTGGTGTAAGTGGAGGTGTAATTAATTACCTCGACCTACCGTATTAGTAACAAACAGAAAAAAAAATGTTTTGCTTTGCGTTATACTGTACAACAAAAGGTGGAATTAATAAAACTCATTTTAAACACAGCAGCTTGACAAGCATTTTAGTGTGATATTTCATCACTCAGGTTCTGGTGTTGCGAGTAACACAGACTCTCTGGTACCGGCTTGATACAGAGCCAATGTTGAGTGATGTGAAAATTAAATCGTGGGGCTGTTAATTGTATGAGTTCAACGTCTTACGATTATGCGCCAAAACTAACAGAGACGGTCATAATGAAATATATGATAATGCTGGATCGAAGAAAGTGGAAAAAAACGGAAGAACTCCGAGAGGAACCAAGAACATGGTGTTCGTTACCACAAAACTCATTTGGCGTGAACAAGGGGTTCCCATTCACCAGAGGTTAACAGTCTACCACTGACCCACCGCAGCTCCGAGCGGTTGTTAAAGAACTAGCTGAGTTAATAAATGAATGGAAACATAGAGTATGTACTTCGTGTTGTTAGTAATACCACAGCTCGCATGGTTAACGCAAGCTATTAAGATACCAATAATGGTGACTCTATTATTAGTGAGCGATCACCCGAACCTTTCAGTTCGTTAAGGACAGTGTCTTAGCAAAGATAGGACAATCGGCTCATAATTAATGTATGAGATAGATATAGCAATATTGTGGTTTTTAGTGTACACATTGCCTTGGATTGATATAATAAATATAGAAATAATTGACATTGATAATTTGTATTAGTTTTTATTTTGAGCTATGAGCGATTCTTTATGCGTATTTGACATTTACACGAAGTAATGAATAACATATTATATTTTGTGTAGTCTTACACGTAAATATTTTTATGAGCGTTTTAATTTTCTGACAAAATTTACATTGGTAGAAGTGCTGCCATCTGCTTCTCATATTCTTACACTTGTTCTCAATATATTTGAACCGATGAAGACTGCGAGAAAGTTGATCTAACCACTACCATCTTAACAAAACACTTCGAAATGTGATGAGGCAAATATGAAAATTTAACAGAACTAAGGTAACACAATCATTGTACTGAATTAGTACAGCCGTGGTACTATGTAGGATGTTTCATTTTCATTGTACAAAGAAGTACGCACAATCGTAACATGAAAACATCAATTAAAATATATTTATAAGTTAAGACTTAATAATACTTTAGGTTATTGTGTCGGATCAATCGTACTGCACGCTATCATGTTGCTCGTGTCGTAATGAAAGGCTTGGTAGGACTATATTTTAGAATAAGTTTTACCTTAATATATGGCACATTTTCGAGCCTCCTTTTTTGTTGGTCGCGAACGGCACAACTTTCTAGTGCCATAAAAATTACTTTCTGTCGAATTTATCGCAAACTAAGCTTGGAAAATTGCCTGAAACATGTAGCGTTATTGAGTTTGATGCTATTTATCTACTGTCGCATCTTGGGCAAATTTTAGTTTTACTATCCACTAACATTATTTATAAAATTTGATTGGGGACGGGGACACAGCTTCTCAGTGGTAGAACTTCCACCTTTGGTGCAAGGCATGGGGACAGGGTTGCCCAAAGCAGTGGCGGATCCAGAGGAGGCGATCGGGGCGATTGCTCCACCCCAGAAAAGGAAACTTTTTTTTATTTTATATATATAAATAAAATCCTCCCAGAGTTTGAAACTGTGAAACGTAGTTTTAAGTAGCAGTATGAGAGCCCCCCCCCCCAGAAGTCGGTCCTGGGTCCGCCCCTGACCTAAAGGCAAGTTTGATTGTTCATTAGACCGTGAGTTTATTTAGAGGTGGACAATTTTTTCGCTGATAATGGTACAATCATACATGAGAATGGAAACTTAGAAGGGGAAAAGTGTGCTTATGGGGCAAAATGGTCAAATTTGTGGAGCAGAATCGTAAATTTGGGGATAGAAATGTATATTTGGAGAAAGAATGATAAATTTATTGGGAGAATTGCAGTGGCGAAGCTACCCTGCTGGGGGAACTAGCTCCCGATTTTTTTAAATGACAAAAATAATTTAAGCTATTATTTAAATATTTTTGAAAGTTTATAGTAGACACATGATATACCTATCATAGTCTGGATTCTGACTTGCCTCCCAGTTTTTACCTTCTAGAATGGAGAATTATACTGGAGAATTGTAAATTTTGGAGGAAGATTGGTAAATTTGGTTACATAATAACTTCAAGGGCAAATTTGAGGAAGTAGACAAATTTGGGTAAAGTTTGCGCGCAAGCCTTCCAGACAAATGGATACCCATGCGTAGAATTTGATTCATTTTTAGAATTTATTATTATTATTATTATTATTATTATTATTATTATTATTATTATTATTATTATTATTATTATTATTATATCTGAATCTCTTACATTGTTTACTAGAATTTGGTAATAATACTTGCATGTAATGATAATCAAATTCAGCGGCATCAATGATTTTTGCGGATGGTATCTTTCGCGAATGGGTCATAGAAATAAACTCGACCAATTTTAAAATTCTTCATTACGGATCTTTATTCTATTTTAAATTTAACTACAAATCCACATTACATTTGGAGACAAATGAAGAAAGAAAGTTCCTTTGAGGAAAGAAAAAGAGAGGGGGAGGGGTGAGAGAAATAAAACTCGCAAATACTTCAAGAAGGAATTAATTTGATTTTTTTCCTTCCTACTGTTTTCCAGCTGAAACCAAAGCAACAAAAATTCATGTGGTGAAGTGGGATCATGAAATGGACGTTGGTAGCTAAAACAAACTGACAGAATCCAATAAAATTTCGCGTTAAAAAAAGAAAGAATGAAAAAAACTGATAAAAAGAAGAAAATCACGTGAAAATAAAAATCCTCAGAAATAGTGTACGGAGGCGCTGTCCTTGATTTAACCCATCCCTGGATTTAAAAAAAAAAAGTATCGCCAAAGGATTAATTTTTTTCTCTTCACCACGTAGTGTTTATACATCCAAGATAGAAAGCAGCCGGTGGACTCGATATTGCTATCTTTCCACGTTAAAAAAAAAAAAAAAAAAAGCAGAAATCCCTTCCGTTTGTACCCTAAGTGTATCTGTTTCTTAACATTCGCAGATAGTGTGTATGCAATTGTGTATGTTAGGAATTGAAAGTACATACCAAGATTGTTGTTACTTGAATATTGTATGACGTCAAACACCACGAGTATGTAGCGTGATGCTCACCTGTTTCCAGAAATCTAGATCTGCGTTGTGTAGCTTGGATGTGAATGTCAATTCTAATTTGACATGTATAATCATAAATTTATGAAATTGTAATAAAGGAGAAACGTTTGTACGATAATACTTAATGCCATTTGTATTAAACGTTTATTGACGTCATAACTTAAGAAAAGAAATGAGTTATCTGCATTAAACACTACATGCTTGGCTCTGGAAAGTTGTGTTTTTTATAGGATTTTATTTTTTAAAAAAAATGTTAAAAATGATCAAATTTTACTTTAGTTTCATTCACTACTCTTGTCCCATTTTCTTTAAATTTCACATACGTTTTTCTTTTTTAAAAAATCTTTTTACTTCACATCCTACGGTTATTCTCTTTGGGCTAGGCCTAAAGGAGACAGATGGTTAATTACGAATGAATTTTTGTAAAATTAAATTTTTATGTTTCTCTCCCAAGACTATGTGTATTGAAAGCCCACGCGCTAACCACTAGATCAGCATGGATGGTTATTATTATTATTATTATTATTATTATTATTATTATTATTATTATTATTATTATTATTATTATTATTATTATTATTATTATTATTATTACAAGGTAACCAAAAAGTTCCTGCTGTTGAGGTCCCATTAATCATGCAGTCACAGAGAGGAAACGAATTGGCGCATGTGTCTGCCAAGCAATTGGGAGTTAGTCTAACCATCAACTTTCAGTAATACATGCACGTTGAGCACATACAACAATCATAGCTCGTCCTTTGTCGAAGAGAAATGGAGATATTGCAGAATCTTGTTTACGTGTGTTTGTCATATGACTTTAAAGTGGGTCTGTCAGCTGTCGCATCAAGTCAACGCATATGCCAGACATTTGGGGAGAATGCCGTGAACGAACGAACGACGCATTGGTTCCAGAAATTGCATTCGTGAGATGTGAACCTTCCGGATGAACCTCGGTGGTGTACCACATGTGTTGGATAACGAGGCCCTGAAAGCAGCCATCGAGGAGGAGACTGATCTAAGATGTAATGAACTGCAAAAAGGTTTAATGTTTCCGCTGAAATAGCCCACACTGGACCTCGATAGGATAGGGAAGTCATAGAAGTTAAGGAAGTGGGTATCCTCACATTATTGGCAGCCAACAAAGAACAACGAATAACAGCCTGTTTGTTCTTGCTCACTCGCTACCAGAACACGCTCATCTTTGCTCATTTATGCTAAACTGGTGACGAATAGCGGATCCTCCATGATACTCCAAAGCATACCAGACATTGGTTTTCGCTGCGTGACCATGATCTTTACAATCAAGATCACCTCTGCACCCACGAAAGGTTATGTTCCCTCTATGGTGAAATTGTGGTTCATTACGAGCTTCTTCCACCTGGTCAGACCACTACTCTCAGCAGTTGCAAAGGGTGCGCTGTATATTCTGGCAGGAGCCGGCATTAGTAAATCGCAAAGGTGTGCTGTACCTGCACGACAATGCCAAGCCACACGTAGCAAAGAGGACCCGAGAGACTCTTTAGCAACTTTGTTGGAAGACACTGTGCCATACACCATATTCATCGGACCCGCCAAGAGATTACCTCCTGTTTCATTCCCTCAACAACGACATCCATGAGATATCCTTCGCAAATGAGGGAGACCTGCGGAACACACTCACGAACCGCCTAGTTTTATCACCAAGGTATTGTGCAGCAACAGGAATGTTGGCAAAAGGTGTTGGATGCTGATGGAGATTTCTTTGAAACCTCAAGGTACGTACTATTCACTGTATTGCATTTTTTTTTGTTTTACTTCTCTAGAACGGCAAGAAGTTTTTTTGGGGGGTTTCCTTGTATTATTGTTACACAAATCTGTAACCAAAAGTTTTCCTTTATTTTTAGAGATTTGACCTGGTCGGGGGAAGGCAAGGGTATGCGCTGCTTTGGGTGAAATTGAGCTATTAGGTGGAATGGGTTGGAATCGAACCACAAAACAGTATGTAAGTAGTTTTATTTCAGAAATGTACCTGCAGATTAGTGGGAAAGGTTGTTTGGTGTATATCATTGTATTGAATTACATGGGAATGTTGAAATTTCTTTTGTAGTTCACTCGAAAGTTAGAAAATGTAATTTTCTATTGTCTTCTCCCAAGCTGTTCTTTTGTGTAGGCTGAATACGGGAAAAATACTTAGAAAAATTCCATAAAAACAGGTTTTCTTGTAAATTTTGGGGTACACTAGGCCCACACCTAGAATTTTTTGTTGGGAGAGGTCCAAGATTTCGGGGGGAGGCAGTTGCGGATCTAGCCCGGAATCGGGGGGTCTAGGCCCCCAGTTTTCTGAGTGACACAAAACAATTGAAAAAAGTTTATAGTAAGTCGCCTTTTATAATTTACTGGAAAAAGATATTTGAAACATTAGATATATAGTTTCAGTTGCAGTTTTCCTGTTATGCAATGTGCAAAACCTTACTTGAGATCCAAAATGTCATCGTTCAATCTAGCCATAATAATTTGGGAGGGAGTTCAATAACAAGACTTTACATCTATGTAGAATGAAATGGGTATTATTCTGCATTCGAAAAGACGATAAGTATTTGTAAGGTACTTCCACCTATATTCCCCCCCCCCCCCAAAAAAATAAATTATGGGACCCTATGCAGAGTCATTTTAGCGTTGTACGAAGACTTCCTTATGTAGAAACACGTGAGTGAAGTTTAAAAGTATTTATATCGAAAAACGCCAGCCACGATTTTTTTTTCGCATGGTTGTCCAAAAACATTAAGAAAAATTGAGGTAAAAGAAATCTATTCTTTCTCTTATTACAGTATTATTGAAATGAAACCTTGCAGTTTTATGTTATGGCGGCTAGGCTAAAGAAGACGTTGATCATGAGAAATGAAGAAAATGATGAAATGAAGAAAGTGGGAGGAAATGAGAGAACTTCTAGTACAGTAAATAAAGGTCTGAACCCGGAAAAAATTCATACAAGCAAGAAACTTTGCAAAAAGTTTCCTTATGATGTCCTAATCAATATACTAAAAGTCCCCGAAAATTCATGCTGTGCTCTGGCCGCCATCTTGGAAAATGGCGGATTTTCCTAATATTTACAAAATACGCCATAACGTCCTTGCTAATTGACGTATTGTCATGAAACTTCCACTAAATTAAAGAGGAATAAATAAGAAATCTAAAAATAGTAGTATTATTGTTTTATTTTGTTTCCATAAGTGAAAAATAATTAAATAATTAAGATTTTGAAACGTACAAAAACATATTTTGAGAAATAGCTCTAAAAGTATGCAAGATACCCGGCTTTAGTACATAAACTAAAAGGAAGATGCAAACTTGTTCTTTCATTTAGCGCAATTTTGGTTACATTATGACAAACCGTAACGAAGATATGATTATTTTTCTAAACATAAATGAATATTGTTTTACGGGTTGCATAACTACGCGCATAAACTTGAATTCTTAAAATTTGTAATGACGCCCTTATAATTAAAATGTATCAATGAAAGTTTCACTAATCCCATCAGAAATACTCAGGGAAATTTAAATATAATCTTCAATACTTCTTATATTACCTAAAATTATAGTTTCGCCATATTAAAAACATGTTGTATAACAGATCGAAATAGGTATTAAATTTATTTCATAAAATGATCAAAATGAGGTATAATGCATTCCTTAAATTATCTTGGAAATTTCACAGCATTGCTTTTGTTATTTTTGATTTGTATTTAATCTATATATTAAGATGTGGTTCTATTTTCATGTACTATATCGTCTTAGACAGTTGTGAGAAAATTGCTTATTATGTTTATTCTTCTCTTTACAGGCTGAAAAGTGAATAAAATATCATTGAACATTCTATACGCTAAAAGTACGATACAGTGCAAATACCTTCTGTGCTTGCTTTAGTATTATTGTATTGTAGTAAGAAGCCTCAAGATGGACGAGAAAAATATTTGTATTTTATGTGGTGAATGCCTTGATAAGGATGTAACTGTAAAAGTAGGATTGCAAGGAATTCACACGTTAGTTGATGCTAATAAGAAAAGAAAAGATATGAAATATGAAATGATGCAAAATTTAGACATACTTGTAGTTCATGTTCATTGTAGGAAAGAGTATACAAGACCAAGTAGTATTGTTTCAGTCAAACGTAAAAGAGAAGAAGACTTATCAGATACTTCTGAAATATTTCTTCGTTCAAGTGTGCCTAAATTTGATTACAAATTTAATTGCTTGTTTTGTGCGGAAGAGTGCAAATTTCCTAACACAAAATTACCAAAGAATCGCCGAAGAAGGATAAGTAGAGTTGAAACTATGGATATTAAAGATACTATATTACAAATATGTTCCCTTCACAACGATTCATTGGCAAAGGAAGTCGCGATTCGTATAACAGATGCAATTGACTTAGTAGCTGCGGAAGCGCGTTATCACCACGATTGTTATATTGACTTCAGAAATGTGCCAGAGAGAGAAGACCGAGGGAGGCCATCCAATGTTTTAGGACAGACATTTGAAGAGTTGATTAATTATCTTGATGAAAATGATGAATGCCAGTACACATTAGCAGAGTTAATGAACATTGCAAAGAATATAACTGGAGTTACCGAAGAAATCTGTGACAAGAAAACTTTGAAGAAGTATTTGAAAGATTATTATAAATCAGGACTTGTATGTACTGAGATACCAGGAAAACCTTCTATTTTTAGCTTCTTAGGTACTTCTCACAAAATCATATCTGATCAGTGGTATGCAGAGAGACGGAAAGCAGAAGAAAGTGAAAGGATGAGAATAGTAGAAACAGCTGCTCTTATAATAAGGGAAGATATTCGACGAAAAGTTTATGATACTAAAAATTATCCAACTATCGACGAAATGGAAGAGGGTGGTATATATCTTGTACCTGAAACACTGCGGGTTTTTACGCATAGTGTTGTTTCAGGAGGAACTAAAAGCATCATACTAACGTACTCAGAAAAGAAAAAGTTATCAATCATGCAATCATTAGTGCTTGCAGACCAAGATCATTTACATCTCCTATTCAACTCGGACTGTCTGTTTATCTTCACCATAAATATGGCTCTAGGCGCTTGGTAGATTTACTTAATCGACTTGGTATTTGCTCATCGTACTCTGAAGCCAACACGTACATGATTTGCGCCGCAAATAACACAAATAGACTTGCAATAGATGAAGATGGATTTATACAGTTTATTTTCGATAACGCAGATGTAAACATTTGCACTTTGGATGGTTTTGACACTTTTCATGCGCTTGGAGGTATAGAATGTGTAACACCTGCTTCATCTGTTAATATATGTGGAAAAGTCTTACGAGATTGTGATCAGAAACTTGACAGTGGAAGTTTTAAAATCGACATTACTAAATTCAAACGAACCTCCTCAAATGGCACAAAATTGGTCAAAACCTTTGCAGTGAATAATGAGCAGATATCAGTAATGCGAAAAGCATTTAAGGTTGATGTAATATGGTTGACTGGATTTCCTGTTTGCAATAGTCCTCAACCAAGCTGGAATGGATATATGCAAAGTACTTCACGTCCTACAGGCACTTTCAGCGTAAGTAAAATTGTTCCAATACCATTCATTAATTTGGACCCTAATAATTTGGACACCTTGTATTCAGCTTTGAATTTTGCTGCACGACAATGCATTCAAAGAAAACAAATTTGTATCGTTACATTTGACCAACCACTCTATATGAAATCATCTCAAATATTAGCAGGAGAAGAGTCCACGAGTTACTTGTCGTCTGTCTTACTAAGACTAGGAGGGTTTCATCTCCTCATGTCTTTTCTGGGAGCTATAGGATATGTAATGAAGGGCAGTGGATTGGAAAGTTTGTGGGAGACCATATATGCGAAAAATACAGTTGTCCATATGCTATCTGGCCATGCTTTCTCTCGAGCTGTACGTGCTCATACTTTAACGGCAACAGCGCTCCTATCTGTTCTCATTAATGAGAGTGAAGATCTTAAAGAAGACGCCTTAGAACTTGCAAGGTTATTCCAAAGACTGCTTGCAAAGGAACTATCACCTGATGAAGCAGTTTCCACAGATTTCATGAATCAGTTTGTTCGAAATTTTGAACTTGTATGCGAGCGAATGAGAGCCGAGAGTCGAACGATCTCCCTTTGGTTGCAGTATTTTGAACAAGTAACTTTGATATATCAGTTCATTCGAGCAGAAAGAACGGGAAACTGGCCTCTTCATGTGGCAACAGTTATGAAAATGATACCATACTTCCATGCGGCAGGACACATCTTATACGCAAAATCAGCACATTTGTACGCACAGGAAATGCTTGAATTGGAATCTCGCCTATCTCCTGAAGATTACCGAAAGTTCACCATGGAAGGATACTTTACAATCAGAAGAAATAACTGTTATTGGTCAGGAACGTGGAGCGATATGATTATAGAACAATCGTTAATGAAGAACCTTAAATCAACAGGCGGCTTAACACGTGGGCGTGGCATTACTGAGAATACTTTAATGAAGTGGATACTGTGTGCACCAACATGTATCGAAGTTGCTCATGCTGTTGAGAGTTTAGCTGGAATTATTCCTTTGTCAACAGATCATGTAGAACTTAGAAAAAGCCGAAAGAGCAAGGATGCGTCTGATACAAGTATTTTAATACAGTGGCTAACACAACACAATCCATTTAAGCAGAAATCAGGGGCCCTTATTTGTCTGTCAAGCGGACTTGTCGGTGGATCTGATGTAACTTGTGATGAGGCTCTCACGAAGGGAAGAGCATCAATGGAAGCATTTGAAGGCAAGGATGTATTTACTGCTTCCTTACGGAGAAAAGACAGAATAATACCTCTAGCTGCAGTTAGTTCAGGAGTGAAAATTAAGAATACTACTGTAGTCATCCATCAGCAACAAATCTTTAATCGTATCGTTTGCTCCGTAAAAACTAAAAGTGAGCTCAAACATTGCTTCAAATTTGAATTAGCACCGAAACCTCCGTCATTATTCGACGACGTATCAATGCGAAAAACGAAGAAATCATCAATCATTCAACTGTTTAAAGCAGACAAATTAATGCATGAAACGTTACCATCGATTTGCAAGTTTGTTATAGATGGTGGACATATTTTGCATTCATGTCAATGGCCTAGGCCATCAACTTATGGAGCCATTGCAAGTATGTATGTGTCATATATCATTTCTCACTATGGTACAACCTGCACCGTAGTTTTTGACGGTTACCCAGACAATCCTACCACTAAAACACAAGAACAGAAGCGACGAGCAAGTAGAAGGACATCAACTGATATTCTAGTGCAGGACCACATGATTACTACTACTACTCAAGAGGAGTTTCTTGCAAATGAAAACAACAAACGATGTTTCATAAATCTTCTCAAAACCAGGTTAGAGGAAAACAAAGTATCAGTTGAAGAAGCCGAAGCTGACGCTGACGTTCTCATTGTATCAGTCGCACTACGAGAAGCTGCTATGGGAAGTGAAGTTGTTGTTGTAGGTTGGGATAGTGATTTGTTAGTTTTACTGACTGCTTTATCTACACCTGAAAATAAAATTTGGTTCCTAAAGCCTGGTACAAAACATGCGAACAAAAAGGAAACTGTAGTTTTTAACATCTCGAAGCAAAAATCTGCTTTCAAAGACGTTTGCGATGTTTTATTATTTGCTCATGCAATGAGTGGTTGCGATACTACTTCGGCGCTTTTTCGGAAAGGGAAGGTAAAAGTTTTGCGTTTATTGGAACAGAACGAAACCCTTCGAAAAGAAATGAGAGTGTTTAACTGTAAAGACTCAAGCAAAGAAGAAATATCAAATGCTGGAGAAAAATTCCTTCTTGCATTATATGGAGCTCGCCGTTGCACGTCATTAGATGAATATAGGTATTTCTACTATAATCGTATCGTTGGAAAGCAGCAGCTACATTCTAAGTTGGAATTAGGAGTATTACCACCAACAGGTGCTGCTGCCGCTCAGCATTCTTTCAGAGTCTATTTGCAAATACAACAATGGCTAGGAAATGCATTAGATCCTACCGAATGGGGATGGAGTTTTATTGATGGTTCACTGAATCCCGTTACCACAACTCTGGAACCAGCACCAGTTACTCTTTTGAAACTTATTTCATGTTCATGCAAGTTGTCTTGCCGAAAAAGATGTGAATGTGCTACAAAAGGTCTTCATTGTTCAGCAATGTGTAGTAACTGCCAATGAATGTCGTGTGAAAACTGTCATGATGTGAACGAATTGTATGAGGATGAAGGTGAGGTACTTTGATTGTGCTGGTGACGTGAAAATCTCAAATCTTAATATCTTTTCGTGTACTATCTATTTTTTATACTCCAATATTTTGCAGAAAATATAATTGAGGAAAGGTACGTAATGGTATACTCTCTACCCAGAGATATTTTATCCTCTATACTAAATTAATTACGGATTTCGAACTATTATACAAGATGTGGTTAATATTGAGAAATTGACGTTATTTACATAAGACAAAAAGGACAAATAAGAGTGAAGTTTAAATGTTAGTTTTTTGTGTGTAACTCTAATGGGATTGGATAAGTTTTTTTTTCTTTTAAAAGAAATCAATTATACTAAAGTTTAACAAATAAAGTTTTGTATGTGGTTATGCAACCCGTAAAGCAATATTCATTTATGTTTAGAAAAATAATCATATCTTCGTTACGGTTTGTCATAATGTAACCAAAATTGCGCTAAATGAAAGAACAAGTTTGCATCTTCCTTTTAGTTTATGTACTGAAGCCGGGTATCTTGCATACTTTTAGAGCTATTTCTCAAAATATGTTTTTGTACGTTTCAAAATCTTAATTATTTAATTATTTTTCACTTATGGAAACAAAATATAGCAATAATACTACTATTTTCAGATTTCTTATTTATTCCTCTTTAATTTAGTGGAAGTTTCATGACAATACGTCAATTAGCAAGGAAGTTACGGCGTTTTTTGTAAATATTTGGAAAATCCGCCATTTTCCAAGATGGCGGCCAGAGCACAGCATGAATTTTCGGGGACTTTTAGTATATTGATTAGGACATCATAAGGAAACTTTTTGCAAAGTTTCTTGCTTGTATGAATTTTTTCCGGGTTCGCCCAAATTTTGACCTTCATTTACTGTACTATTCGGGAAAACCCACGACACATGATGTTCGTCCATTACGAAGTTCACTTGGCGCAGGCTGGGATCGAACCAACTGCCTCATGCATCAGAGGTGAACCACTACGATACCGCGGCCCGTTCATTATTATTATTGATAGTATTAAATAGTAGTGGTAGCACTATTGGCATACAGTTAACGATTCAATACACCGTACTCCCATTAAATCGTTCTTTACTTTAGAGGTTTATAACAAACGTTGTCGCAATAATCTTTTCGTTTCTTTTTTTTTCTTTTTCTTTCTTTTTTCTTTCTCCATTCAAAGCGTTTCAACTTTAAGACGAGAAAATAAATCGTAACTCACTGAATGCTCTCAGAAAAAAGGAAATCCGTAAAGTAAAGTTTGTGGTAAAAGTTGTTTCAAGATTTAAAGTTCAACCATAGAATATGAATGATTAAAGGACCGCTGTCTGACATATATCATAGAATAAAGAATCCCATGCTTTCAGATACTCGTCAATAATAGAATATGCATATCTTCCTTATTTTTCAAGGTCAATCTATTTTCTTTTAATGACGAATAAAGAAAATGAAATGGAGAGAGGAATAATAATAATAATAATAAGAAGAAGAAAGAATAAGGAAGGAAGAAAGAAAGAAAGAAAGAATAGAAAAGAAGCAAAACTTCTTTTTTTTACCTTCGTGACCGTAAACCTCATTAAAAAAGAACTTGTCTATTATAGTTTCCGGAAAAGCGTTGTAAAAGAAAGATCTGAACCATTTCCCCCACCGCATTCCCACTCCACATCAACAAACTTGGCTTCTGGGCTGTCTCAATCAATCAAAATGCGTAAAATGTATGTAACAATTTCCTAATAACTGACAGACGAGAAGAACTGACAAGACAGAATCCATTAAATAACAACCGTCTGTTGCTTGCATGACGTTGCCTGTTCTACGGCCGTTTGTTACCAAATAATCTCTTATTTTTGTCGAGGTCATTAACATTCCCTCATCATTTCACTCATGAAATACACAATAAAAATTCATAACTCTTTCCGATTAAGAAAAAAGAACAAAAAAGCTGGAAATATTCAATGATGGTTCTTTAAAGATAATCGATTCTAGTATTTTTCCACACAATAAAGATATCACTGTGGTTCACTAAAGAAGTGGGTACTTCTAGGCTAATACTCAAGGTCACAACTTCGATCTCATGCTAGCGTTCACCTCTGCTGCATGGGGTCCCGGGTTCAAACCTTGCTCCCGCCAAGTGAACTTTGTGGTGGACAAACACCGTGTGCGTGGGTTTTCTCGGGGTTCTCCCGTTTCCTCCCACTTTCTTCATTCCACCATTTCATTCATTTCTCATAATCACCGTCTCCTTTAGCTTAACCGGCATAATCGTGGGACGTAAAACTCAAAGATTTCGATCTCAGGCTACATTGGCCAGGGATGATCGCAGGCAGGCTTTAGGGCAGGGAGGACAGATTTATTTTTTTAATTGAAAACGATACTGTTAAAATGAAGAATGTTAAATTTTGGATGAAGAGAGGTAAATTGGGGAGCGAGAAACTGTTTTGTATACAGGGTGTTTAAAAAGTCCGTATACTACCCCTGGATTTAAGTATCCCAGAGAAGAATGTCAATGTGATTTTAGTTTACTCATTTAGTACATATTAAAGTTGAAATCTTCTGGTTTTAGATCCCATGATTATTCCCTTTAGGCAAGATGCAATAATTGGTGGAGTGATAGTGTGGGAGGAAACGATTGTACCCCGATAAAAACCACGGTCACGATGTTGTCCACCACAAACTTAGTTGGCCGGAGATTGAACCAGGGACCCCACACACCAGAGGTAAGCATTCTACCACCGAACCATAGTGCCCCCTGAAGAGTAAATGAAATGGTTGAATGAAGAAAGTAAGACGAAACGGGAGAACCCCTAGAAAACCCACGCACACGGTGTTTGACCACAACAAAACCCACTTGACGAGTTGAGATCGGACCAAGGACCTATTATAGTTGAGCACTAACATTTATGATAGATCTGTGTGCTCCATCGTTCGTACAGCTACATAAATGCCACTATAACTGCAACTACTCACATTATTCATGGCTTCAGAACTGAAATGCTGCACGTGACCTTGAATGCAGAGATACCAGACAGACAGGATACCTTGAAAGCAGAGGTACCTGACAGTAATGTTTGGGACCATGAAAGCAGCATTCCCAATACCACAACTAATATCGCAATGAGAGTATTCTCTGAGGTACTCTGTCTATAGAGATACGGGGACTTTTCGGACACCCTACATTTAGCGTTCCAAGTACAAATTCCATCTTCAAACTTTTTTTTTTCTTTTTACCGAAACTGGAAGCAATAGATGCCGTATCAGTACTGGTTTTAATATTAAGTCCTTATACTTAATAAGTCTATCAAAGTTTCATATATACTCAGATATGAGGATAGCGCGTAGCGAATCAGGTGCTTGGTAGATTTTTTCTGAAGAATATTTGTCTGACAGGGTACGTACTTCATGTCTGAACGAATAGTTCATCATCCTTTATATTAGTGGTTCACAACCAGTTTCGCATATTCCCATGGAGTTTCTGCCGGTATTTTAGAATCTAAAAGTCAAGAAAGATTTGAAAATTAATTAAAATCAAATTCGAGACAATCTGTACAAGTGATCGTCTCGAGCTTCAGCAACAACGCTCGATACTTCACAGAAAAGTACGGTTTTACACTATTACGATTTATATTAGTACGAGGGTCATTTCATAACTAATGCACACTATGACATCACCGCTGAGTCTATGATGAAATCGAGGTAAACATTTCATTAGCTGAAGCTGAGGTCTTGAAGCAGCAGGACGTGTGCATGTGCGCTCTCTAATGAACACGTGACTAGTGTTGGAAATGATGGCGGCAGGTGTCTCGGTTAACGTGTCTACTGAAGATCAGAGCTCGTACATAAAGATTGAAACGTTACGTAGTAAAATCCCCATAGAAATTCACAGTGCCTTACGTGAAGTTTGTAGTGAGACAACAGTGGACTGCAGTACAGTTTCTCGTTGAACTACTCGTTTCCGTAGTGGTCATGTGAGCATAAATAATGATGCAAGACCAGGCAGACCTAAATCATTAACAAATGACAGAAGTGAGCAACTTGTGGCAGATGCACTTGAACAAGATTGCCGTGTGACATGTAAGAAGCTTTCTGACATTACTGGGATTCCATCTGCGAGAATATACCGAATTCTTTCAAATGATTTACAGAAGAGAAACATTCCTGCCCGATATGTCTTCTACGTCTTGACTGCTGAACGGAAGACGGTTGGGAAATGTTACCTCATGCTCCCTATAGTTCGGACATGAGTCCACCAAGCTACGACCTATTTTTAAAGTTGAAACAACGTATGTCTGAAAGAGTTTTTTTTTTTTTTTTTTTGCAACCATTCTAAAGCTTCAGAAAGACGGCGTCTTTGATAGAATACATAAGATACCTGGGTATTCGGATCCCGTCATTGCCAAGCAGGAAGATTATATTAAAGACCCGTAGAGAGATGATCTCCAAACAATAAAAGTGTAAGTTACACAAAAATTCATTATTTATGAAGTGACCCTCGTATTAACAAAAAAAAAAAAAAAAAAAAAACAAACTAAAAAAAAAAACTAAACAAGAGTGTCGTTCAGTAAAATCTCTGAGTTAAAAAAAAAATTGAGAACCACTGCTTTATATGATAATGATAATATACAGCTGTAACAAGATTTTAAAACCTTGTTATGGGTAAAAATAAAATTACATACCGTACGTACATTTCTCTTTGTTGTTTGACTAAAGTTAGAAAAGTAGGATGTATCTGTGATATAAACAGGAAGCAGAGGAAAATATAATTATCTTAAAATTAAAAATATAAAAGCTTGTTTTCTTATGTCAAACAAATTACAGAAAAACAAAGTGAAAAACAAATACACTCAAGACCTGCTGCCTCTTTCAAGGAAAAGCTCTACTTTGGAGATTGGAGAGTTCGATTTTTCCGTTCTTTATCTGCATGACATTTAGCTTTTCTGAGGTTTTCCACAAACCACCGCTAGAGTGCAGAGAGTGTCGTATTTCATGCGTAAAACACGATTTGCTTTCTTTCTCTTACATAACGTATTTTTTTCCTTAAGCTTTCGAAAAGCGACACAAAAGTTTTCTGACCAAGATTGCTTTGATACATTTCGCATACGCTGCAACGAAAGAAGATCAAAGTCTAAGCTCTCCCAGAATGGAAGAAAAGTTACTCAAATATGTACGAAGAAACGTAAGTGCAGAAACAAAAAATAGCATTTCGTCGGGAACGAACAACGAAAGACGGAAGTTAAAATGGCTGTTGTGGGAGACCCAACAAGTCAATGGCGAGATATCTTTCACAAAGTTAATCTAAAAGATTGCAACGAATACATAAAACCTACCTTTAAAAAATAAACAAAAAAAAAAAAAAAAAAAGACGGAAAGAAATTGCAGGTTACTTAAACGAGAAAATGAAACGGTTGTTTAAATCTATAATATACGAGGATTGTCAAAAATGTTCGGTGCAAAAACATTGCAACTTGCAACGGCGCCAAATTACCAAAATTTCTGTGGGTGTATATCAATGCCGGGACGTGTTATGTGTTTTCAGGGGAGCCTCGATATTTTTTATTGATTTCCTTTTAGTTAAAGTCTTCCATAAATACTATCTCGATATTTTTGATTGATTTCCTTGTAGTTAAAGTCTTCCATGAACACTATCTCGATATTTTTGATTGATTTCCTTTTAGTTAAAGTCTTCCATGAACACTATCTCGATATTTTTGATTGATTGCCTTTTAGTTAAAGTCTTCCATGAACACTATCTCGATATTTTTGATTGCTTTCCTTTTAGTTAAAGTCTTCCATGAACATTATCTCGATATTTATGATTGATTTCCTTTCAGTTAAAGTCTTTTATGAACATTATCTCGATATTTATGATTGATTTCCTTTTAGTTAAAGTCTTTTATGTACACAATCTCGATATTTTTGATTGATTTCCTTTTAGTTAAAGTCTTTTATGAACACAATCTCGATATTTTTTATTGATTTCCTTTTAGTTAAAGTCTTTTATGAACACTATCATAAAGGGATGCGCTGTGATAAAGTAAAATATACCGGTATTGTATGGATAAGTTGGGATTGCCCTAGCTCAGTTCGTAACACGGTTAACTTAAACGCAAGAGAAATGGGTTTAGACCCGGATCCAAAGTTAAGAATAAATTACTGTAATGATATTCTCAACATATGTGATCGTAACATTAAGTATATACTTTAAACAACTTACATGATGCACAATGATTGCCAGCAAAAATGATATTATCAACACGTTACTAAAAGAAAATACAATACTTACACAAATTAAAATAAAAAAAAATCATTTTAAAAACAAATAATTTTAATGGTATTGCAGAAAGAACTGTACAAGGATTTTGTTGTGAACGTAAATTACTGGTTGTCTTTCCACAAACATATTTGAAAGAAATAATTATGTTTTAGATGTTAGAAATTTTAACATGTAATCTCAATGTTTTAATTGCTTATTAATTTTTGATAATTTCAAGTGAGAAATATTTATTTTATTTTCTTTATATCATTAGTATGGGTGCTCGAGCGCCGGAGCACCCACGTAGTTGGCACACGTAGTATCGTGTGACTATCATAAGTAAAATTCTGGTTTAAACGATACAGCAAACCGTTAACCTTTGAGGTCCTTGTAATCTTTTTCCTAAATTATCTGCGTGCAAGTTTACTTTTCGCACACCACTCGAAATAATTTTTCAAAAATTCTAACTCTTTCACTAATTTTCATTTTTTTTTATCTCCTAAATGATTTGTGCTGGGTGATATGAAGAAAAATATACTCACTTGGCATAGATAAAATTCAAAGGATCCATCAGAAGTATTTGTTGAAAAATCACAATTCTTTTACCAAAAGTAAACCATGTGATGTGCCAAAAGTAAACCAGCACCATTATCTGAATTGCTCTGAATTAAATTGAAAAATTACAGCGTTTCATGCATAATAATAGATTTCCCAACAAATATGGGGTCCGGATGCATGGCATAAAACTACAATGCAAAAAGTAGAAAACAACTTATTTTAGGTGTCCACTAAAAATCACGAATGCTATCTAAGCGAGTCAGGGCAGGGCGAAGATAGTGGGCCTCTTGATATCGTGTGAGTGCGTCCGAAGGGAGAAGCTGCGACAACAATGGTGTATACGCTTAAGCGAGGGTTTTGGCAATAATACGAGTTTCAATAGCACTCGTCATAGTTTCATACTAGTAGCGTTCCACTTGTAAACAGAAAATATAGCTTCACTACACTGCGCAGAAATACGCTGCTGGCAAATAG
The DNA here is from genome assembly GCF_964235325.1 of Thermobia domestica. Taxonomy (NCBI): domain Eukaryota; kingdom Metazoa; phylum Arthropoda; class Insecta; order Zygentoma; family Lepismatidae; genus Thermobia; species Thermobia domestica. The sequence continues at coordinate 261,115,113 of NC_137463.1, forward strand.
TATCTGATACAGTATTCTTTGAAATGCACGCATTTATCTGTCGTAAACCATTTGTAATGATTTTACACTATTAATCCTACTCTTGTAAACACAAACTACAGCTTTATTACTTTGTATTTAACTCTATCACCTGCAGAAATTTGTTCTTTAAAAATATGTCTTTTCATGCAGAGTACTGAATTAATCCTTTAAATCTTCCAAAATGTGATGTGCCAAAAGTAAACCAGCACCATTATCTGAATTGCTCTGAATTAAATTGAAAAATTACAGTGTTTCATGCATAATAATAGATTTCCAATGTTAAAACCTATTGCATTAACGCTATCTATTAAATCAGAGATGAAAATCATAGTTGAAAGGTTTACTACTAGATGTAACTAACTAACTCTATGGCTTATGAGATCTGGAGGTTTCACGAAACGTTCACGAGAAATTTCCATTGACTTCTGTCCTTAGCCAATTAGATTCAGTTCCAAGTTTGTATTTCTATTTCTGCAAGATTCATCTTAATATTTTCCTCCCATCTGCGCCTAATGGTCTAATGGTCTTTTTCCATCCACAGAAGCCGCTAGATGTGGTAACAAGAAAAAAGCTGCTAATACTCGGTATTGGATAAAATCAACTGTAAAACGTTGCGTTGCTTGACATCGGATTGGTGCAGTCAAAATTAAATATCAAGTTTCATTGTTTTGTTGTTTATTTCAACTGCAAATACAATCTAATATTGCTGATACTACATTTGAACAAGACATAATATCTGCAAAGTAATATGACTCTATATCAGTGATCGCCAAACCGTCGATCGCGAGCTGTTAGTAGTTCGCGGGGACATTTTCGGTAGATCGCGTTAACACTCCGGTTGGCTAACCTTGATTCCTCCAGTGAGTTGACGCTAGCGACAGGGGGCGCTGACAACAACTGCTTGTTTCTCTCGTGCAACAGCCATTGTCAGCCTCATCTCACGCTACGCTAGCTCAGATATTTCATAAGTTTGGTGACCACTGACCTATAGGCCTACCAATAAATTACAATGGATTTCTGAAAGTAGGAAGTAATGAAACAGTTTACACAGATTAATTTGGTTGGAAGACCGACGTAGAGGTGCGAAATTATCTTATCCTTATATCAATATTATACTTTGTTATATAAGATATTGCTTTAACTTGATGAATAATAAAGAAACATAATAATATGAATGTTAGCAATCCAATTAAAATGTAACATAGCATTTGGCTCAAAAATAAACTCAGGCAAACTAAAGGTTGGTGTAAAGAGACAATCTTTGCCGGTAGATGTCACTACAGTCTTCGTATCTCTCTTATGTATTTTTTACCTTTCACAAAAATTCACGATTTCTTTTACAAATTTCAACCTAGAGATTTAAAATTTTTAGAAAAGGAACTTCATAACCTATCGAACATAACAATCCATGCCGATTTTTTATTTCGGCTTTTCTTTATTTTTGAAACAGTTATATTGTTAAAGGCTTGGATATCCATTTCAACATCAAGCCATTTCAACAATGAAGAAAATTCTAAATAAAAAAATCGGCACGAATTGTTGCCTTCGATAGGTTATGAAGTTCCTTCTCTAAAAATTTGAAGTCTCTAGGTTGAAATTTGTAAACGAAATGATGAATTTTCGTGAAAGGTAAAGAATACATGAGAGAGATACGAATATTGTAGTGACATCTATCAGCAAAACTTGTCCGTTTAAACAAACCTTAAGAGATGAGCCGAAAAGAGTGATTCTATAATATTTATAGAAATTGAGTCTCTATCATCTATCTTTCTACTAATAGAATATGTTCTTTATGTAAAAAATGACCAGTTCAGAGTTTAAAATAGCAGGAATGACACCCGGAAAAAGATACCTTAAGGTTGGTGTAAATTGATAAGTTTTGCGGATAGATGTCACTACAGTATTCGTCTCTCTCATGTTTTTTTTTTTTTTTTTTTTTTTTTTTTTTACTTTTCACCAAAACTTACAATTTTCCTTACAATTTTCAACCAAGAGACTTCAAATTTTTAGCGAAGGAACTTTATAACCTGTCGAAGGCATCATCTGTGCCGATTTTATTTAAAATTTTCTTCATTGTTGAAAGAGTTCTATTGTTAAAGGTTTGGATATCCATTTCAACATTGAAGAAAATTTTAAATAAAAAATCGGCACGGATTGTTGCCTTCGATAGATTATAGAGTTCCTTCTCTAAAAATGTGAAGTCTGTAGTTTGAAATTTGCAAGAGAAATAGTGAGTTTTCGTGAGAGGTAAAAAATACATGAGAGATATACCTAGACTATAGTGACATCTATTGGCAAAATTTGTACCTTTAAACCATCTTAAGTCTTTATATTGGTATGCTGTCTGGTAAGTAAAGACAGATCTTGTTATAAAGTATCTCGTGATGGTCGTGGCAAAGCTATTGATCTGTAGACTGGATCGAGGTGGAGGATATTATCAGGTGCATTTTTTTTTCACATGTACTTCAACAACTTCAGTCCGCTTCAGAAGCTTCCTCATTTCTTTATTTTGTCATCATTAGACAAGTCTTAAGCATTTTGGACAGTGATTTGATATCTTTGAGGACATCGGTTTCCATCTGAGGTACCATCTTTCTAGTTTTATCACTGAAGCTAAATATTAGGGTGCAAAAGATCCCCCGTATAATTTACTGTTTACTTAATTGCACTGTGGGCTGAATTACTATCACTATCCGTGATTAGGGTAAAAAATCTGAGAGAGATCTCTACGATTGAAGTATGATTTACTAATGTTCTTTCGTGATAAGAATTAAACAATCGAAATAGATAACAAACAAAAAGTAAATAGACAACAAGGAATCAAAATAGAGCAATCAAAATAGATAACAAATATCAAATAGATAACAAACAATCAAAATAGATAACAAATAAAATCAAATAGATAACAATCAAAATAGATAGTTAAACAATCAAAATAGATAACTAAACAATCAAAATATATAACAAACAAAAACAACTACACTGGCTTACGTCTGCTTGTTTATTTATTAATTTATTATTGCTACCTATTACAGGAGTTTATCCCAGTTAGAACTATAAAATTAATATATCTTAAAATGAACAGTAGAAGAATAAAAAGAAACAAAAATAAAAAAGTATCCACAAGAAAACATCAGCATATATAATGGCAAAATGCTAAATGTGTAGGAAGAGAGCAAGATATGAATAAAATACCAGTAAGAGAAGATAAAGAAACTACTAAATCACATACAACAAAAAACAATAGAATATACATTAGAAGTTTAATATAATTATTTTTTGAGAACAGGAACAGTGAGATACTTCTAAAGTAATTTTATAAAGCCATCTCTTAGTAAAGAGGCATGACAGAGTCCATAAACTAACTAATCAAACACAATTATTAATAGATACAATATTGTTACTAAACAAATTCAAAATAGTAACAATAGAAGGGTTGTTAAAATATTAATAACTTACATCGTTATTATATTAAAATTAAATTGCCTTATATTGTCATTTTGTGAAGAATACTTAATATTGAGGGCGTAAACTGAGAATCGAAACCTTGACTGTAGGTTCTCCGTCTACCTAAATCTTTAGTTGATTTCTGACAGAATATTGCGAGGAGTAGCGACAAACATGGATTGAAGAGAATAGGAAACTGATAATTAAGTGATAAAGAGGTTTAAATTTCATTACTTGCTTTTATAAAGAGTATAAAGGCTGTGCTTGAGATACGAAGCAAGGAATCTGAAACTATCGGATAAGGTAATATGAAAAGGCACTTACAATGTGATCCTTGTGGTAGCTGTAGTAAACATCGAAGGTTTCGCCCCCTCTGTAGCTTATGTAACTTCTAGGCGAATAGCAAGTCTAGAACTGAAGTATAGATTTGAAGTGTTTGTTGAGTGAACGTAGGTGCTTCTTTTATATAAAATGTCCTTGTCTGGAAGTTTCATGTGTATGTCTGATAGAATAAAATAAGTTTAGGGGCATATTTTAATAAAGCAGACTAGATTCTGGAAACAATCCTGACTTAATTCATTCAATTCAGAAAGTTAATATTTTGAACTGAAGCCAGCCTTGAATTGTTTACATAGATTTTTTTATATAAAAGTTGAAATATTTACAACAATTTCGGAGTTTTTAAAATTTGATATACTACAATATAATAAATATGGAAATATCGTTTAATATCGCTTACACCCAATGATGGACAGCCTATTTCCCGAATACGATTTGCAATTCCCTTACGTCTGGTTGTGACATGAAACAATGAGTTTAAACAAGCTATCTACTTTTGATAACTGAAAAATCGTCACTTTGTGGCTTACAGCACTTTGTGGTTTGCCCGGTGATGTGTGGTGTGCGGGGTTCCTAGATCGACCCTAAGTCGTGTGAGATTGTAGTTTACAACATAATGTGTTTTCGTTTTCTTTCGAGATTCTCCTGTTTTCTTTCTTCATTTCAACTCTTCTTATTCTTTCATTACTACTTACTTTCATTAAACACCCGTCTTTTTTTTTTTAACCTAAAGCAGCGTTTCCCAACCTTTTTCAACTTGCGGCACACTAGGGGTGTAACTTGAATTCTCGCGGCACACTCATAGATATTATTATTATTTACAAATATAAAATACCATGCTATTTTTTTTCTGTGAATACTGATCTCCTTCTCACCGAGATGAAAGCTCGATCACTGGTTTTCCCCTATGGAAATTCATTATGTTTATTTTTTATTCTAATTTTAAAAGAAAAAATAATTGCAATGAAATATAGGACTCAGATTTTTAAAAATAGGCTACTCTTTCTTATTCGAAAACTGTATCCAACCTTTCACTAAGAACGAAGATCACTAAATAACGAACGAATAAACAAATTTGTTGTACTTTTAACTTTGCTGTTTTAACCAAAACTGGTGCATATTATTCCAATCACACAGCTTGCAATGCGTCGAAGTCAAAACACAGCTGTGCGAATGAGTGTTATACGAACGTTCACTTAACGCGTACCGTACAAGTGCTTCCATTTCTCGGTGTTAGTATGACTCTCAATTGAAGCGTAACATAGCAGCTAACTGTGAAAATGTGTACGAGCCGAAATACTGTCTGCTACACAGTAATAGATGTAGAATAATATATTACAATTACAGTAATTTTTTCCATGGTAGAAATTCATAGTAATGTGAAATACAAAAATGTACATTTTTTTCTATGTCTTGCAATTTGGTTGCTATAGAATTAATAATTTTGTTTCGATTTCCTCGCGGCACACCGGTTGGGAAACGCTGACCTAAAGAGTACAATATTGTAACATTAAACTGAAGATTCCATTCCATTTTTTCTGAATATTTATAGAGTTAAATTAATATACTCGATTAGAGGGTTTAATTAAATTTTCCGATAGTTCGGTCGATTGAATTAGAGTTTAACGTCCTCGTCACTTAAGACTACAATGAAACTTGAATCTGCAGTTTAACGTGGTATCCACACAATATGAACTCTAATCGGCTATCGAACACAAGTCTCTTGCAAATGAAAATGAAATCTTTTAGTTTAACTAAAAGAGACGATAATTAAGGCAAGAGAATGATGATGGAAGAACTGGTGAAATGAGAAATTGGGAGGAGACGAGATAGTGGCGTAGCAGCTGCCCCCGCAACCCTCGCAGTGCGGGGGGGCCCGAGGTATAGGGGCCCCGAAGTCTTGCGATGAATAAAGATTTAAAGAAGTAGAACTTCAACCTTACTTCTGTCGGCTTTACAACTAGGGCCCCTTCCCTATACTTTGCGGGGGGAAGGGGGGTGCGCAAAAGTGTGCTACGCCACTGAGACGAGAGTACTTCGAGAAGACCCATGGACACGATGTTATCCACCAGAAACTTACTTGGCTGGGGATCGAAGCAAGGACACCATGCACCAATAGTAAGTGCCCTACCACTTAGATCAACCAATCATTCCTCAGTTTCTTAACCATCCGAGTTTTCCTTGTATAGTTTTTTTAAACCCTTACTAAAGTGGATAGGGACATAAACATAAATATATCCATCACAGTTAAAATTCCAAAGGTTCTCCTACCAGAAAACAAACCCGGGACCACGTACACCAAAAGCTCACGCGCTAGCCGTGGGGAGAGCTACGACTGGTCTACCGCGTACCTCACAAGTCTCTCGTCGAAAGCGCTTACCTTACCTAACTACAAGGAATTAAATAGCATAATTTTGGAAAACCTATATATGAATTATGCCTCCAAAGATAATAAAATTAAACTTAAAAATATATTTAAATTCTTAAACAATGAACTTTACAACTTCAAATGCCTGTTATTTTCTGTCTTTCTTCACAATTTCAATAACTTGGCACACAATGCTGATAGGATCTATCTATCTATATCTATCTATCTATCTATCTATCTATCTATCTATCTATCTATCTATCTATATATATATATATATATATATATATATATATATATATATATATATACACTCAATATACAAGATTTTGCCATAGCTTTTCATTAAACACGGTAGAAGAGAACGCTTAAACGAGGGAAAGATGATGATTGAATTCAAATTCATTTTGAATACAAGGATTCTGCTTATAAATTGGCTACATTCCTTATGTCACAAAGAACCTTCTTATTCATCTGTGATGAAGCAATATGTAAGCATTTGGATGGTCGCTTTGGAATTCTATTGATTCAAATTTTCAACCAGCAGGGTGTTACGCAGTTGAAACTCAACGATGACAACAGATCAAAATATCTTTTTTTTTCTTTTTTTTTCAATTCCGTTCTTGTCACTCTTATTTTTCCTTGCTCTCATTTCAAAAAGGGGAAAAAATATTGGGGAAAGAAGTGTTTAGATGCGTGGAAAACAAATTTAACATGTTGAAGAAAGTCTGGCAGGACTCATACGTATCTCTAGTTCTTCATTTCCTAATCTCGTCTTCTTATGAGGTTTCTATTAGGATGTCCTTCACATCGCCAAACTGTCGCTCATTCTGATTGGCTGTGATATCTAACGAAACCTTGGAATTCATTTCTATGGATTCTTTTTTTCTTTTCTTTTCAGAATCTATGTATTTTTCCACTAACCATTGATATTTTACGCTTAAGACTTCTATTTTTACTTTCTGAGTTGATGAGGATGTTTGTGTTTGGAGTTTAACGTATCCCTTTTCGGATGCTCTAAGAGATGAATGAATCCTCCAATACCCTGATATCCATGGAAGGTCTATGAAATAGTTTTGGTGTTACGTAGTGCGTATTAGATGCAGTTTAAATAAACTGAAATGGAATTTTTATCAAACTTAAGATTTTGTATAAAATTACAATTAACATCTAAGTTTCGTAGTCTGGATTCGAATTCAATGTATTACCTAAGAAACGAACCCAGGACTCCTACTTCAAAGGAAAGGCCACGTATGAGTTAAGTATATAATTTGTGGCATTTTAATTGTCAAAGATCGTATTTTCTTTGCTATAAAGAAAGGTCTTAAAAACAAGAAACAATTCCTTTTATAGTATTTTGCAAAATTGAATGATCATATTTTGCTTATAAAAAAATACCACCAATGCGAAAATTTGGGGATATATCGAATATGGACCCGTAACTAACACAAATCATCAATGTATACTTTGCTGTATTTTATTCAAATTTGCCAGTTTCACTTTCTCTAAAGCCTTCTGCTTTTACATTTTAAAAGTGTAAATTTCAGGAAATGAGGAGAAAGTATAAATTTAAGGAATCGAGGAAAAGGTGTAAATTTCAGAAAATGACGATAAAGTGTAAATTTCAGTAAATGAGGATAAAGTGTAAATTTTAGAAAGTGAGGAGAAAGTGTAAATTTAAGGAAATGAAGATCATCGTGTAAATTTAGGAAGTAGGAGAAAGTGTAAATTTCAAGAAATGAGGATATCGTGTTAATTTTAGGATGCAAGGAGAAAGTGCAAATTTAAGGAAATTAGGAAAAAGTGTAAATTTTAGAAAGTAGAGAAAGTATAAGTTTAAGGAAATGAGGATATAGTGTCCATTTTATGAAATGAGAAGATAATGTAAATTTCAGGAAATGTTTAAATAGTGTAAATTTTAGGAAGTGAGGAGAAAGTGTAAATTTGAGGAAATGAGGATATAGTGTAAATGTTACGAAATGAGAAAAAACTGTAAATTTCGGGACGAAAGGAGAAAGTGTAAATCTGGAAAAATGAGAAGGTTCTCAAAAATTTCGGTTGGTTGATTTGGAGGTTAGCGTGTTTCGTTCCACATGGATACTATATGAGATATGGACTTACAGCTTAGCGTGGAATCCAACCACATTAATCCCCACCGGAAATCGAACCCTGATGTCCCGTGCCGGAAGCATTACGTTAACCACATAGCAACGAGGGAGTTTTCGAAAATGTTCCATCATATTTCCTTGTAGGGCCTATATGTTTCCTTGTATATGTTCTATAGTTTCACATGCAAAAGTGTTGAAATGGGATAATTCACTGGCTAAATAGTGTAATCTGTGTTTTACAGTGTTATAAACTTATATATTCTTCTCAAAGTATTTGAGTATCAATTATTGCTATTATTACATTTTCATCTGTAAAGATATTCACCCATTGACTAAAGGGTGGCTCTACAAAGGAAAACAAAACTGAAAACAAAGCCGGTTTCTTGCGCATAAAGTGTAGTGAATTCCACTAGGTGGCGACAGAGGAGCAGGAAGCCATGGTTGATTTCGTTGTGATGACTGATGACCGGTTCAATTTATCTGTGTGACGCCATGTTGACTTTACGTGAAGATCGACATAATGTAGCGTAAATAGCGAGAAATTAAAATTTCATAAAAGTAAAAGCGAGGCTATTTTTACAGTGTAAAGTAGGAGAACTGAAGGAAGTTTAAAAAATTAAGAGGCGGGAAAATATTAAACGCGGGAACTTAAAAGCGGGAAATGCTTTATGTTTCCACTACCGGTAATACTAATATTACGGTAATTTTAATTTATTTCATGAGTAATGCTAATTCAATTTTAACGTAACGTAAGATACTTGTCTGAATTCGGATTAAACTGAGAATAAATTAAAGGAATTTTCGTTTTCCGAGATAACGGAAAACAAGAAAAGGCGTTAACAGAAATGAGAACAATTCCAGCTTAAATAAAACAGATGAAAGGTATTTCTTGGTTTAAACATTGATTCTTCGTCTTGAGACTGCAAGGTCATGCCAAGCATTTAATAGTCAGAAACCCAGGTTCGTTTTATGGTTCTGTGGCTACTCGCCAACTCAGGCAGGAGGACTAGTACGATGCTCAGACATAAATCTCCGACTTTTTTTTTTATTTCACATAAAGTGGGAGCCTTAAGAGGAGGAGGAAAGGAAAAAGGGAGGGAATCAGAACTTATGCTATATAAAACTCCATTCTCAACCACCAAACTTCTTCATTCTGCTGAGCGTGATAATATTTCGCCTCTTTCATCAACGTAATAGGAACAAACGTCTGACCTTTTAAATACGAACAATGAATGGGAATTCGGGTCTAAAAGTTTTATCACCTACCATTTTGGAAGCATTATAAAATTTGATGATTTGCTTCAGGCAGGAGAGATATAAATGTACTGGCATTATTATATCGCTATTGTGACGAAGTTAGAAGTTTTGACACGAGTTTCATAATAGAATTATTAATTGTATTGAGGAGGTATAACATAGCCGTTTCAGCGTTTATTGTTTCCTATAGTTGCCTTACCAGAAATCCTGAGATCTAGTACTTTTATGGTTGATCATATTCGGGGAGAATTCGGTGTGATGTTATTGAACGTTAAGAGGTACATTTTCCTTTATTGATTGTAACAGCAACAAAATTTAAGTATTTTTTTGCGTTTATAGATTTGATATTATTTTGAGTTTAGCTTCCTTTTGAGCAGCAAGGCTATATGGGACTGGACCTACAGTTTAACGTGGGATCAGAGCCACATGGGCTCCTACCGGGAATCGAACTTGGGTTTCCCACGATAAGGCGGGCACATTAACCGCTTAGCCAAGAGGGAGCTCTGTGTGTTAAAATAAAGCGTATGTAAAACATTATGCTATTTTCGTGAAATATATATAACATACAAGGTCTGTTTGGAAAGTTATTTCATACATTTTACTGTGAAGCGACTGTACATTGCAGCGCGTTCTATCCACCAAGATCGATGTAGTATAAGTCAATAACCAAGCGAGTGCCTATTCAGTTGACTCTGAGCTCTCGGTGGTAAGGGACGGGCGATTTCATAAACCTCTGTTTCGTCTCTTATACAAGTCGTGATGCAGCCTTTGTCGTGACCAGCTATCTGTTCAAATGTAATGTTGCAACGCTGTTGCAGCCACCCTACAATTCCGACTTGGCTCCCACAGACTTTTTTGTTTCCCCGTTTAAATTTCCCTTGAATGGACATCATTCAATTGACGGTGTGAAAGCAGCTTGTGAAATGGCTTTAAACACAAGTTGCTTCGGATGCCTTCGTAGATTGGAAAACCCATTGTAAAGATGTATCGACGCAGGAGGACAATATCTTGAAGAAAAAAGTGAAATCTTTGAGTTTTACGTCACACGGTTATGCCGGTTAGGCTAAAGGAGACCGTGATGATGAGAGATGAGTGAAATAGTGGAATGAAGAAAGTGGGAGGAAACGGGAGAACCCCGAGAAAACCCACGCACACGGTGTTTGTCCACCACAAAGTTCACTTGGCGGGGGCTGGGATCGAACCCGGGACCCCAAGCACCAGAGGTGAACGCTCTACCACTGAGCCACCGTGACCCACTAATATCTTGACGAAATCTAATGTATACACGACTCCAAAAGTGCATTACCACCTGCAATTCTCGTTTTCCTACAATAGCAGGCAACCCAAAAAGCTCGGCGGTTAGGTTGGTTCCGAATTCAAAAGGCGTTGGACCAAACCTCAATTTTGTTAAAAATATATCAGTGTGGCAAACTGAAAGATAAGGAAATAAAACAAATTGTTAAGAATGACAATTTTATTATAGTGACGGAGTTGGATGACATCAAAAGTTACAAAATGATCTTACTTAAGCAGTTCAAAAAAGATGAATGGCAAAAGACACATATCAGAAAAAAACATTTCTCTCCTTCTCCCCCCAAAAAAAAGGAATTTTAAAAAAGAAAAAGTTACATAAAGTAAAGGTTTAATATAAAAGACTCACCCAAAATTTTGAAAATTGACACGCGAAAGGCAAGAATAACTGAACTCAAGTGAATAAAATTGTGCACAGATATTGCAGACGTAAAATGTGGGAATACAGGCTTCATATTTTCCTGAAAAAAAACGGTAGGGTGTTGCACAGTCCCCTCCAAACCCTTGATCACGAGATATCAAAAATGCTTGTAACAGTATGTCAGATGTGTGTAAAGGACATGAAGAATTGTAACGAAACTTTTTCTATGGACAACACGTAAAAAATAAAGGAATACGAGGTTTTAATGTTCTGCAGAAAACAGTTTTAGGGGGCAAAAGCCCCCACGAACAATTTTGAAATTTGACGTCCGAAAGGTAAGAAGAAGTGAACCGAACTGAATGAAATTCTGCACAGATATTATAACCGTAAAATGAGGGAATACGGGTTTCTTTTTTTCCTTTAAAAAATGGCTGGGTAGGGCGCGGACTCCTCCAAACATTTGATCATGAAATATCAAAAGTACTAGTAACAAATGTCAGATGGGTGTAAAGGACATGAAGAATTACAACGAAACTTTTTGTATGGACAATACGCAGAAAATAAAGGAATACGTTTTTTTATTTTCTGCGGAAAGACAGTTTTATAGGGTAAAAGAACCCACCCCAAAATTTTAAAGTTGACGCGAGGAAGATAAGAAGAAGTGAACCGAAGTGAGTGAAATATTGCAAAGATGTCGTAGGTTTAAAATGAGGAAATACGGGTTTCGTATTTTCCTGCAAAAAAAGGTTCGGTGAGGCACGGACCCCTCCAAACATTTGATCACGAAATATCAAAAGTGCTAGTAACAGTATGTGAGATGTGTCTAAAGAACATGAAGAATTGCAACGAAACTTAATGTATGGATAATATGCGAAAAACATACGAATACTGTTTTTTTTTATTTTCTGCGTAAAAATGGTTTTACGGGGAAAAGCACCCACCCAAAATTTTGAAAGTTGACGAACGAAAAGCAAGGACAAGTGAATCGAAATAAATGAATTTGTGCACAAATATTGTAAACGTAAAATGAGTGAATACGGGTTTCATATTTTCCTGGAAAAAACTGTTGGAAAGGGCACGAACCCTTCCAAAGTTTGGATCACGAAATATCAAAAGTACTAGTAACAGTGAGGTGTGTGTAAAGAAAATGAAGAATTGCAACGAAACATTTTGTATGGAAAATAACCATAAAATAAATCAATACGAGTTTCTTATTTCCTGCGGAAAAATTGTTTTACGGGTCAAAGGCTCCTACCCAAAATTTTGAAAGTTGACACCCGAAAGACAAAAAGAAATGAGCCGAAGTGAATGAAATTTACACAAGTACTGCAGACGTAAAATGAGGATAAGGGTTTTATATTTTCTTAGAGAAAACAGGTGGGGCGCTGACCGTCCCAAACGTTTGATAACAAAAAATCAAAAATAATATTAATAGTAGGTGAGATGTGTGTAAAGGAAATGAAGACTTTCAACGAAACTTTTTGTATGGGAAATGTGCTGATAACAAAAAAAAAAAAAAAAAAAAACGGATTTTTCATTTTTGCGGAAAAATGGTTTTATGGGGCAAAAGGCCCCACCCCAAAATTTTGAAATTGGGCACCGAAAGGGAAGAAAAAGTGAACCGAAGTAAATAAAATTTTGCGTAGATATTGTAGACATAAAATGAGGGTATACGGGTTTCGCATTTACCTAAAAAAACCCGGTTAAGTGTGGCAAGGACTCCTCCGAATCTTTGATCACGAAATTTCATAAGCGCTAGTAACAGTATGTCAGATGTCTGTAAAGGACATGAAGAATTGCAACGAAACATTGTGTATGGAGAATACGCAAAAAGAAAATGAATACTTGTTTCTTATTTATGCGGAAAAATTATTTTGTGGGCAAAAGAACCCACCCCAAAATTTTGAAAGTTGATGCCCGAAAGGTAAGAAGAATTGAGCCGAAGTGAACGAAATTGTGCACAAATATTGTAGGCATAAAATGGGGGAGTATGGGTTTCGTATTTTCCTTGAGAAAACGGAAGCGTGGGGCGCCGACCCCTCCAAACCTTTGATCACGAAATATCGAAAGTACTATTAATAGTATGTCAGATGTGTGTAAAGGACATGAAGAATTCCAAAGAAACATTTCGTATCGACAACACGCAAAAAATAAAGGAATACGGGTATTTTATGTTCTACGGGAAAACGGTTTTTAAGGCTATAGCCCCACCCAAACTTTTGAAAGTTGAAGCCCGAAAGGCAAGAACAAGTGAGCCGAAGTGAATTAAATTGTGCACAGATATTGCAGACGTAAAATGAGGATACGGGTTTCGTATTGTCCTGGGGAAAACGGTTCCGTAGTGCGCCAACCCCTCCAAACCTTTGATCACCAAATATCAAAAGTACTAGTAACAGTATCTGAGATGTGTGTAAAGGACATGAAGAATTGCAACAGATCTTTTTGTATGGACAATACGCAAAAAATAAAGGAATACGGGTTTATTATTTTCTGTGGAAAGACTGTTTTATGGGCAAAATAACCCACCCCAAAATTTTAAATTTGAAGCTGGAAAGGTCAGAACAAGTGAACCGAAGTGAGTGAAATATTGCACAGATATTGAAGGCTTAAAACGAGGGAATACGGGTTTCGTATTTTCCTGGAAAAAGGGGTTGGGTGAGGCACGGACTCCTTCAAACATTTTGATCACGAAATATCAAAAGTACTAGTAACAGTATTTGAGATATGTGTAAAGGACACGAAGAATTGCAACAAAACTTTTTGTATGGACAATACGCAAAAAATAAAGGAATATGAGTTTCTAATGTTCTGCGAGAAACGGTTTTAGGGGGCAAAAGACCCCATCCAAAATTTTAAAAGTTGACGCCCGAAAGGTAAAAAGACATTAGTCGAGGTAAATGAAATTCTGCACAGATATTACAGACGTAAAATGAGGATATGAATTTCGTATTTTGCTGAAGAAAAAGGTTGGGTGAGGCACCGAAACCTCCAAACCTTTGATCACGAAATATCAAAATACGAAATTCAAGCGCTAGTAACAGTATGTCAGATGTGTGTAAAGAACATGGAGAATTGCAACGAAACATTGAGTATGCAAAATAACCAAAAAAATAAATGAATACTGGTTTCTTATTTTCTGCGGAAAACTGTTTTAGGGGTCAAAATCTCTCACCCAATATTTTGAAGTTGACACCCGAAAGAAAAGAAGAAATGAGCCGAAGTAAATGAAATTTGCACAGATATTGCAGACAGAAAATGAGGTTACGGGTTTCGTATTTTTCTAGAGAAAACAGTCGGGTGGAGCGCCGACCCCTCTAAACCTTTGATAACGAAAAATCAAAAGTGCTACTAACAGTATGTCAAATGTGTGTATAGGACATGAAGAATTGCACCGAAACTTTTGTATGGACAATGCACTGAAAACAAAGGAATACGGTTTTTTTTATTTTTGCGGAAAAACGGTTTTATGGGGCAAAAGACCCCATCCCAAAATTTTGAAATTTGACGCCAAAAAGTATGAAAAATAAACGGAAGTGAATGAAATTTTGCACAAATATTGTAGACATAAAACGAGGGAATACGAGTTTCGTATTTACCTAAAAAAACGGTTAGTTGGGGCCCGGACTCTTCTGAACCTTTGATCACGAAATATCAAGAGTGCTAGTAACAGATTGTCAGGTGTGTGTGAAGCCCACCAAGAATTCGAAAGAAACTTTCTGTATGGACAATACGCAAAAAAATAAAGGAATACGTTTTTTTTATTTTCTGCGGAGAAACAGTTGTAGGGGGCAAAAGAACCCACCCAAAGTTTTGAAAGTTGATGCCCGAAAGGCAAGAAGAAGTGAGGCGAAGCGAATTAAATTGTGCACAGATATTGTAGACGTAAAATGAGGGAATACGAGTTTCGTATTTTCCTGGGGAAAACGGAAGCGTGGGGCGCCGACCCCTCCAAACCTTTGATCACGAAATATGAAAAATGCTAGTATGTCAGATGTGTGTAAAGGACATGAAGAATTGCAACACAACTTTTTGTATGGACAATACGCAAAAAATAAAGGAATACGGGTTTTTTATGATCTGCGGGAAAACGGTTTTAGGCGGCAAGAGACCCACCCAAAATTTTAAAAGTTGACGCCCGAAAGACGCGAAGAAGTGAACCAAATTGAATCAAATATTGCACAGATATTGTAGGTTTAAATTGAGGGCAAACGGGTTTCGTATTTTTCTAAGAAAAACGGTTAGGGGGCTCGGACCCCTCCAAAACTTTGATCACGAAATATAAAAAATGCTGGTAACAGTATGTCATATGTGTGTAAAGGCCACGAAGAATTCCAACGAAACTTTTTGTATGGACAAATACGCAAAAAAATAAAGGAATGCTTTTTTATTTTCTGCAGAAAAACAGTTTTATGGGGCAAAAGAACCCACACCAAACTTTTGAAAGTTGACTCCCGAAAGGTACATGTTGTCTCAAAGGTCGAGGGCATTCTTTATTGCTATTTTAAGGAAAAAATTTTTTAAGTCCAGCTTCGGGTATCTTCGGGAAAAAGTAAACCAGGTTCGAACCTCGAAGTCAACCTTTGCAATCGGGAGAAATTTTGCAGATGTGTTTTTCTTCTTTTAAATATAATAAGACTTGTTATTAATTGTATAAAAAAGCAACATTGATTGAAATACTTAATAATTCAATATTTCGAAACTTTGTATTAATATCAGCCCATGCCTGTTTGTCATTTAGCTCTCCATACGTAATGAAACATTTAGATATGTAAACGAATCTTTCCATATGTGAAAGAATGCAGAAAATTAAGACATAGATCACAATTCTCGTCTGAGTACTAAAATAAAAGTCAAAATGGAACAAAAACAGCGTTTGCAGTGGATATGAATCAGAGCCCTGCACGGGCCGGGCGCGCCCGATTCGGCCCGGTGCCCGGCCCGGCCCGACCCGTTTCAAGTAATATCAAACTGGACCGGGCCCTAACCGGGCCGAGCCGGGCCGGCCCGGCTCGGCCCGATAGTCTGGAAGACGGTTCGGAAACTAATGTTGTCAGCCTACTTGTTTTTTTAATGTCCTCCACTACCTCTATTTTTGCCGTGTTTGTACGGTCTTACTGTCAGCCTATGTTAATCGTAATGTGTTTGGGAAACTGACTCTTTATTCAAGACTGTGATGTACTGGTAATACTATTACTATTACTACTTCTACTACTACTATTACTACTTCTACTATTACTACTACGACCACTGCTAATACTACTACAAGTGCTACGACTTCGCGTCAGAGTTGACATGTCTGATGGTACCGAATTTACCTTCTAAGTACAGAATAAAATTGAGAAATGCTAGTTATTATGGCCGGTCTGCGTAGAATGTGAACTGATGCTTGATCTACGAGGGAGAATAGTGGCTCAATAGAAAAACCACTAACATCTGGTGCTAGAGGTCGTCGGATCAATCCCTGCTCATGCTATGTGAGCTTTGTTGTGGACAAACATCGTGTGCATGGGAGTTTCTGGGGTGGTCCCGCTTCCTCCCACTGTTTTCTTTCCACCAATTCATCCCGTCATCATCCATTCAGCCTGAGCCGTAGTTACCTAAAGAACGTATGGTAAAGTCAAGTACTTGACCTAGTAAGTAGAATTTGGTATGCTACCATTGGACCACGGAGGGCAAAACCATAAACTGGCGTGCTCATAAGATCAGTGCAATTTGTAGTAATGTTCAATTAGCAAGGCAAATATCGAATGGTGTTACATGTTCATGTATTGTTTATAGTATGATGCTACAAATATAACAAAATATAATGATCAAATAAATCACCAAATCGCCACCTATGTAAAACACCCACTAACATATCGAGCCCTTGTAAGAAGAAATGAAAGTATGCTGAAATTGTGCTCCAATAGGTTATTTTTTGGGGGTTATTTTCTGTGGCGATTAAAACGCAATTACTGTAGCTTTCTTTACTCCACGGGAAGACAACCAATACATATTCACGCAACAGCAAATATTATATGGCAGCATTTTTTCCTATTAATCAGTAACACATACAAAATCGTTACATTTCCAAATGAAACTATATACATTAATTGGTTACTTAAAAAAGTGCGGGGGCAACTGCCCCCCTTTGCCACCCCTAATCGCCGCCCATGCCAAACACATTACGATTTACACAGGCTGCCAACATTAGTTTCCGATCCGTCTTTCACAGTGTTCGGCCCGATTTGTGCTCGGCCCGATTTGTGCCCGGCCCGTTTCGGCCCGGCTCGGCCCGAAATGTGCCCGGCCCGGTTAGAGCCCGGCTCAAGATTCGGGCCGGGCCGGGCCGGGCCGAGCCGGGCACAGAATTCAGATCCATTCGGGTCGGGCCGGGCCGTCTTCGGGCCTGGGTTTGCAGGGCTCTGCCCTGCACGGGCTGGGCGTGTCCTGTTCGGCCCGGACACAAATGCTATAGGGCCGAACCGGGCGCACGTATTTCCGGATTGGAACCGGGCACTCAAGGACGGATTGGAAACTAATGTTGTCATTTTTTCCCTTAAATGTCCTCCACTACCCCTGCCTTTGCCGTGTTCGTACGGTCTTACTGTCAGTCTATGTTAATCGTAGTGTGTTTGGGAAACTGACTCTTTATTCAAGACTGCAAAGTACTGTAATACTACTAATATTACTACTACTTCTATTATTACTACTACGACCACAGTTAATACTACTATAACTGCTACGATTTCGCGTCAGAGTTGACATGTCTGGTGGTACAGAATTTACCTTCTAAGTACAGTATTTTATAACAAGACTTGTCAAACAGGGTGAAATATCCCTGTTTTCATTTTCCAACCATTTTTGACCATAAATCGACTTTTGCGAGGTGAGAAAGGAAGATACGACAGAAGGAAAACAAAGTTATTGTAGAAGCATTATCATCAATATTTTGCCTTCCAAAATACGGAATGTTACTTAAAGAACATAACTTTAAAAGAAATATCTACTAAAATGAAAGAACAATCATGGCATTTTAGGCGTGTGCGTAACAGTAATATACAAAATAAATATTACAATACTTTTGAGGGTCTAGATCATTTAGATTAGATATTGGTATTCCAAAGGTAAACAAATGAAATGTTCTTTTTTTTTGACTGAAAACGTGATTTTAAATATATATATATATATATATATATATATATATATATATATATATATATATATATATATATATATATATACAGACTGTTATACAATTCGTGTAATTTTCTACAGCACTAGGAGAAGATGAAGTTTTCACACCATTAATATAAAATTTGGCACTCTTATTGGGAAATATCTGAATTTTTCGAATTTCTAAAGGAAATAGAAGAAAATTAATGTTTAGCCCCCCTTTTGGAAGTGTAAACACAGAAGTTCATTTTCCTTATGGGAGGTTCAATGTTAAATTTTGGAAGCAGTTTTCTCCAATAATTATTCGTAAAGATTTTGGGGCAAATGAGTTGTATTTGTTACGAAATGCAAAAACACTCATTCACAAAGCTAGTAAAGCCGTCTCAAACATTATTTTGGGAAGGCCCCCCTTCGGGGGGCAAGGGCCGTAAAAAGCTGGTGGGTGATGTGTTACCAAATCTCAAAATTTATTTTCGGAGTGCCAGTAAACGTCAGATTAATCACGAATGTCACATAATTAATGCTCCAATGCTCCTTACATGTAAGAGTGACTGATAATGGGACTACAGCCCCCTTTCAAAAGTAAGAAAATCACCAGAAATATCCTTAGTAGGGACATACGAGAAGAAGGTGTTTTTGTTAATTAGTGTGAAATTTGGCGTCGTTGTAGCAAAAGAGTATGCATTTTTGAAATATGGAATGCTATTTTGGTAACGCACCGCCTTAGGGGGGCACAGGGGACGAAGCATTAAATGATGTACCTTTATAAAAATTCAAAATTTTTTTCCGGAAATGCCAGTGAGCGTCAGATTTTTCACAAATGTCACAGAATTAATATTCTAATGCTCCTTGCATGTGCCAGTAACTTGTGTGGGGCTATAACCCCCTTTCATAAAATATCCCCATAATTCTTGAATTTATTTGAGGTGACCTTTGTGCTGCCTCTGTACCATATCGGGTTGTGCATTAATGGAAGCCATGGCTAAAAATACTATACCTTTCCTATCCCCCGACTTCGATCCGACATTTTGTTCTCGAGTTACGGCTGTTTTGGGCATTTTTCCGACTGATTTTTGGCTGGTCATAGCGCCAAAAGGAAGCATTGTGCACCCAGGTTGTCTTATCACGGTGTCAGGAATGAGCCGTCAAACGTTGTAAGTGTTGTTTTGAAACACTCTCTATATTTCTATCCTGTTTCTGATTAGCTTCTCTTTGCCAATCAATTTCCAGTATTCCCAAAATAAACCAAAAGTGAACTAAATTCACTAAATCGCCTTCCCCCTATGCTTTCTTCTTGTATAGTACTTATTATATATTTATATTGTAATTGACAGAGATTGCCAATATTGATTGAAATATCTGGTTAAAATTCTATTAGAGGAATTCCCTCTTCAGTACAGAAATTCCCTCCTTGCATCCTACCGCCATTTTAGGCGAGATGGGATTAAGTAAGATGGAAATTCCCATCTCGCCTAAAATGGTAGACATTCTTATTTTGGAGATATAAGTCGTTAGGCTGATAAATCGTTAGGCGAGGTGGGATTAGGCTAGATGGGATGGAATCATCTGAAAAGGTAGGGGTACGGTAGGTAGCGGCATGACGTCACACCGTCCTCCATGCCTATCTTTGCCCATTGTAATTGCTTAGGAAGTGGGAGGACGCCGTACACAGTTTTTTGGAGGTGGGGATAGGGTCCCCCGCGTTCCCACGCGCTTTAACCCCTGCTGCTAAGTATTAATTGCTGTGAGGACTAACGAAAAATATTATGTGATAATAATAATAATAATAATAATAATAATAATAATAATAATAATAATAATAATAATAATAATAATAAAGTATCTGAATGATACAGATATTTTTTTCAACTTTTATTACAATTGCTGTGGGTTCCCATGAATCTGGTTATATTGTTTTTGAAAGGAATAGAGGCTTCAAACAACAATATGATTTGTATAAAAGAAAAAAAGCCTTATCAGTTGCAAGAACTGACAAGTGGCCTTGTGTCTGTTTTTTTAAACACAATGTTACGAGGCACAGAAGCCACCACGCCTGCGGTGTGCTTGCTTTTTTGCCTCAGGCAGCTTTAGTACTAAAATAAGACTTTGCTTCAGGCAGACAGTACTAAAATTCTGTCAATTTATGTGTAGCTATCAGCAATCACACAGGTTCTTTGAAACGCTGAATTTTACAAGAAAGGTTTTGTCCATCGGATAGGAAGCGAACGAAGCCCATCGTACGTTGTAATCCCTCCCCTCTTTTGCACACTGTGTGAAATTTAACTTGTATACTGTAGTAAGTTACAGAAAAGAGAATGCTATTTTTTAAAAAATGACATTATCGAATAAGATTGACCATTATTACAATATATTCAAGATGAAAAATATTCTTTTAACAGTCGTCGTACTTAGTTGTCTGCACTGAAATTCCCATAATGTGCTTTCTTCTTTTCTAATATGAGCTCCGAGCTTCTTCGTGTTTAAGTGGTTAGCGTACGTGCCTTTGGCGTGAGAGACCCGGGTTCGATTCCGGTGAGAGGTCATGTAGTTCGGGTTTGTCAATTAATCAGTAGGTCCCGTCTTATATAGCCTCGCTGCTGAAAGGGACGACAAAATCAACTCAACTCATATTGAGCATCATAGGAGATATAACTCCGAGGTGAATTTTGTCCCTGGAAAACCTCCCAAAATCATCAACGGTACGAAATATGTCTGCAATGCAACATGCCAATCATTTCCAACTCTATGCTCTGTGATCTAGTTTGCTTTTCATGTTTTCAGTAAACTAGACAGACAAAAGGAAGAATAGAGGCTTTCTTCCAGAAAATTGTGTTCGAGGGTGGGGGGTCACACAGGCTCGTATCCACGGGGAGTCTAGGGGGCCGGGCTCACCAAAACTTTTTACATTAGAATGATTTATGAGCATTTAAGTAGTCAGCCATTAGGATTTTTTTGTTTTAGGATGATACCAGATTCGACTCCTGGTGTAAGCTCAACTTTCAGTATTGTGTCATTTGCAGGTCTCGTCTCATACAGATTCGTTGAAAAACCTCTAAACATGTGCTATGACTATTATGCGAACTAAAGTTTTTTTTAGCAAAAGAGAGAGAAATTTCTTGCTTTAGACTCTGCCCTGTAATCCAGTTTTTCTGGAGGCGAGATAGTATGGTTGGGAACGACCTATCAGATTCAAGTTCCGAACCCACATATAAAAGACCTTCCTTTATAACCTTGGTGTTGTATAAAGACGAAAAACAAAAATATACTGATAGCTCCAGTAATAGATATTATAGCAAAGAGATTTAAAAAATAGGTGGTTTTGAAATAGAGAAAGGACAGTACCTGAGCTTTATTAGTATTACTAGCATATATTACCCGCTTTGCTAAGTTAAAATGAAAATTTTAAAGCACAACTCCGTATTTCATGTGTTTAGTACCCGTGAAATATGCTGTTTTCGTTTTTAATGGCATCGATTTAAACAGCATCGGAAAAATCATTGATCAACCCGGCGACCCCAAAAATCATGGATTCGACACCAATAATGGTCATTTTCGGTCATTTATATATATATTTCCTCCTCCCCTATGTTGCGGGCCATGGCAACGAAAGTGTCACTGTTCATCTCAGCGACCCCCGACAAATGTGGATTCAGCACTAATTAACGGTCATTTTCCATTATCTTTAAATATCTCTTCCTCCCTTTCCCCCAAGTTGTGGGGTTGAATTTGAATTTAAACATGATCGAAAGTACCACTGCTCATCTAAGCGACCCAGAAAACTATAAATTTGACACTGATAGTGGCCATTATCGATCATTTTATATATCACTTTCTCCCCTTCCCGCAAGTGGCGGAGCTGATTTTGCATTTAAACCGGATCGAAGATGTCACAGTTCATCAGAATGATCCCGAAAACTATGGATTAGGCAGTAATATTGGTTATTTTCGATTATTATTATTATATATAGCTCCTCCTCCCCCGTGCTGCGGCACACGAAATCAGAATTGTCACTGTTAATCTCAGCTACTCCTAAAACTATTGATCCGACACTAATATTACTCAGTTTCGATAATTTTTAAACGTTTATCCCCCTCTCCTCCATTGTACCCTCCACCTTCCCAACTATTAGGGCTGAACTTGGATTGAAACAGCATCAGAAGTGTTACTGTTTGTCTCATCGGGCCCGAAAACTATGGATTTAACAGTAATATCGGTCATTTTTGATCATTTTTAAATTTCTCTCTCTCTCTCCTTCCCCTACGTTGCTTCGTCAAAGTGAATAGCCTAAAGTAATCCCTGCCCCTATACTCATGTATATTGAAAATTTGATTTCGATCGGTCGGGTGGTTCAAGAGTGATGAAGTCACAGAGACAGGCATTTATATTTTTATTTTTTTTACATATATCTGCCCCCTCTCCCTCCCCTACGTTGGCTCGTCAAAGTGAAATGATAAAAAAACACCCAAGGCCCGACCCTCATATTTGTTGAAAATTAGATCGAGATTGGTTGGGTGGTTCAAAAGTTATTAGGTTTTATTAGTTTCTATTTATAGGTTCCCCCTCCCCCCTAGGATGTACCGTTAAAGTAAAATTACAAAAATGTTTCCAGATCCAAACCTCATACATCTTGAAAATTTGATTGCGATCGGTCGGATATTCAAGATATAGTTCAAGAGTTATTAAGTTACAAAAATAGTGGCTTTCAGTCTTATATAAATTGATTTTTATATATATATATCTCCTCCTTCTCCGCCCACACGTTACTTCGTCAAATTTAAATAACACGATCCCAGGCTTGAGCCTCATCTATGTTGAAAATTTGATCAAGATTGGCCGAGTGGTTCAGGAATTATTAAATTTTATTTATTTTTACCCCCCCCCCTAAGTTGTACCATCAAAGTGAATAGCCTAAAACCAGCCCAGCCGTAAAACTCATCCATGTTTCAAATTTGATTAAGATCAGTGGGGCGGTTCGGGAGATTTATAGTCACAAACATAGTGTTTCTCAATTATATATATATATATATATATATATATATATATATATATATATATATATATATATATATATATATATATATATAGTAGTGTCGAATCTAGATTTTTTCCTATGGGGGCAACGTAAAATTTTACGGCACATTCCACCAGCCCCCCTTCCAACAGAACGGCGAATATGCATCGTTTTTACCATTACCACTCTACATTGAGACTTTTCCCAAATAGGCTAGTACTGGCTTCGATAGAAGGAAAAAAAAGTTTGAAGGGCCGGATCGGGACAGTGAAGAGAAGAGTGGCAGTGTTGGGCAAATTTCAATTGAATTGACACTAATAATTAATCTGTAAATTTAATTGTTAATTGCAATTGACAACGGAAGTAAGTAATGGTTAATTGTTAATTGCAGTTGCCCATTAATAAAGGAGAATCAATTGCAATTAATCAATCGATTGAAAGTAATTGCAATTGAAATTAATCAGCAATTAATTCAATTGCAATTTTTGATTTCCACAGCAATTACTTTCAATTGATTGATCAATTGCAATTGATTTTCACTGATTAATTTTCAACACTGTAGTTCAGAGAGAGTGTGGGGCAATGAAAACTTTAGCCACGACCAACTGACCCACCACCCACCGTGACCCACTCTGTCCCACCACCCACCATGAACCACTGTCACACACTGTGACCCAAGACCCACCGAAACCCATTGTCATCAACTCTGACCCACGAATCATGCCCTCTTCTCTACTGACTAAAGAGTTTAAACTTGTAATAAAACAAGGCTATGAAATTATCACTCATTGGATTTTAAATTTCTACGATCAATCACTCAAGCACCGCTCTATTACAATAACGGTGGATCTGACCTTTCTAATACAAATAAAATAGAGTTTGCTTGAGTGTCTGTCTCTCTATCTGTGTGCGGCCCGTGGACCAGACGAGTGGACGAAAGTTTTTAAAATTTGGTCGCGGGTAGCTTGGTCTAGGCCACAGATCAATACGAAGAGTTTTTCTTTTTTCAACCGGGACCGGCCTGGGAACCAGACAAGTTGGCCGAGAGTTACCAAATTTTGGACACGGATACCTTGGTTCAGGTCCCAGACCAAGGTGAAGCGTTTTTGACTAAATTCGAACCAGGGGGGTCTCAGGAGGGCGTTACCCCAGACATGTAAAAGTAGTAGAAAATGACCGATATTAGTGTCGATTTCATAGTTTTCGCGGTCGCTGAGATCAATGGTGATACTTTCATTAGCGATGATTTTCTAATTCAGCCACCATTGTATGTGGGCCGGGAGTCACCGGGGTCGAGAATTGCGAGACATGTAAAAAGAATGGAAAATGACCGATATTAGTCTCAAATCAATAGGTTTCACTGTCGCTGAGATGAATGGTGATACTCACACAGGCGTTGACTTCCAAATACTGCCCCCATCGGCTGCTGGTCAGAGGCATGGTTTTTTTTTCAAAATTGGAACCAGAGGATCATAGGGGCTTTTATCGGAATATGTAAAAGTAGTAGAAAATGGCAGATTTTAGTGTCACATTCAAAGTTTTCGCGGTATCGGCTGGAGGCCAGAGGCGAGTTTTTCACAATTCGAACCAAGGGGGTCTCAGAGGGCGTTTACCGGGACATGTAAAAGTAGTAGAAAATGACCAGTATTTGTGTCGAATCCATATTTATCGGGATTGCTCAGGTGTATAGTGACAACCCCGATAGTGTTTACGTTCAAATTCAGCCCCCATCGGCCTTCCCAATGAAAACACATGTATATATATTATTTTGTTTACCATGTAGTTAACATTAATGTCATAGTAGATTAAATGATAAAATTCGAATTAGTAATTCTGTTTTACATTGCTCCATACATACACTGGAGCAAATCCCGGGGGGATGAAGGGGACATGTCCCCTCCAATCTTGGAACTGGGGAGATTGTCCTCCCCAATAATCCGATTTGAAATGTGTTTTTTGGGAGAGAAATTTGATTATTTGTGTCCGATCGCTAGAAAGGAAAGTGAGATGAAATTAATGTCCACTCAGAATAAGCCTCAAATCTGCCCGCCTCCCAATGTTGAAGACAATTCTGCTCCCCTGATCCTCTACAGCATTGTTTCTCGGCTACAGAAATATTTTGAACATCGCTATATATGTATATATATAATATGGGAACGATCTCACCCGTCCCCCCCTCCCCTAATGTTGAAGACAGATTTGCGCTGTTGCATACATACCTGTCGTTTCTCGTTTCTTTTTGTCCATGAACTCAAAATCCTGGACAAGGCTTGCATAAATTTCTCGCCGTGCTTTTTGCTTTTCAATCTTGTCCTTGAAAGAGGTGAGGTGATTTTAGTTTAGCGTCCCGTTCAGCAGCGAGGCTATATGAGACGTGGTTCCTACTGATTAACGTGGAATCCGAACCACATGAGCTCCCGCCGGGAATCGAACCCGGGTCTCCCACGCCAAAGGCGCGTACGCTAACCGCTTAGCCACGACGGAGGTCTGTCCTTGAAAGAGTCTGTTATCTTATCCCATATGCAAAGTCTACATTCCACAAGTTCAATAACGGTTAAAATATCGAATGGAAAAATTCCTGCCATCTCTAAAAATCTAAGCAAAACTAGAAAGGTAAGAATGCAATAATACACAACCTTTTGATCCAGTCACTGTAGCTAAAATGCAGAACTCTATCAGGGGGTCGATCCCGGTACAAAGGGGAGAGGGAAAACTTGGATACATAGCTTTGGTCTTTGTTTTCAATTGCCATTCTACACATTATTTTTTAAAATGGGAGATTTGGGATAGTTTTGGAAGTGAGAGAAAAAA
The DNA here is from genome assembly GCF_964235325.1 of Thermobia domestica. Classification (NCBI taxonomy): domain Eukaryota; kingdom Metazoa; phylum Arthropoda; class Insecta; order Zygentoma; family Lepismatidae; genus Thermobia; species Thermobia domestica. Next base: position 261,141,303 of record NC_137463.1, read on the forward strand.
TCTGTAACAAGTGAAGCATGAAGTCACATCCCTATTGTTGAGATCACAATCAAGAAAATGCCAAGTGCGTAACTTGTCCTTGGAGCTTGGGAAAGAGTGTTTGATTGTGTTGGTTTCGTTTCAAAATAATAATTCTACTTTGACTTGTCAAAAAATATTGTATTCAATCACTGCTTATTGAGTGGAACCGGGAAAAGTGATCTGCACACAATTCTAATGAAAATAAAAGGAAGTAATAATAATCAGGATTTTTTCCATATGCTTATGTTCACAGTGTATCAAAATTTGAAAATTACGCTTAAATTAATTTCCAGAATGTATTGAAATTTAAATGCATTAATAGATTAAAAAATATACAATCAAAGAGTGTGTGTGTGTGTGAGAGAGAGAGAGAGAGACAAAGAGAGAAAGAACAAAAATTAAAAATTAGTGGAAAATAATCAAGAACTTGGTTATCTAAATTTTCTATATTCTATTTGGTAATAGCTATTTAGAGGGAAACCAGTACTCTTCAAACTTCCCACATTTTATACTTATTTAATAAAGGGAATTAGGTACTCCAAAACAGAGACTGTAAAAAAATAATAAGCTGTTCCGAAGTTGTTTATAGGACAAGATAATAATAATATTATTATACAATTATAATAGAAAAAAATGGAAACAACAAAATTCCAAAGACAAGAAACGAAACAAAAATATACAGCGCCTTGTCACTCACTCTCTTCATCTAACCCACTGGCCGGCCGACATTATCGGCCACATGTGCATCCAATCATAAGAAAACATTGCCACCGACAAAATCGGTGTCGGCGATACCGCCGACATTATCTGGGACTTGGCCGACAGCATCTGCGTGTCGGAGGATCGGCCGATAATATCGGTGGCGTGTGTAAGCTACGATTTGAGTACATTGAAGTCCATTTCACCGCCGACATTATCGATGCTTCCACCGATATTATCGTTGCCGTGTGCAAACGCACTAAGACTTCTCTTTGATCTGTATGTAAACTTTTGTCAGTTGATGAAAAAAATAAGTGAGTTTGTTCTACGCTCTACATTTCGAAACTAATTTTATAAGATGAACAGACTCCCCACACTTGAAAACAACATAGACAGATTTTCTGAAACTTTCGTACGCTGTTAGCTGCAATATTCCTGTACAGGTAATTATTCGCGGAGATGTTTACATAGAATCAAGGAAATCTTTACGATCTATGAAGAGAAAGAAAACAGACTTTGTTCTTATTTGCTGTCAATCTACATTCCATCGGTTTCTTTTTCTCCGCGGACAATCCTAAGTTCACGCACGTGACCTAGCGAGGGAAGAGAGAGAAAGAAATCTACCTGGTTAGATTCCTATCTGCTGTTCTGCAATGTTGCAAAATGCAGCCGATATCTTAAACAGCTTTTAAATGGAAGAAAATTAATTTTTAATTAGCGCGCTATAATATTACCTTAGCAAGAAAAAGTAAAAGTGAACATGCAATATTAATACTAATAAATATTTGGCCGAATTTTGAAATCTATAAAATAAATCGTTTTTATAAAATTTTGGAAAGAAATATGCTATGTTATTATATATATTAGGGATGGCCAAAAATTTTTGGATCCGGATATCCCGGATCCAGTGAGATCCGGATCCGGATCTCGGATCCGAATCTCCGATCCGGATCTCGGATCTGGATCCGAAATTCGAATCTCACACCTTGATTCGTATCCAAACCTACATCTGAAATTGTGATCTTATAAAATTGAATATCTAAAATTCGTTAAAACTTTTTTCGGATTCACTGATATAGTAGGTTGCTGTGCTTTTAAATGTTTCCGTAACACGTTTGTGCTACCTTTGTTCTTTATTTTATTTTAACCTTGCAATATTTACATGTTGCCCTTTCTGTCGAAGTCGCTTTAGTAAAATGTTTCCAAGTTTGATTTCTTCCCATTTCAGAGTATAGTGAACTGTTTGAAAACTGATGTAAATGGTAACAAATTCTTCTGTTTAGCTGCTCTTCGAAACTTAATGTTAGCTTCACATTGATAATATTTATTTTATTCTTAGAAAATAAACTTTCTCCTTTTCTCAGATACAAATGAAATATCTTTTAGATAAGGCCCTTTTAATCGCAGGAATACTAGACAAAATAAATTCTTTATTAATAGTAGTTTCTGACTCACTAGAGTCCAACCATCAACAAATGTAATAATGAATATCTTTCACTTCGAAGGTATATACAACAAAAAATATAGACTGGTTGGCGTGAGAAATTCAGGAGAGCGATATGGTTGTGTTCGTTGTATGACTTTATTACCTAACTTATGGCTTGCCCTTCTGAGGTCGGTCGTTTGTTGAAGGAGTAAATATAAAAGAGATTTCTATTATTTTTTCTTCACCCTCCATGTTTCTTTAAACATACATTGCAGGAGGTAACCAAAACATATCCATGCGTCGTATCATTGAAGCGTTTTGTGTTTTGTATATTAAAGTGTTCAAAAATATTTAACATATTCGCATTTGTTCATGTGATCTCAGGTTCCATTCTCGGTGGGAACATACATGAGAAAATTGAAAGCTGAAACAATATGAAAATAGTATTTAAAAGTCAGGAAATTGATATTAAAACTTTAGCTATATATTGGGACTGTAAGACTGTACTTAAATTAACCCACACGTTTCGTGAAGATATATTACGTCGTTATTGTTTTTTCACTATAAGCTACTAGATACATCCTCAGAGGCTCCTTTACACTGTAGTAATCAACAGATGAAAACATTGGAAAAGGAATGGAAGGAATTTCTACAGAGCCTTAGATCAAGGTACTAACCTAGCATTTGCCCAGTATAACTGAGAAACAACCCTGGAAAATCCTCAGTCAGGATGGCTGGTCTCCGAATTCGAATCCGGTATTATCCAATTGCGAAGCAAGAATCATAACAAGTAGCCTGAGCTCGCTCCGTATTATTATTATTATTATTTAATTAATGTAATGTTTTAAAATTAGTGCAAATTAAACCGTACTTTATTTATTGCTGATGTTATAGTTAATAAGTCTACATGAGACATCAGTCCGCTATCAAGAAAAAATACTAGAACTGGAATTCAGGAAGCGGGGGTAAAGAGATTAATGAGGATGAGGAAACTATGTACGATGCAAAAACTGAGTAATTATGACTTCGTCACAGATATATTCACTTACATACGTCAATTAATATTTCTCTGATACAGTGCACTCTTACTTTCTATAGTGGCAGGAAAATGGCCCGCTTTTGTAAACGAACACACTAAGCACGTGGGTATAGGTGCAATGTCCGTGCAAAGAAATATAGGTAAAACTAGAAAAAAAAATAGGGAAAGCGAGGGGAAATGATAAACCACCCTTCAACTTAAAAAAAAAACTAAAAATAACTAAACTTAGAGCTACGAAAGACGCGAGACGAATTTTATTGAAAAGATTGTTTTTCCTTAGTGATTAGTTCTTCTAACTATGAACATGAATTAAAAAGAAAACAAGTAGCTAGCTCCGAGTTTCGCAAACTAGTTGAAAATAAAATATTGGATAAAATTTAATAATAAAAACAAACTAAATTCTTGGCACGACAGTCCTTTGGTTCCTACCAGCGGCCTTACGTTCAAAGTGGGGATGTGTAGTCAACGCATCAACACCCGAAGTCCTTATGTCGGCTTTCTAGACTGGAGTCCGCTACCTCTTACTTAAGATAACTCCCCCACGATGCTGGGTCAACATCGAAATTGTTGAGTGCCTCTCCGGAAATTGAACCCATGACCACGGGCACCGAAGGCAGTATTTCAGTCTTCTATAGACGAAAAGCTATAGTTACCCACATTATCTAATACAGAAATAAGTTCTGATTCTCTAATAGCTGCTGATGGTGATAGTCAAGGTTCACCGAAGCATGAACCCAAACCCAAACCCAAACTGAGATATTGATGTCACTGGAACGCCTGAAAAGTCATTGTGGGTAAGTTAATTGCTCGGATGTCCGGAATTGTCAGGATGAAGGGCGATGGTGATGTGAAATGCGGGGCTGTCAGAGGTACTACTTATGGTAATTGGATTTATAATCTATGTTGCCATAAAACCTCTTCAAGAGCATAACTGTTAATCTTAGCTTTGAAAATGTTACATAAGGACTTTTATTGCTATTATTAGGTTGCATTAGGAATTATCGGATTTATTTTAACGCTTAATTTTTACATCTCTTCTAATTTACGAATATTTAAATCGCAATTATACCCTTAAGGTCAATTAGTGATATTTTAAATCATGAAATGAAATGAAATCTTTAAGTTTAACGTCCCGCGGTTATGCTGGTTAGGCTAAAGGAGACGGTGATAATGAGAAATGAGTGAAATGGTGGAATGAAGGAAGTGGGAGGAAACGGGAGAACTCCGAGAATACCCACGAGCACGATGTTTGTCCACCACAAAGTGAAAATAGTTTAAAAAGGTGCATAATGCGGAAATACTATTTTATCGCGTATGAACTTAAGGCTTCTAGAACAGCAAGTTCTGACCAGATATTAACACTGCACAACCAGAATATGATCAAGAAATGGACTAAACCAGCGTTTCCCAACCGGTGTGCCGCGGCACAGTGGTGTGCCGCGAGGAAATCGGAACAAAATTATTAATTCTATAGCAATCAAATTCAAAGACATACAGAAAAAGGTATATTTGTATTTCAAATTATTACTATGAATCTAAAATTTAAAGTTTCATACTGTCATACTTCTCTGTAGAACATTTTTCTGTACATTTCTAATTTTGAAAAAAAGTATTTGTTATCACTGTTATGACCATTATTGCTTCTTTATTGTTGCAGACTATTTCGTAATTTGAAATTTTAAAATATTATTCAATCTATCCGGCAAAGTAAACATGCATACGAATTACCTATATTTGTGTTTTAAAAGTAAAAGAGATTCGTTTGTTCATTCGTTATTTAGTGATCCTCCTTCTTAATGAAAGGTTGGATACAGTTTTCGAAAAAAAAGTGTATTTTAAACAACTTGAGCCCTATATCTGATTGTAATTGTTTTCTATTTTTAAATTAAAATGAAAAATAAGCATGATGATTTACCACGGGGGAAAAAAACAGTGGTCTAGCTTTCTTCTCTGTGAGAAGGATGTCAGTAATCAGACAAAAATAATACAGTATTTTATATTTTCAAATAATAATAATAATAATAATAATAATAATAATAATAATATGTGTGCCGCGAGAATTCAAGTTACCCTGAAGTGTGCCGCTAGTTGAAAAAGGTTGGGAAACGCTGGACTAAACCATAGTTTCCAACTTTACCCAGTATAAATAAAGTAGGATTGAAACCCACTCTATCCAGTGTACACCTGAGCGTCATGGGGGGGCTGTATCCCTATCCCCTATAAAATTCCTCTTGGATCCGCGCCTGTTGAAACCAATTCATATTTCATAACTTCATACACGGCACGATCAAGCACTGAATCTATTGAAATCTTACTACATAAAATAATTATCGAGTGTCTACACTTTTTCTATTAAAGCTCATAGTATATTCTATCATAATATAAATTGTCACTCATGTAGTGTGTGCTAATATAACTAGGAATGCGCACGAGACAAGATTTGTGGCTGTCTCGTCTCGAAAATGTGCTGTAAAAGTGATGTCTCGACTCGAAAAATGTATATTTCTCTAATGGAAGTGCCATGTCTCGACTCGAATTTTGTCAGGAAAATCCTGTCTCGATTCGTCTCGTGCGCATCCCTAAATGTAACTCATGACAAAAATGTTTTGTTTTAAAACAAAATTAAAGGTTGAAGTGGACTCTGCCGAGTAGAAGACATCCAATTTGTTAAACCGCCTCGCAACTCACTTGGCAGCACACTTAGGTTACACTCTTCACCTTTTTCCCATGCTATCTAAAGTATCGGCTAATCTTAAATTTGCATTGCCAATTCGGGTTTTCTAACAAGAATTATTATGTTGCAACTTAATTTGGATGTGAAATCCTGACTTAATTAGCATTTAAGAACTTCGAAGTCTGCATTAAAATCATGACAGAAATATAGTTAAATCTCAGTTCTAAATTTTATGTCTACCTTGCATCTAAATACTTGTGCTGTCATTTCTTTCAATGTTGGTAGGAGCCGAAGTTCCAATTGATCCCAATTTTTCGCTTTAATTCCCTCTATTTGTTCATAAAATTTTAGAGAAATATTATTATTAACAAGCAACACTTCTGAAGTGTAACAGTCCGATCTTGATAAAATTTGGAAGGTAGATACTATACATGAAATAAACGAATACGTGTTTCTTATATTCTGCGGAGAAAAGGGTTTTAAGGGGCAAGAGACCCCACCCACAATTTTGAAAGTTGACGCCCCAAAGGCAAAAACCAAGGAAACCGAAGTAAACGAAATTTTACACACATATTGCAGATATAAAATGAGGGAACACGTGTTTCGTATTTTCCTGGAAAAAACGGTTAGGTGCGGACCGGATCCCTCCAAAACTTTCATCACGAAATATCGAAAGTGATAATAGCAATATGACAAATGTGTGTAAAGGACACAAAGAATTGCAACGAAACTTTGTGTATGAACAACATACCAAAAAATAAAGGCACACGGTTTTTTTTATTTTGTGCTGAGAAACGATTTCAGGGGGCAAAAACTATCACCCAAAATTTTGAAAGTTAAGGCCCGGAGGGCCAGAGGAGGTGAACCGAACTGAATGAAATTGTGCACAGATATTGTCGACATAAAATGAGGGAATACGTTTTTCTCATTTTCCTGAGAAAAAAAGAAAACCGTTTAGGTGGGACACACATACCTCCAGAACTTTGATCATGAAATATCAAAACTGCTAATAACAGAAATGTTTGAAGGACATGACGAATTGGAACGACACATTGTGTAGGGACAATACGCAAAAAATAAACGAATACGGTTTTTCTTTTATTTTCTGCGGAAAAACCGTTTTAGCGGGCAAAAGCTCCCATCCCAAATTTTGAAATTTGAGGCCCAAAATGCAAGAAGAAGTGCACCGAATTAAATGAAATTGTGCGCAGATATTGTAGACGAAAAACGAGATAATTTGGTTTCGTATTTTCCTGGGAAAAGCGGTTGAGTGAGGCACGGACCTTCTAAACCGTTGATTACGGAATATCAAAAGTACAAATAAGCATACGCAAAAGTTCCTAAAGAATATGGAGAATTGGAACGAAACTTCGTAAAGGGACTATTTGCAAAACAGTATATGAAACGTGTTTTAATTTTTGCGGAAAAACAGTGTTGGGGCCTAGGTCCCATCCCCCCCAAAAAAAGGAAATATTACCGTAATAGCTCAGAAAGGAGTGGACCCAAGCAAATCAAATTGTGTGTAGACATTATATGTAAAATAAGGCCTCTCGGGTTTCTCAAGTGTTCCTATCCGTTTTGCTTCAAATTTGGCATACCAATAGCAAACTGGAAATAAATCGACACGTGTTTTTCTTTATGCTGAAGAAACATTACAAGGGTTAAAGGTACCTCCTGAAATACTATAAAATACGCTATACTGTTTGTGTTTGCTGTTACTTGATCTGCCAAATTTGAAGAAATCGGATGGAGACACGACACTTGTGAAACACGAGAGGCCATATTTTACATATACAATTGCTTTCGCTTCGGTCCACTTCTCCCGCGACTCAACGCCTCGGTTCACTCACAATTTTTTTTCTTTCAGGAAAATACGAAACACGTATTCCCTCACCTTACCTCTACAATATTAGTGGACATTTCATTCACTTCGGTCCACTTCTTCTTGTCTTTTGGGGTCAAATTCCAAAATTGTAGACGGGGGCTTTTGCCAACCAAAACCGTTTTTAACCAAAATTAAAAAATGTATTCGTTTATTTTTTGCGTATTGCCCATACTCCTCCGTGGCTAAGCAGTTAGCGTACGCGCCTTTGGCGTGGGAGACCCGGGTTCGATTCCCGGCGGAGCTCATGTGGTTCGGATTCCACGTTAATCAGTAGGTCCACGTCTCATATAGCCTCGCTGCTGAAAGGGACGCTAAACTAAAATCAACTCAACTCAACCCATACACGCAGTTTGATGCAATTCTTCATGTCCGTTACACGCATCTGATATACTGTTACTAGATATTTTGATATTTCGTGATGAAGGGTTTGGAGGGATCCATGCTCGACCTGGCAGTTTTTTCCAGGAAAATAAGGAAACTTATTCCCTAATTTTGTGTCTACAATATCTGTCCAAATTTCATTCACTTCAGTTCACTTCTTCTTACCTTTTGCGCGTCAACTTTCAAAATTTTGGTTTTGGGTTCTTTTGCCCCTAAAACCGTCTTTCCGCAAAAAAGAAAGACATATTCTTTATTTTGTGTCCACACAGAAAGTTTTGTTTCAATTCTTCATGTCTTTTACACACATCTAACTTATTGTTACTAGCATTTTTCATTTTTTGTGATCAAAGCTTTGGAGGGGTCGTTGCCCCACCCAACCGATTTCTAAAGGAAAATACGAAACCCGTATTCACTCACTTTATGTCTACAATATCTGTGCACAAATTCACTCCCTTCGGTTCACTTCTTTTTGCCTTTCGGGAGTCAACATTCAAAATTTTGTTTGGGAGGTTTTGCCCCCCAAAAACCGTTTTCCCGCAGAACATAACAAAACCCGTATTCATTTACTTTCTGCGTATTGTCCATACACAAAGTTATGTTGCAATTCTTTATTTCCTTTACACACATCTGACATACTGTTATTATTACTTTTGATTTTTCGGGATCAAAGGTTTGGAGAGGTCTGTGCACCACCCTACTGTTTTTTCCCAGGAAAGTACGAAACTCGTACCCTCATTTCACGTCTGCAATATCTGTGCACAATTTCATTCACTTCGGCTCACTTCTTCTTGCATTTCGGTCGTCAACTTTCAAAATTTCGGGTGGTGGCTTTTGCCCCTGAAACCGTTTTTCCGCAGAACAAAAAAAAACTATTCATTTTTCTGCGTATTGTTAATACACAAAGTTATGTTGGAATTCTTCAAGTTGTTTGCACACATCTGACATACTGTTGGTAGCACTTTTAATATTTCGTGATCACAGGTTTGGAGGGGTCCATGCAGCACCCAACGCTGTTTTCCAGGAAAATAGAAAACCGTATTCCCTCATTTTACGTCTACAATATCTGTGTAGAAATTCATTCACTTCGGTTCACTTCTTTTTGCCTTTCGGGCGTCAATTTTCAAAATTTTGCGTGGGAGCTTTTGCCCCCTAATACCATTTTTCAACAGAACATAAAAGAACCCGTATTGCTTTATTTCTGGCGTATTATCCATACAAAAAGTTTCATTGCAATTCTTCATGTCCCTTATACACTTTCTACATACTGTTATTAGCATTTTAATTTTTTGTGATCAAAGGTTTGGAGGGGTCCGTGCCACACACGACTATTTTCTCCAGGAAAATATGAAACCCGTATCCTTATTTTATGTCTACAATATATGTTCACATTTGCACTCACTTCGATTCACTTCTTGGGGCCGCGGTGGCTCAGTGGTAGAGCGTTCACCTCTGGTGCTTGAGGTCCCGGGTTCGATCCCAGCCCCCGCCAAGTAAACTTTGTGGTGGACAAACACCGTGTGCGTTGGTTTTCTCGGGGTTCTCCCGTTTCCTCCCACTTCCTTCATTCCACCATTTCATTCATTACTCATCATCACCGTCTCCTTTAGCCTAACCGGCATAAAGGTGGGACGTAAAACTTAAAGATTTCATTTCAATTTTTTTCGATTCACTTCTGTTTGCCTTTCGAGTTCAACTTTCAAAATTTAGGGTGGGAGCTTTTGCCCCTAAAACCGTTTTCCCGCAGAACTTAGAAAAACCCGTATTCGTTTACTTTTTGCGTATTGTCCATACACAAAGTTATGTTGCAATTTTTCATGTCCTTGACACACATCTGACATACTAGCACTTTTGATATTTTGTGATCAAACGTTAGGGAGGGTCCGTGCCGCACCCACTCCTTTTTCCAGGAAAATAGCAAACCCATATTCCCTCATTTTATGTCTACAATGTCCGTGCACAATTTGATTCACTTCGGTTCACTTCTTTTTGCCTTCCCGGCGTCAACTTTCATAATTTTGTGTGAGAGCTTTTGCCCCTAAAACCGTTTTTCCGCAGAAAAACCCTTCTCCATTTTTTTTTTTTTTTTTTGCGTATTGCCCGTACGTAAAGTTTCATTGGAATTCTTCATGTAATTTACACAAATCTGATATACTGTTACTAGCACTTTTGATATTTCCTGAGCAAATGTTTGGAGTGATCCGTGCCCCACCTAACAGTTTTTTCAGGAAATACGGAACTAGAATTCCCACATTTTATTTTCACAATATGTGTGAAAAATTTCATTCACTTCGGTTCACTTCTTCTTGGTTTTTCGGCGTCAAATTTCAAACTTTTGGGGTGGGTTCATTTGCCCCCCTAAAACCGTTTTCCTGCAGAACATTAAGAAAACGTATTCTTTCATTTTTTGCCTATTGTTCATACACAAAGTTTCGTTTCAATTTTTCATGTCCTATACACACATTTGACATATTGTTACAAGAACTTTTATTTTTCGTGGTCATGTTTGGAGGGGTCCGTGCCCCACGCTGCCGTTTTTTCCAGGGAAATACGACATTCGTATCCTCATTTTACGTATTCAATATCTGTGAAAATTTTTATTCACTTCGGTTTACTTCTGCTTTTCAGGGGCCGCCGTGGCTCAGTGGTAGAGCATTCACCTCTGGTGCTTGGGGTCCTGGGTTTGATCCGAGCCCCCGCCAAGTGAACTTTGTGGTGGACAAACACCGTGTACGTGGGTTTTCTACGAGTTCTCCGTTTCCTCCCACTTTCTTCATTCCACCATTTCATTCATTACTCATCATCAACGTCTGTCTCCTTTAGCCTAACCGGCATAATCGTGAGACGTAAAACTGAAAGATTTCATTTTTTCTTCTCCCTTTCGGACGTCAACTTCCAAAATTTTGTGTTAGAATTTTTCCCTCTAAAACCGTTTTTCCGCGGAAAATAAAAAACAACAATATTCATTTATTTTTTTGTCCACACATAAAGTTTCGTTGCAATCCTTCATGTCCTTTACACACATCTCAGATACGGTTACTAGCACTTTTGATATTTCGTGATCAAAGGTTTGGAGGAGTTAGTGCCCCATCGAACCGTTACTTCCAGAAAAATACTAAAACCGTATTCCCCCATTTTATATCTACAATATCTGTGCACAATTTTATTCACTTCGGTTCACTTCCCTTTGCCTTTCGGGCATCAACTTTCAAAATTTTGGGTTTGAGCTTTTTTCCCTTAAAACTGTTTTTTTTTTCACAGAAAATTTAAATAAATGTTTTCCTTTATTTTTTGCGTATTGTCCATAGACGCAGTTTGATTAAATTCTTCATGTCCTTTACACACATCTGACATGCTGTTACCAGCACATTTGATTTTCCGTGCCACGTTCCGCGCCCCACCTAACCGTTTTTTCGAGGAAAATACGAAACTCGTATCCTCATGTTACGTTTGCAATATCTGCGCTTAATTTCGTTCACTTCGGTTCACTTCTTGCCTTTCGGACATCAAGTTTCAAAATTTTGGGTGGAGCTTTTGCCCCTAAATCCGTTTTTCCACAGAAAATTTAAAAAGGCCGTATTCCTTTAGTTTTTGCGTATTTTCAATACAAAATGTTCCGTTGCAATTATTCATGTCTTTTACACACTTCTGACATACTGTTACTAGCAGTTTTGATATTTCGTGATAAAAGGTTTGGAGGGGTCCGTGCTCCACCCAACCGTTTTTTCCAGGAAAATACGAAACTCGTATTCCCTCCTTTTACGTCTACAATATCTGTGCACAATTTTATTGACTTTGGTTCAGTTGTTCTTGCCTTTCGGGTGTCAACTTTCACAATATAGAGTGGGGCTTTTTTATTAAAACTTACGTAACTTTATGTAACTTTTTCTTTTTTATGAGATTCTTTTTTTAGAAAACAAAGCCAAGGAAGACACAAAAGAAATGGAAGGCAGGGGCAATAACCCGACACTTCAACAAATCAAAACCCGCGAAGACAAGACTGAGACTGAGACTGAGGAGGTGAGGAGAGAAATGTTTTCCTCTGATATGTGTCTTTTGCCATTCATCTTTTTTGAACTGCTTAAGTAAGATCATTTTGTAACTTTTGATGTCATCCATCTCCGTTATGATAATATTATTGTCATTTTTAACAATTTGTTTTATTCCCTCATTTGCAGTCTGCCACACTGATATATTTATTACAAAATTGAGGTTTGGTCCAGCGCCTTTCGAATTCGGAACCAACCCAACCGCCGAGCTTTTTGGGTTGCCTGCTATTGCAGGAAAACGAGAATTGCAGGTGGTAATGCACTTTTGGAGTCGTGTATACAAGTATTATGTAAATAAATGTTTTGGTTTTCATGCTTGTAGACCTTGTAACATTACTCTCTGGATAAACCTTGTAATGTTAAACCATACATAGAGAGAGAGATATGTGATCTTATCGTTTATTTGTTTAACATCCCTTTTCAGTACTTTGGCTAGATGAGACATGGGTCTGTAGTGTAAGGCGGAGTCCGAATCACTATATCATGTTCAATACTCTCCCACTATTAATCGAACCAGGACCAAGTGCACATAAGTTTCGTCACTCAGACCACAAGAAACGGCTAGTATTAAAGGTTGAATAGAGATCTACTACCAGTGGCGTATTTAGGGGGAGCTTCCGGGCTTAACTCCCCCGAAATGGTACTTACTATAGTAAAGTATATGAAATATCTTGCAGCATTTTCATATTTTCAGGCACAGCCCCCCCGAAAGTTAGCAAAGCCCCCCCGAAACAAAATCGTAAATACGCCACTGTCTACTACTAAAGGTTGAATAGAGTGTTACTATTGAAGGATGAATAGAATGTCATTTCTAGTGATTTAAGTGATCATTTAATCAAGTGAAGCTAACCGAAGTCGAAGGAAAATTTATAAACGATTGCTTGAAGCACTCCACCATAATTGCGTTGAACGAGAGAACAGAATGAGGTCCCAGATCGTAATATATGTAGGAATGCGCACGAGACAAGATTTGAGACTGTCTCGACTCGAAAATATGCTGTAAAAGTGATGTCTCGACTCGAAAAACATATATTTTTCTATTGGAAGACCTGTGTCTCGACTCGAATTTTGTCAGGAAAATTCTGTCTCGACTCGACTCGAACGCATCCCTAAATATATGCATTTCCAAGATTTCTCACAGTGAGACATTGTGCCCGGTTACGCAACAATATATTTTAAGGGAGGGAGAGTTAAAAGTCTGAATACTTATTATTTCTAGGTAAAAAGAAGAAAAATTACAATTAAACTGACACTTTCTAGTGAAATGAACAAATTCAGGAAGACGGATCTGAACATGCAGGAGTAGATAGGGACAGTGTTAAAGGAAGAAGCGAACATGTATTCTACGAACTATACAATAGGAAGGAGATGATTATTATTATTATTCCACGAAGAAATTAAATGTCGAGTGAAAGGAAGGAATTCGAGTTATTATTCAGTTCAAATTCTTTTGTCGTTGCGAATTCTGTCGAGGAATTTCAAGTTTAAAATATATAAAACGATAATAACGCCTGTTGTTCTATATACCTGCGAAACATGGTCGCTTACTCTGAGAGAAGAACGTAGACTGAAAGCATATGAGAACAAGATTCTGAGACGAATATTCGGACCCAAGAGTAACGTGAATGGGGAATTGCTGAAATTTCATTACGATGAACCACATCATTTATACCGTTCACCAAACATTGTTAGGGAGGGATGCGCACGAGACGAGTCGAGACAGGATTTTCCTGACAAAATTCGAGTCCAGACACGATTCTTCCAATAGAAAAATATACATTTTTCGAGTCGTGACATCACTTTTACAGCACATTTTCGAGACGAGACAGCCACAAATCTTGTCTCGTGTGCATCCCTATACTAAACGCAATGTTAACTTGAGAGCCGCATCACAAGCGCATTAATACATGTCGGCGCGCGAACCTTTTCACAGGGAAGCCTTTGTATGTGTGTGTGTGTGTTTTGGTTTGGCTCTCAGTCGCCAGGGTTTCAACTGGCGCTGTTCTGAGTTTCAGCTGATATGCGCGGAGCGATGATTTCTCGTCCTTTTCCTGCCGCTTACAAAAAATATGTTTCTTGGTCTATTTGTTTTAATAATTCATGAAGACACGACAATAGTAATAAATGTATTGGAAATTCGCACGTCATGTGTTTGCAATCCTCACAATTAAAACCCGAGAGCATGAAAACTATTTTGCTTATTCATTTCAATTAATTAGGGTAAGAAAGGATAAGAAATGAAGTTATTCTCATATATCTACTTGGAAAAGGTCAATCATAAACAGAAACATACGAGCAGCCACCCTCCCACACAATAAATTAAAAATACGATTTTTTTTTTCTAAAAGCACAGCAACTCTACATTGACACTGAGTAAACCACAGCGAACCGGCAACAATCATATTAAGAATTTCTTCAATAGTTGTGTCTGCATATTTTTCTCTTAGTCGAGCGTACAAATTGTTGGCAATTTACTTTGCTTGACTTAAAAGAGGTTTCCCTTCCTCGTGTTTGCGATAATACTGATGATAATTCGGATTCATTCATATTTTCAACTTCGCGCTTAACACTCTTCATGGTTTCAGTTTCAGTACACCCACGTACTCACTCTAACGCACGCGCGAAGACGATATTTGGCAGAGCAGTGTTACTCTCTGCACAAAAATTGCAGAAGTTACATGTGAGTTCCGTTATTTCTTTTGTTTCATTTATCAGCAGGCAATGAAGTTTCTTACGGGGTAGTTATTCTATTTAATTTATATACCATATAAAAATATTAAGCCATTTCCTACCCATTGTGGACGGTTTCTAACATTGACCAATTAAGTAATTTTACTGGTCCTCTGCTTTTGTTATAAGGTTTTTCAAGTTTATAATCTTGCAACACTTGCAAGAGACTCGCATCTTAGCTGCCGGCTTTTCACTCCTTTCTTTCCTTCTCTCTTTCCGATTCTGAGTCGTGACGTCATTTTCATAACCGTTTACTAATAAATGTAGTATCATTTATTTTAAATATTGTTTCTGTATTGACATTTTTATATACTTGAACTCAATTAGCTCTTTGAATTGATCTCCTAAGTAATGTTTTACTTGTGTAACGGGAGGAACTATGTAATGTGCGCGGTGTCGCCTGAATTGAAGCTGCGTATCTCGGCTATCAGGATAAGGTCGCGGCAAGTATAGTTAGGGTTTATCAAATCTAAGAGGCTCAAGTGGACAGATCATGTAGCTAGAATGGAAGAAAGTAGAAATGTTTAAAAATTTTGACTGGAAGTCCAATCGGAAAATGACCATTAGGAAGACCCAGTCGCAGATGGGAGGAAAGTATTAAGATGGATCTCGCAGAAATAGGAATACAAAGTAGAAATTGGATCCAGTTTGCTAAGGACGGAAGTCAATGGAGAGCTTTCGTGATTGCGGCATTGAACCTTCAGTTTCCATAACCCGTAGACTTATTTAGAGTTTATTATTATTATTATTATTATTATTATTATTATTATTATTATTATTATTATTATTATTATTATTATTATTATTATTATATTTTGACCTATCCCCTCTCATCGAATATTTTTGGTTATCACAAAAAGATCTTGTTTTTCTTATTTTTTTGAAAACCATAGGGCTACATAACGATTTACAATCACAATTCATTTTTTGAGCTATATAGGATGTATCGATTCGTATGTGGCTTATGTTGAACAAACGTTTTTATATTAAAATTTAATAATATAAACATAATGTAGGTTTAATTAATACTGGCTCTGGAAGAAACCCAGATACAATAGACAACGTTTTCCTAAAGGATAAAGAGGGAAGAAGAAAAACGAAACATAACTAAATTGCGAATAGAATTAAATGCAACGGAGCACAAATGAAGAACGAAACAAGATAGAGAGAAATGTTGGAAGAGAACAAGAAGAAATGTTTGACAACTAAAGGAAATCATAAAAACCACAAACAATGGTTTAGCTTGATGGATACTTAACATGATTTTGAAAAGAATTAGATGAAAGGGAAATTCCTCGTACACAAGAGACTGTAAATAACGGAAGAACGGATGATTTATAGACTCTGAGACGTAGGGAAATTGTTGTCTTGGAACGACGAAATATAATCAGGAAGATTACTTAAGACAACATTGAAAGTGGGTCATATTTATGACAATAAAAACGAAGAGAAACAAACAAAGAAACCTTCAAAGCATTATTAAACTGTAAAATATACGTACGAGTAAAATGGATATAAATCATGCTATATTATTATTCAAAACTCAGTTGGTTTTACTTTTTGCATGTTTTTGTATCTGTATACTGACTGAGTCATCCCTTGATTGGTTTCACAGATCTTGGCTATTATGAAATAGAGTTTTCATTTCCGTTCAACTTTGGTTACCTTCCTATCATTTTCACTTACTTCATTAAGTAACCGTTTACTCAATATGCTCTAAGGGTGCCCGGTGACTGACAGTTTTCTGTTTGTATTTGAAGTTTTACTTATTGCAAGTCTTAATAGGTTTGTCAGTAGAAAAATAGACAATCAATCGACCCACCTCGCTAGCGTTTAGAAAGAAAATGAGTGGCGTAGGGAGGGTGGCAGAGGGGCCGTCTCCCCCAAAGAGGTTCGACAATGTACTTTGGTACTTTGATGTTTGTAATTTTTTATATATTTTTATGTTTATATATTTTTTGTTTGTATTTTTTCTATATGTACCCATAACAGCACTTGCCCCCCCCCCAAACACACATCCTGGCTACGCTACTGGTTCCATTATTATGCCCATTAGGCTAAAGGAGACGAATGACTGAGGCAAGTGAATGACGATGAAAGAATTGGTGGAATGAGAAAGTAGGAGAAAACGAGAGTACCCCGAGAAAACCCACGAACACGATGTTCTCCACCACAAACTTACTTGAGCGGGGATCTAACTAGGGACCCCTTCCACCAGAGATAACAGCTCTACCACTGACCCACCGTGCCTTCTCATTGTAAGAACGTACGCTAGTTTCTTTGATTTCAGTACCATTGAGTGTTGCTGGTTGTTTTAGTTTATTAATCGACAATATTTACACTAGCCCAATCAATTCCAACTGTCTGATGACGTAGGAGTGATTTTGTGATCAGAGAAGGACTGTGAGCAATGGGTGGAGAAAAGGAAACGAACAAGGTACAGGAATTGAGTAAAACATTTGTTGGCAGTGTACATGTAGCGATGGACCCTTCGAAGCTTTTAATATTGTCGTTTGTCTCCCTGCTCCTTGTTCTCTCTGTCTGACTTACTAAGAATGAGTGCAGAAAACTGTGACGTCATAGGCAATCAGTTGGAAATAATTACTTTAGTCCACTCAGAAATGATCATCTTCTGTCCTCTGTGTCGTATTTTACTAAATAGTCCATATCTTATTTTAATTCCACAGCTAATGAACGGGATTAGGGTTAGGAAGTAGATTTTGGGGCTTTCGATATTTATGGTCATGTTAGCACATCAGGTATAAGGGATGACGTCCCTCGGTGATCACACTATCCGAGGAAAGGGAAAGAAGGAACGGCCTGGGACCTGTATGTTAGGTACATTCCCTTCATTTGCTTGGTGGGAATGAGATAAAAAAACAGGAAAACCTCACTCAGGGTCGCTGCCCTGAAAAAGGTTTTATACTTTTTCGAGCAACTGTCTCCATCGGCAATCGAACTCAGGTTCGATCGCACCAAAGACCGAGAGTGTTAGCTTATTATTTTATGTCGATGACGCGTATAAAATTTAGATTTAGGTTCGTTACTACGCTGTCCGCTTGTTTTAGATTTCCAGACTATGTAATGAGTAAGTATCGAAAGTCTTCTGGAGTGATTGTGACAGTCCGTCCGGTTGCCTCTCTCGTGACAGGTATTGGAGCCAGAGACATTCCCTCGGGGACTGGGGTCCACTGGGTCCGTACCCCCTCCCCTCCACAAGCTTCGTAACTTGACAGACATTTGTGCACTTTCTTAATAAAACTATACTTGCTTAGCAGAGAAAGACACAAGGAAGAAAAAACTATACGGCGTAGGTAAAAACGTAGGCTACATGCGTAAATCCTGTAGTTTTTGGACTTAACGCACGACTATAGGTATTCCTGCAGTAAACTATAACGGAAAACGTATGTTTTATACGTACTTTCCGTATAAGTGTTCCATCTATACGTACTTTCCGTATAAAAGAAAGAATTGGATTATAGGCGGTAAGGATCTCACATACAGATGGACGTATATAACATATAGCTGACGTATGTAACGTACGTATATGTATGTAATATGTGGAATACTATTAGATGTCAGACACCCTGCAGCGTCATAATGTAACATCTAAGTATGATAAAGACAGTACAGGGGCGTCATTTACAGTACAGGGGCGTCATTTAGGGGAGAGGGGAGGGGTAATTGCCCCCTCCTGAGTTTGAGATTTATATAGATTTTATCGATGGAATAGTAGTAAATCAGTGAAAAGCGCCAAATTTTACTTATATCAAGGGGTCTTGCCCCCCAAGCAAAATCTGAAATGACGCTCCTGAATATGCATGTAGCATATAGATAACGTATGTTCCGTGCAGATTTCCGTAGTAAACTTATGGATTCCGTATGTTTGTACAATATACCGCTGTCTGGAAAACGGATTTTTCTCAGCGTATTTGATATAGACTAAATATTTGACCTTCCTCATCAACTGTACTATTTCTGGTGTCTTCCCATTTACGACAGTCCTATTAGCGACAGGAACTGTTAACTGTCTTATGAACGACCGATTTCATCTCTTAACTGCCCTATGAGTCACCGGTTCGTTCATCTTGTTTCATGCTAATGTGATTTAGAACTTAACAAAATGTACTATGAAAAATTTCGCTCTTCCTGAATTTAATACGTGAGAATGCTCTCATTGCATTAACAATCTTTTATACCTTTTTCCTAATATTATGTTTTTGAATTAATTTCTATGCATACACTGACTGTATCAAGGGGAAAACTAACTAAATATTTAGAGTAGCTCCGCCTTTGTCTATGATTCTAATATAATTAAAAATTTCATGTTGAAATGATACGGAGCAAGTAGAATCTGACGAACTTCTACACCCGAAAGCTGGAATGTTAGCGGTACTTTACGTAATAATGATGTTCTAACATGGTTCTTTAATGGATGTTGTCAGACGGTTTGGTAGGTCATTAGGGGTTGATGACATGGATTTGGAAAGTTGTTATATTTCTGTTTTTAGTTGTGCTGACATGGAAAGGTCATGTACTCTTTTTCGAGTGTGTATACGTGTCTGTAGAGACTTTATACTGGGTATTTTTAAAAATAATAATAATGGAAATTTGAATTAAATCTGGTGATACGTCATTCTGTATCACGTACTTTCGTAGTAGTGATTAAATTAATATTTGAGTCCCACCTGTTAGGCTAAAGGAGATGGTGATTATTTTATTTGTTAAAAATAAGAAGCTCAGAACACTTATAATGTGTGATACGCACTGGGATCGAACCCGGGACCCTTAACACTATTGGTGAACAATGTATTGTACTGAAAATGAGCCTGGTACCCTTAGCACAAGAGATGAATGCTGTATTGTACGGGGATCGAACTCGGGACCCTTATTATTGGAGCTGAATACTGTATGATGGGAGGGAAATATTTATTCATGCGGGACTTTTTTTAATTTGTTGGATCGTATTTTTTATTCTTTTGTAATTATTACTCGAACACTGTGTGAATATACTCGGTGAGCGTGGTAAAACCTCGTGTACGGTATGATACACTATGATGGTACATATACAGAGCGTGGTTTTCGTACGTCTTTTGCTGATGAATTTAAGACATGAACTGAACTTTTCGCGCGCTTTTGGAAACCCGGTTGGGTAGGAGTGATGATGTGTGCTTGCACGGCGTTGCTAAAACTTGAATTTTAATACAAAGGAAGATTGCTGACACGTTTGGTAACCATTACAGAATACCGCCAGACTAATAGAAATAACTTTGGCGCCGCGGTAGGTGAACAAAAGGAAGATTGCGGACGTGGGAGATAAGCATCACAGGTTGGAGACAGACAGACCAATAGAAATAACTTTGGTGTCGTGGTAGATGAACAAAAGACAATGTTGGTGAAAACATAAAAGAAAGATTGCACACGTAGAACATTAGAAATTGGGGACAAACTAATAGCAATAACTTTGGCGATGTCGGTGAAAACATAAAAGAAAGATTGGTGACTTGGAAGATAAACATCACAGGTTGGAGACAGACTAATAAAAAAAAACAAGTTTTATGATAGTTTGTTAATAATGAATACAAAGAAAGTTTTTACATTACGAATGGTAGAACATATGAGGTCATTGAACGCGAATGCAAAAGAACATTCACCTATTGAATGATGATCATGTTGAAACATGAAGGGATGTTAAATACGATTGCAATAGAAGATTGTTATATTAATGAATGAATGAATGCAAATACAAAGATAGTTTGTGGCATCCGTTATTTTACGTGTACAATATGCTGGTGTATGTAGGGTCGATGTATTGTTTACATGAATAATAATAGAAGTTGTAAATAACAGATTTTATTTTAAAAGCATGTAAACTATTTATTTACACGTAATGTATCTAAATCTGCACATAGATGACAGATGATTAAATAGTACGCCTTATGAATACCGTTGTAAAATGTGGGGAATGATTTTACCAAAGTGAAAATACCAAATGTTGATATTTTAAAAGATTATATGAGAACATGTTTGCTATTTCTATATTTATAAAAATTCCATAGAGAATTGGAAAAGTACATATGAAAATATTTTAATTGGCGTGGTAGGACTGTTTGAAAAAATGTTTAAAGTACCACGTGATATGATGTTATCGATAAAGTTTTTCCTTATATACTGGGTATGATGAGAAGACTAGCATAGTATCATCATGGATTCGTCTGCCAGTATAGTACAACGAGAAATTCAACTTTGCAACGAAGTAGATTGGGATTCTACATTTGACTATGTAGAATCTCCAAGGAAAAAGTTCAAATCCAATAGAGAATCTCCGGATTTGTTTATCGATGAAGAAACTTGCTATTTTTCTCCAGCATCCCCTGATGTTATTATAGAGGAAGAAATCATCGATTTAAGAGAAGATCCAGTATTAATCCCAACATCCCATGTTGGATCAAGAATAACCTTACCTGTACCAGTAGCAGAAACAACAAACCAGAAGTTTCAAGTTCCATCCATAAAGTGGACACTTGCTGAAGAAGCAGAAGAAGAAGAAGAAGGAAGACCAACATCTCCATATGTTATTATAGAGGAAGAAACGTGCTATTTTTCTTCAGCATCTCCAGATGTTATTATAGAGGAAGAAACGTGCTATTTTTCTCCAGCTTCCCCTGATGTTATTATAGAGGAAGAAATCATCGATTTAAGAGAAGATCCAGTATTAATCCCAACATCCCCTGTTGGATCAAGAATAACCTTACCTGTACCAGTAGCAGAAACAACAAACCAGAAGTTTCAAGTTCCATCCATAAAGTGGACACTTGCTGAAGAAGCAGAAGAAGAAGAAGAAGGAAGACCAACATCTCCCGATTTATTTAATGAGGAAGAGGAGGAAGAAATTTGTAAGTTGTTGAGTGAGATAGAAGAGTGCAAACCCAATACGCCATCACCAAGTGTTTCACAGTTGGACTATCCATTTTCACCCCAAAAGGCACCATTGGATTTGCGTGTGCAGAGGAAACAGTGTCAGTGCAAATGTAGTAATGACTTTATAAGTGAAACATGTGTTAAGGATAGTATTTTAAAGTGGGAGCCAAATACAGTTTTACTTTGCATGGCTTGCAACCTAAATTATTTCAATCAGTTGGGGCATCGGTGCCTTCTAGCAGATATATTGACTCTTGAAGCAGAAGCATGGCAAATTATGAGCAACAAAAATGTGCGACACAAAGTGTATAAAAAATATATGAAGTCACATCCTGCTAACAAAAGAAATGAACATTTATTTAATGAAAATTATGACAACTTATTAAAGAACCCGAAATATATTGAGGGACTAGTAAACATCTTATTAGAAAAAGATAGAAACAGTACAAACTGATTTCTTTTTTTTTTTGTATATAATATAATTTGTATATATATATATATATATATTATTTTCATAGCTGTGTGTGTTATTATTATTATGTTTGTATATATATATATATATATATATATATATATATATATATATATATTATTTTCTATTCTTGTTTGTTTGTTTGTTTGTATATATCTTTATATCCAAATAAATTTATACGAATTTCATTTCTTGATTTTTATTTAATATTAAAACTGTCCTAAATAAAAAGTATTATTGACATTTTACAAGGTGAAACTCATTTATGCTTTCTATCGTGTACTTTTTGGAAAATCGTTTAAAATGAGTATTTGATGACTATTTTTTTCTTGATTTTTACTAATACTTTGAAGTATTTAAAAGTTTGATGAGTATTTACAAGTTTGTGTAACAAACAGCTTGAATAAGAAGAGTTTATATATATATATATATATATATATATATATATATATATATATATATATATATATTTTTACTAATACTTTGAAGTATTTAAAAGTTTGATGAGTATTTTACATTGACAAGTTTGCAATTTTGAAAACATAGTTTCTTGTAGCTGCTCTTATGAGTATGCTTTGGCATACGAACCAATAAAATATTTTTAAAAAACGAGTTTGTGTAACAGACGAGAGAATAAATAATTAATATTTCAGAACATCTTTAGTATGTTCACACGAAGTGTTCGAGTAATTTATTAGGAGCTTTTTAATATTTCGCAGGGTAGCTGCTCTTACGACTTTCTATAAGAAAGGAGAATATAAAAAAATAAAAAGCGATCCATTATTAAAATTAACCGACTTTGCAATGGCATAGGAGAATATAAAACAGAAACTCAGTAATATTATAGTATGATTTATATACTTACAAAATGCAAAAAGTTTTCACATACATGCAATATAACATGCAGAAACTAATTTTACAAACGCGAATCCTAACATGCAGAAAGTTTTTCACATACACGTGATATAAATGTCGAAAAGTGTTTTTTTTTTCAAAAACAAATAATTAACACCAATTTTAAAAAACGAGTCTGTGTAAGTGTTATTTTAAATAACACGAACCAATTTTAATAACGAGTGTTATAAATAACACGAACGAATAAAATAATCGCAGCGTAGCTGCTCTTAGCTTGTGTACGAAGCAATCGGTAAAAGATAAGAAAGGAGAATATAAAAATAATATACGATCCGTAAAAAATATGAAGTGATTGAACAAAATTAAAAGTGAAAATGTAATTTTCAAAAAAAAATTTTTTTAGAAATGCAAGTTACGAAAATGAAAATACAAGTTGTCAAAATGAAAATGCAAGTTGTGAAAATGCAAAACCGTAAACTAAAAAAATGTGAAAAGCGTTTTTCACATACATGCAATATAAAACGCACAAACAAATTTTATGTAGGCGAATCATAACATACGGATTGTTGTTATATGCACATGTTAAAGTTCTAATTTCATGAAAAAATTTTTAAAGAATTTTTCCCTACGTATAAATTGTAAGTCATATTTGAAACATAGTTAACTTTTACACTGTAAGTGTATTGAAAAATTTTTCGCGTTGAAGTAAAATATATAAGATGTGTAAGGAAATAAATAAAACATGTAATATAAAATGAGAAAAAATTTTATTTACAAATTTCAATAATATATATATATATATATATATATATATATAGTTTACATACAGATACATTCCTTGATATATTGTTTAATACAATCTATATTTATATTAGTATATGCACAATTACATACTGGCCAATTTATTGCTGAAAGTCTTTTATCACTTGCTTTTGTTAATTTATACACATTGTTTTTATTATTATTATTATTTTGTAATTGATTACCAGAAGAGTTTTTATTTTCCATTATTACTATTTCTTATGCATATTATAATGTAAATCTTTTACTAAGAATAACTCTGTAATTAACTGAATGTTATCTTTGTTTAATAAAATGTTATATAATGTCCATGTAAATTCCCAATCATCAATTTCAGTATCACAATACACTCTTGCAAATTCTTCATATAAATCATCAAAAGTTTGTCCGCTTACCATTGTACGCCATGCATTATAACATAACATATTATAGTCCGAAGTAATACAATCGTGTTCTTCTATTTTGCTCTTGTTTTGAAAACACCCATAACATAAAAGTTCTCGTGGTGGTTTCCAACGGTCAATACACATTAATACACATTGTTCTTTTATAGAAAAAGAAGAACATTGATATTCGCAATTGTCATATGTTTTTAGGAAACGACATTGGTACTCACAGTCTGGATTGTTGATACACATATTTATCGTGCTCAAGATATGCTTCTCTTAAGTCAGAAATATGATAATCATTAAACGTGATTTCTTGATATGAATAATTAAATTTGTTTATAAGATGGGGAATAATGTTTACATCTATATATTTCACATGAATCTTTAGATAATGTTTTAATATTTGATCACGTGTTGATTTTTTGATTAGGAAATTCCACACAATAGTATTTAATTCTTCATCACTTTCACTCACACATTTATGATCAGTTTCTTTCTCACTACGATTCGCACAACCTTCACAAAGTAATGGTTCAGAAAGTTTATATTTTTCTAGTAACTGTTTTACACAAACTTCATTTACTTCATTAGGAGTACAACCACACTTCACACCATTGAATATCAGAATATCATTAGAAATTGTATTTTGATTTACTACAACTTCCTCTTCAAAGGGTATTTCATTGGGGTATCTGAAATTTCGTCTATACACAGCATCGTCTATGGTAATTTCCTGTGTTGGATAAATAATCCTATATCTTTTAGCGTCTTCTTCAGGAATGTCAGGATCATTTGGATGTACAAGAATAATTTTCTTTTGTTTTTCAAGTTGAAAACGTTTTTCACGTGGTGAAATGTATTTAGATTTTACACATTCACTTTGCAATAAAGAAAGATTGGTTTCAATTTCACCTTTTCGTTTCTTATTATTATGAGATGAAGAACCAGAATTTGTTTTTTGCTTTTTAACTGCGGAAACAAATTGCTTTTGACTGTACATTGTAACAACGTATTACTTCCTTTATATGATTTACTACAGCTATACGCATGCGCGCTTTTATATTATATTGTGACATGCGCGAAGACCAAGTACAAGTATACATACACATCTGACATGCGCGAAGACCAAGTACAAGTATACACACGCATCTGACATGCGCGAAAATTTAGTACGAGTATGCGCACGCATAGAATTTATATTGTTATGTTTAAATACATCGTGAAAAGAAATAGGTGTGATTATATAAAGTTTTTTTTTCATACCATTATTATTATATCATTAGAACATTTATATGTAATAATAGACATGTACATGATTTGTTAGGGATGAAATTAATAATATTAACAATTTCATACTTTGTAACTCATTTACTAACACTTAGTGTTTGCTAAAGCAATCTTGGCACAAACGATATATATATATATATATATATATATATATATATATATATATATATATATTGAAAAATAAATAAATTATGATATCAGAGAAAACAAGATTGGATTGTAATTCATGTGGTTACAAACTTAGTAATTCAGATAGTTTGTTTAAAGACTATGTGAATTCTTTCCTTCAAATGAAGCAGGAATCTTCAGGATTTCCTGTTTGGTGCAAAACCAAAGGAGACAAAAATAAATACATTAAAGAGTATCATGCCCACAAAGGCATAGAGTTAATGGAAAATAATATCAGGAAAAACCCGAGATTGAGGTATATCTCCAAAATATTCATCAATTCGCTTTATGGGAAATGGGGACAAAGAACGGACTTGTTGCAATTCATGATTGTTGACACACTGGAAAAACTTTTTTGTATTATCTATGGGCACAACAATACGAAGTACAAAGCGTATTACCCATTGGAGATAAACATCTTATTCTTACGTATCACAATACAGAGAATAAGAACAAACCATGGAAATTCTCAAACCTTGTTCTTGTGGCGTTCAATACGTTATGGGCACGGTTAAAACTGTATGACCTATTGACTGCTGTAGGGACTGAAGCCATATTATATTGTGACACGAACAGCATAATGTTTGTACAACACCGTGATGAGAAATTTCCGCTTACATTAGAGCCCTACTTGGGTGAACTAACCAACGAAGTAAAAGATGGGTGGGAAATAGACAAATTTATATGTTTTTTTTATTATTATTATTATTTCAATAGAAGAATACATTATTTCGATTACAGATGACTTCTACAAATGTAAACGAACTAACTCAATTGTTAATCATGGCAAAACGGTTCGGATATGAAGCATCCGAAGTTGTTTACTACAGATGGAAAATGATAGTAGATAAATTTCATAGCATTGGGTGCATGTACGTAGTTTTGAGTAGAAACGATTTTTTTGGAAGCGTTTGGTGGATACTTATTATTCTAAGGGTGTGCGTGTACCCAATGAAAAATATTATCAAATGTTAACAGAGTTATTAAAACAATTTAAAGGAAGACAGGATGTTATTTTGGAATCCTGTGAAACCGATGCTGATATTTCTGATTTATACCAGTGCGGATTTTTCCACAAAGATGATATAAAAAAAAATCAGAATTGTAAAAAGTTCAAGCAACATGTAAAACAGCTGACTTATTTGTTAAGGACAATGCTAAACTACTATTAGGCAAACTTACCACGACCAAGTTCTCCTAGTTTTGGGGAACCTAAGAACTAAAATGGGTTTTCAAGAAGTACCTAAGATAATGGATGTATCAGAATTTGAAAAAGTAAAGAGTACATCCCGTAATTATGCGTACTTCGGGCTAAAGGGGACAGAAATAACCATTAAGTGTATGGAATCGAAGATCCGGAAAAATATATACGAAATCTGTTTGATTTCGGAATAACCCATACAATAAAGGGATGTTGACAAGAACACCTATATAGGAATAACTATCGAGAGCACTACCTTAAACTTAAAACAATGTACACAACATGACGTCCTAAAAAAGGAATTGAACCCGGAGGCCCTATTCTCCATAGTGGAAAATACCCTCAATAGCAATGAGAAAATTTTAATTGAAGGTGCATCTCCGTAAAGGAAGAGGAAAAAAGGTGGATTGTAAGATCCACATTGATAATCCATGCAAGGGAAGATGTCGAACCCATGGATCGACCAAGTATGAGGAATATACAACTCTTTTGGAAAAGTGTACCATCCCATTAAACAAGGACATATAATGTCTTTCTAAGACTATTATCCTCGAAAAGGCTAGGGCCGATCAAAAATATGAACAAATGTATAAATTAAAAAAACAATCCTGAGCGATTGTTGAAGCAAACTAACGATTTGTGTGATGATGTCAATGTTACTATTGAGCATCGAAATGGATGTACTATTAATGATGTGAAAAATTTCAACAATACCTGACACCTAAGTACCAAATCATTGTCTTTGAAAAGAAACTTAATAGTCGTGAATTTTATGTGATATATTCAGAAATAAAAGGGTGGTAAGCAAATATATTTACTGTACAAAGATAATTACTTCCAATTAATAACTAGTGTACGTAAACTTTTGCTAGCCGAAGGCTTTTGCGATTATTGTTTACAAAAAGTACAATAAAAAAAAATCTACGATTTATTATTATTCAGCAATATGAAGCTTGTATAAAGTCTTCATTTATTCAGCAATATGAAACAACTTTCAATAGTTTATATTGTTTTTTACACAAGTTTTTAAAAATTTTGTATTGTGTTAATTAGTTTTCAACTCATTCACATAAATATTTGAAGAAATGTTTAGTATGATAGCACTGCACTGCACTACACAGTAACTATTTTTTCTTAGATATTTACTTGAGTAAGATTTACTTGTAACGTTCACAAAAAAAAAAAAAAAAAAAAAGCATGGCAAATTGTGCCTTTTTACAGTTTGTACATGTAATATACCTACAGAAGAGTAACATTTTCATCCATACGTCTTCATATTTTTTTTTTCAATCACAAACACTATCACTATCACGTTGGTTTTTTTATTCCAGATTAAGAATTTCTTAAAATCTTTCTGCAAAAATATTTCTATCAGTTGATTAACAAATGTATCATTATGAATGGCATCATCATATATATGAAAAAACTGTTCTAATTTATTAAAAGTATTGTCGTGCATTTTTTGAAACGTATACCAAATTTCGTTTTGTGTGTCCATATCCATAATAACATTTAGTACTTTTGTTTTCAATATATTTTTATGTAACAGAATGCAGTCATGGTTTATTGCGTCTTTCAATCCACGTGCACACCCACTGCAAAGAAGCATACTTCTTCTTTTAGATTCCCACATTTGAAAAGCATTTATTAAGCACTGAATGGTGATGTGAATATTATCGCAGAAACAGACCAATACGTTTTCAGCATTAGACATTTTTCAGTTCGACAAAGTAAACGAATTATATAATAGTTCACAACGTAGTTGCTTTTACGACTTTTTAATTTTAAATAACACTGTAAGTGTTCGAGTAATTTATTACGAGATGATAAATTAATATGAAGTGATCAAACTAAAATAAAAATACTAGGCACAAATATCTTCATTGACCACCATACAAAGAAGAAGAAATCTTTTCATCGCCTACAACCAGTACAAGAATATTCTTATGTAGCTTTCTTAACCGCGGTATTTATACTTTTCACCGTGGGATGTAATGACATGTTTGAATTAACCAATGAAAACAAGTTTAAGGTAGACCTCAAACTCATAGTTTCCACCCCCTATTAGTTTTTAGATACTATTCTTTTATCCAAATTAGCTTGAATATTTCATCTTTGCATCAGTTTTACAAGCGACAAAGTCACTCAGACCGTTTACTGCGCGTGCTTGAATTTCTATATATTCACATTGAAAGCAATAATTAGAAATCACTATACCTGAAACCCCAATAGCTCCTTTGTATTTACTTGTCTTTTAATTAGCCTGTTGGATTCCAACGTATCAATAAATAATGCTTTTAAATCCATTTTTTAAAAATATACTTTTGGTTATTTTACATTTAAGACATGGTGGATTACTTCCTTTTGTGACAACTTTTACCAACGAGTGGTGCTATCTTATCTACAGAATACTCCACACTTGAAAAAATTTATTACTGTTGTTATCATAAGACAATAATTATTGAACTTTCGCTAAATATGTTTACAGATAAAGTATTGCGTACAATAGGGAGAAACAAAATGCTATCGAAAATTCGCCAAATGTTAAGGAATCTTGTAGACAATCCATGTAGTAAGTTGTGAATATATGTTAAAACTGAAGCCTACATTATATATTTGATCAGTGCTAGAAATCCCTGTGAATTTTCATTAGGTAGGCTATATGTTAAAAGCATAGGAAAGAAAAAAAAAACTAACACCAACTTTTGCAATGGCAAAGGAGAATAAATTGTTTCACAAACTTCTTCTTCTTATGTCTGAAGTTTCATGAAAGTAAAATTTATTTATTTGTACAAGTAATCACTGATTTATTTCCTATTTATCTGTATTCTTTTTTCATGTCTATATGACATATATTCAAAGATCATTTACTTATTTAAACAGGTTTTTTATGTCGATGCGTTAGGTTATATATCTCTATTGTATTGAATTAGATTCAATCTCCCAACATGACCCTCCTCCTCTTTGCTAAACGGATAGCGTACATGTTATCGGTGGTAACAGACCACAGCCATGTAGAAAATCATCATTATTTTAGTTACACTTTTCTTCACGAACAATAACTTTGTAAGATTATATAAAATACCCATTACTGTTCAAAGGGGAGGTCAACTAAACTACCGCCTTTTTCCTATCATTTCATTTTAACCACTTGTTTTTTTTTTAAAAAAAAAAGAAGGCCAGTAGAAACAATTTTCAGTTCAAGTTTTTGAAAACAACCATCTTTTAGTATGTATTAATCTTACTTATTTGACACACAGTTGTTCATTAATTTTACTTATGTACTGTTCAAAACAGAAAAGATTTGTTCAAAGATTTGATAATAAATCTATAAGTACGTTAGCCATAGTTCACTATTGTTTTCTTATCGAGACCAAACTTTTATTCTTTCATAACAGGTCCGTCCCATGATTCACATTTAATTTTAACACTTTTGAAAATACAATTTCCTTGAGCATCCAATAAAATAAAATAAAATTATATGGATTACTATGCTGACAAAGTTTCAATGTTTAGTTTTTCAGTGCTAGTTGGTTTCTACAGTTAGACTTTTCTTCATTAGGTATTCATTTATCAATATAAGATCATAATGGCTCAATGGTAAAGGGTTCATTTTCACTATTTAGGGTTTCTGGTTCGGTTACCGTTTACATTAATTATTTCATTTCTCATAGCGGAGCCATAAGGGCTCAGTGGTAAAGCGTCCATTTTCACTGTTTAGGGTTTCTGGTTCGATTACCGTTTGCATCAATTATTTCATTTCTCATAGCGGAGCCATAAGGGTTCAGTGGTAAAGCGTTCATTTCCACTGTTTAGGGTTTTTGGTTCGATTACCGCTTGCATCCATTATTTCAACATTTTTAATGACAACATTAAGTTTGGATTTATTTCTTATAAATTGTGCTGAACAAACAACGTGTTCTCCCACTTCTTCTTCATTCCACCAATTTCATAACCTTTTCTAAAGTGATCCGACATAATCGTGGGACTCACAGATTTCATTTATTATTCAAAATAATTTCATAATTAAGCGTACACAGATACCATAGTAAGTAAGTAATTTTTTATTTCTAAGAAACAATTTGCTATTTAATTTTTACAATTATTCAGAGTTCGATTCCATGCTGCACAAAGTATCTAAACTGAACTGAACTAAAGTTCTTTTGTCTTTGGGGATTGCGATGGGTTAATCCTAGGCTACTCCAATTATTTGAACATTTTATGACAAGTATTTGTGTTTCTCATGGCCGCTTTTTTTATAAAGTGTCTAAGAGACAACAAATCTTCATGACCTAAGTGTACGGGACTCCATTTCATCCAAATAAATAATGGTATGCCAATTAACATATATGTCATTCTACACTGAAACCCTTTATTTATATTTACCTTAAATAGTTGGATATTATTGTGTTTTTGCACAAATTTTATATACAATACCGTGGTTCGCAAATCCACAGCTTCAAACCCAAAAGAAATACCTAGTTAATTATCCAAGGAATAAAAAAAAAACTGATTTTATTGTATGTTCCCTGCCACCAACTACATTTTTAGTGTTCACAGAAGAAAAAAAAGTATTCAAATTCTCTATCTTGTCTTCATAAAAGAAGTTGCTCCGAATAATTTATTAGGAGAGTATCTTTTATTCTCTTACATATTCTTCGAACATCTTATACATGTGAGTGAATAAAATAAATTCATTCACTCATCTTAAACGGATTTAATCAAAAAGTAAAAATTCAGACTTTTCTTTCAGTATACTATCATTTAATAGCAACAACTAATTAGTAAACGAAAATGTTGTTGTTGTTTTAATTCTTATTTATGGACACCAGCAAATATCTCATTAAGCTTGTTTCACCCTACAACTATGTATTTTGGTTAAAAATAAAAGGAAAACTCAAGTACAATTTGATATTGAAGGGAAATCAAATTATTTATGATAGCATAATTAAAATCTTTTCAATTGAAACTGTTAACTAAATAGTGCAACGTACTGAAAAGCATAAAGATTTTTTTTCCTGGTTTTTTAAAAATTCTAACAACAATTCTTATTCTGAAAATATCTTTTCTATACTTCGAAACGTTACTGTTAATAAAAGGTATCTATAAGTTCAATATGACACGGAAAAAAAAAGTTAGACATTTTTATAACCTTTGTTAGGTAGGTTTTAAAAGAAAAAATTTACCCATTCACCCAAAAACATGATTTATTTACATTATATTTACAATTATTTACAAAAATTTTTCTTTTAGTTTTTTTATTTTTTGAAGTCGTTCCCATTTATTATACGCTGCTATAAATACAGCGTCTTCCATCTTCTAATATCAATAAATCATCATTTCCCCTCCCCCCCACTGGTGCCGCTATTGGTCTCAATGGTATCACTGCTTCTTCTTCTTTCTCCACCATTGGTATCACTTCTTCTACCACTGGTATTACCTCATCTTCCACCAATATTACTTCTTTCATCCAATGGTAAATATCTTTTTTGCTTGTTTTTACTTAACTTATTCTCCCCTCTTCTTCTTTCTACCTTCGGCCAACGCACTCTGATATGGCTG